>NC_089873.1:55307500-55624375 GCF_040182565.1 Anser cygnoides
CCGGCAGAAAAGGGGCCCCAGGTGTTCCCAGCCAGCGCGGCTGACACAGGTATGATGGCTCGGGTCATGGGTGGCATTTCCCAGAGATGGGCAGTGAGGAGCAGAGCTGGGATAAAAACTAAAAGCGAGCAACATCTGAAAGCCATTGTGGAAAAAAAAAAAAAAAACAGGTGATGCGCTTGCGAGGACTGCTGTTGGTGCCAAGGCTCTGCTCCCCAGAACTGAGAGCTGGGGGTGCAACCACCAAAGTGAGGGGCTACCAGCGGGTGGTTTGGGGCTCCCTCCTTGGAAAGGAGCGGAGCAGCTCACCCTACATCTCTGGGTAAGGTACTCAGCCAGGAGCCCGCTCCTGTGCCCTTCTGCTTGTCCGTCCCAACCCCTGCAGGGACACCCGGGGCTCTTCACCCTCCTGTGCCTCGTCCCCACCAAGCAACCCACAGGCTCCTGTCCCTGCTGCAAGAGGCCAGGCAACTGCTGCCAACTGAGCACTGCTGCTATCGATGGTTAAAAAAAATAAATAAATAAATAAATAAAAAGTAATTGAAATTTAATTTAGTCAATGACCAAGCTACATGGGAGGCTGTGTGAAAATGAGCCAGTGTTGGCTCAGGTGCTGGCAGGAAAGAGCCTGAACCAAAAGCACTGCAAGGAGACAGGGGGAGCTGGGGGAGATCTGTGCAGGAGATTTCAAACTGGGGGCTTTGGGCTCTTGAACCCACAGACCTCCAGCCAGAGGAGGAAGCAAGCCGGGGCTCGTGAGTCATCCCCTCACAAGTGGTACCCGCGGCCCCCGCCGGCTACCGCCTTGCTCTGGGAAGATGCTGAATATTCAGTGAAGGGTTGGGTTTGTTTTTTTTTAGATCTGCTGGAAATGGCAAGGGAAATTCCACTGTCAATATATATATAAAAAAAGAAAAATCGCAATCTCGTCACCAGAGCCAGTCTTACACCTTCCCTGAGGATATGTTAGAACAGCCAAAGGTGCGAGAGGGAAGCAGCCCGCGGGAACCCCCTTATCTGGGGAAAGGGAGGGCGTGGGAAGGGCTGTAGGAGGGTGCGTGCGTTGTCGTCCTCTGAAGGGATGAGGAGGCAGGGCTGGTGCATGGGCAGGGCTCACAGGTGAAGGGATGGGGTAAATGCAGCGATGGAGGAACACACCACTGGCTCTGCCATCTGTTAGAGGTCTCAGCATCTTTGCTACGGTTACCACTAGAGGATCTCATCCTGGAAAGGTGAGCTCTGGTAGGAGATGTTGCAATGCCAACCTGCCAGGTGAGGATGAAGCTCGCTGGCTGCTTTCACACAGCAGCTCAGAAGCACGTGATGATGCCAAGGGACCACATGGGGTCAACCAGTCTGTCTCCTCTCTCCCAGATCAGTGAGACAAGCCTCCCCTTGCTGATGTTAGCAAATCCTCACCAATGGCTCACAGCTCAGACCCCAGCTCACATCCAGGCTATCCAGGCTCATGTTTCACTACCCGTAGCTTTTCCTCATGTCTCCTCTAAAGATCCCCCACTGCAACCCAAACACAGGGTTAAATCTTCACAGTCAGTAGAAGCTCAGCCCAGGAACAGAGGGAATCTCACATCTCACCGTGTCTTACAGAAGGAGATGTGGCACAACTTTTGTCCCAAAGAGGAGAACTAGGCTGGGGGGTGAAGGGGAGGGTGGGAGCTGGGAATTACATGTGAGAGAACAGAGAAGGATGGAGAGATTTACGGAAATGATAAGAAATTTCTTTTCTCCCACTCTCCTCCACCCTGTCATTTTCTCCTCTCCACGTTCTCTTCTGGTCTCCATCTCACCTTCTGTCTCTTCCTCGGCAAGCACTTATTGGCAAGTGTTCTCTAGCACGCAGCTATTCTGAATGCCTGTTCCTCTCTCTCCCTTACAATATTTGCTTTCTCATTCTTGGCACCTTCCTTGCTGGTGAAGCTGATCGGCTTAATGATGATAATATTGAACATGGTGAATGTCTCTCCCACTGAAGCCAGTTCTTCATTCCTCTGCTTTCAGGTACTGGCCACTTGGATGCCTTTCCTTGTCGCATCAAACCCAGAAACTCATATATGATCTTTTTCTCCCCTCACCATCTTTTTTACTTGGAGGGGAAGGACATTCTCTGCCATGTATTTTTAATCTGTTCCTTGAGAAAGCCCAAGATGGCAGGTGGCTTTTTTTAGTCCCATCCTTCACTCCCAGTTGAGTGTCACTCTTGGGGAACTCAATCTCTTCAAATTACTGGCTTGCCCAGTGTGGAAGTTGCAAGTGATCTATTCCTCGTCTTCATGGGATCTAGGTATCTGCTCGGCTCCTGTCCCCATCAATTCTGTGCTCACTGCACACATATTACTCCCTCAAAGCAGAAGCTGAGGATCCATGGTAAGGTCTTGTGTTTTCCATCAAATGAAGCCCACAGATCACTTGTGCTGTGATTCATCCCAGTGGAGAGAACAGTGTGGGCTCCCCACCTCACCGTGCGTCACCGAACCTGCCCTCGGTGGGAATACGCAGAACACCGGGAGTTGAAAGGTATCTCTGGAGGCCTCCAGCCCAAATCCCCACTCAAACCAGGGCTAACTTCAAAGCCAGAGCAGGTTGCTCAGGGCCCTGCCTGGTTGAGTTTTGAATATCTCCAAGGATGCAGACTCCAAAATCTCTCCAGGCCACAATCTCACATCTGAATCATTCTCACGATTTTCCTTTTCTTTACACAGACTTGGAATTCCCCTCACTGCAACTTGTCTTTGTTGCTTCAATAGACAATTCCTTGGTGCACACCTCAGAGAGAGTCTGGCTCCATTTTCCCTGCAACCTCCCCATTACCTAGTGGAAACGAGCATACACACCCCCCCTTAAATTTCCCTCCTCCACTCTAAACAAAGCCAGTGTCCTCAGCACCTCCTCACAAGTGTGCTCCAGTCCCCAGTCGTCTCCATGGCCCTCCACTGAACTCACTCCAGTTTGCCAATTAATGTCTTGCACTAGAGGAGCAATGCCTGACTCTACCTCTCCTTGCCTGTGAGTGCAAAACCAGCTCAGAACAAAAATAAAAACAGTTTGGAATGTTTCCCTCTTCTTTATTTCACTGTTAAATGGATGGTAAACAGCCTCATGGTTCTCTGAGTCAATGATACTTAACCAAAACCGCAGCTTGGACCACCAGGTTCATAAGGCTGTATCTATATTTTATTATCAGTAAATAATATTCCTGGCCCGGAGGTAAAGACAACCCTCTGGCAACACCACAATGAGAAATCAGAGGATTTTTTGAATCTCTTAAAGAGGACTGGCAAGGCAGAAAAAAAAGACTCCAGTCCTGTCTTCCCTGCCCAGCTGTCAGTGTGGTTTGGGAATTAACTCATCATTCTTTATGTATCAACAAAATTGTTCAATTTTCTGTCAACAGCCAAAACAGAGATGCACATTTTTCCCCTGCAAAATTTCCTCAGTCGTATCCCAGTCTCTCTCAGCATCTGCTTCCACCCAGCATCCTAAAACCCCTTCACATGACTCTGGAAGAGGAGAGAGACAAGCTCCAGGGGTTCCAGTTGCACTCGGTAAAGGGAGGAGGATGCCACAGAGTCAGGTCATCTAACCGTGCAAAATGGATGGGAAGGAGCCGCCAAGAAGGCGGTATGGGGAAGACTACTTACTCCATGCCAAGGATGATTGACCAGGGGAGCTCACTGTTGCAGGATATAGCCAACAGACAGCTCAGCCAGGTGTTCTGGAGGTGAGTGGCTCTGAAAGCACAGAGAGCAATTAGATCTTCCAGTAAGGGGCAGAGCATCTAAGGGCTTCCATGGGGAGCTATGTGGGAGTCATACCTCCCCTTCTTCCTTCCAGCCAGCCACCTCCAAAGAAGCATGACAAGGGGTAAAATGGGAAGGATTTCCCTTTTTTTTTTTATAACAACTTCAAGGAGAACTTCAGTGATGCCCCACATTCACCAGTGGGAAAGTGCCACAAATCCTGGGGAAGGGCGCTGTGATTTCTGTCACCTGGAGGCATTTGAGAGGGATTCGGAGAGAGATGCACGGTCCCACCTATTCCAATTCCCCACCCTCAAGCTCCAGTTGCCATGGCAATGGCACTGACAATTTCAATGCATAAACCCAAATTTGCATTTTAATGGGACATAATTAGAATGCTGAGATAAACGATTCTTCCTCTCTGAAAGGTAACACAAACGCCACGTCTCACAAATATGCTATACCTGCAAGTACTGCGCGTACACGGGCACACACAGAGCCCATACATCGCGGGGCTGGATGAGCTGGGAAGTTGCTCTCAGGTCCTTTGTGCCTAACCGGGAACTTTTATGTATGCAGCATAAAACCTTGATTTCCGGAGTGAAACAACAGATCTTCCAGATGCCCGCCACAAACAGACCATACCACCTCCTGGCCTCCACGCCGCCGCGCCATACCTTCCATCGCAGGTCCCAGCGGGGTCAGGCTATATCTGCTGTCCCAGCACTGAACCCAGAAATGCTCCGTATCCAGGCAGCAATCAGGGACCCAGCAGCAGGGATAATTTCCCAGAGCTGATGAAAAACCTGTCCCTCTCCAAATGTCCTATTTTTTTTTCCCCTTTGTAGCTAGGTTTGTAGCGAGATATGCTCTCGCTTGGTTATCTGCAATATGCCCCAGAGTTTCTTCTCCAGCTCTTGGATCAGGAAAGGAGTACTGTGTTAGCACCTGTTCTACGCTGTCAGCAGAGAGGCCAAGGAGTTACAAGAGGGCATAAGGAGATTTTTTTTTAAAAGGAAAGATTTCCAAGACATCTCTTTCTACTCCAACAACAGGCAGGGAGGGGAAGTGGAGGGGGGAGAATCCATTCTGCACCAAACAGGAAAGCAGAAAATTAATTTCTCCTGCCCTTGATACAAACTAAATTCAAAGCAGGCAGCTGGCAAGAGTGAATAGAGATAGAAGAGAGAAAGAAAAAAAAATAAATTAAAAAATAAAAAAGGAGAGAAAGGGAGAAAGGCAAACAAGTGCATCATAAAAGCTGCAAACCGCCTGGAAATTTCATTTCGCTTTTCAGTTGAGAAGTGACACGATGCCTACTTGGGAGGGGGCAATCACATCGGGGAGAGGCTGAAAGCAGCCCAGCCCAGCCCAGCTTCCCCCTGCCCTGCAGGGCTCTGCCAGCCCTGGGGGACAGCAGGCAGCTCTGCGAAGAAGGGGAGGGCATGGAGCCACCCCAGCCTCATCCCACCTGCCTGGGATGTGGAAGCAAAGCCCAAAACACCAACGGGAAAGTGCTAATTAGTGTTAGCTGGAGTAACACACAGGTGTTTGCTGAACTGGCCCTGGATGATGCAAAACCATTAGCAGGAGCCTGGGGGGTAGAGGATCCACAACAGGGAAGCTCAGAAGACTTGGGCTCATCTGAAGAGCTAAGCCCCAACAAGCTTGTGGCATCTGTGGAGACAGGAGTAGGAGGAAGGCAGTTCTGGGATGATAAAAGTAGATGTCCATAACTCACACCAAACAGAGCACCGCCCCACACACAGCCCCAGGTCCTGCTCAGCTGGCACTGGCAGGGCACGGCCGAGGGGAACTGCTGACATTGACCCGCTAGCTGCACATGCGTGGAGCAGATGATACACGAGTTGCTCCCCAGTACATCTGTGGCCCGGATCTGTGCCTTCATTCCTGTGGAAAGCTTTCCAAGGTGTTAGCAAACCCCTTCAAGCACTGCAGCTTCCTATCTGCGCTGGCTAACCAGCCGTGACCTCTCCATTAAATCTGCACCATGAGGTCCCAAAGGTTTCAGAAAACCTCCTGCTCCTCCTCCATGACCATGCCCAGCATCCAGCCTTCATTCACTCATTCCTAAAGCTTTCTCTCTCCCTCTCCATCTACCTCTTTCCCTCATCTTTCAACATACGGCTGCTGGGAGTAAAAACTCACCATCTGGAAGAACACAGCAGAATGATTGTGCCAGAGAAGTCTCTGGAGCTCCCAGCCTCTTTGGCCAGCCCCAAAGGCTGCATGTCCTGGGGGTCCACATCCAATCTTTTCCACATCCTTTACAGCACCGATGCACATGCCTGTGTAAATACATACACCCTGGTCACACAGAAATACACACATTTACCTACAGCCATCCAAAGCCCACCCAGTGAACTGGCTGTACACCATCAGCACAGATGCATGATGAACTTAAAACTAAAACCACATAATTGTCCTAAAAAAAAAAAAAAAATTTGGCACAGATGCCATGGTTCATGATGCATTTATCAGTCAGTTGGTTTCCCCTAGAAAGGGTCCTGTACAGAAGAGACCCCTCAGAGGATGGAGATGTCATCATGAGGCCCAGTTCCCAACATAAAGCTTTAGGAAGATGGTGGAGAAACAGAGACTGGGGGATTAAACCATCCCAGGCAGGGAAGGGCAGAGCTGGCATTTCCACTCTCCCACTAACCTTTTGCTGAGTCCAGAGGGAGAAAGAAAAGAGTAAGGGAAAAGTAGAGAGGAAGATAATAAAGAGCTGACCTTGTAATTTAGAGGAACTCAAGTGCTGGGAGTCAAGAACAAGAGATAAAAGGTCAGGTTGAACTGTCATCCTCCCAGAAATCACTGACCCTGGTTGGAGAAGCAAGGGCTGGAAGAAGAGAGTGTCAAGAAGAGAGGGAAACAGACAGAAAAAGGCAAACGAGAGAGAGAGAAAGAAGGAAGGAAAGAATGAAAAAATGAAAGAATGAAAAAAAAAATAGAGGAAGTAAAAGAAGTTGGAAAGCATCTGCCACAACACCAATAGATGTGCCTCCCCAAGGATCCCCCTTGCAGCCCTGCCGGGGAGGCAGCGGCACGGCCATTTGCTGCAGGGAGGTGTGCTGCAGCCAGGGCAGGGAGGAGGCCTCGTGAGGCGCACGCAGGATGGCTGGTGGCAGATGGGGACGGTGAACAGTGAGCCAGGGCTGAGCATGAGCAAGGGACTTGCTGCCAAACCGGTATCACAACGGGCAGGAGATGAGCGCTCCTGAGATGAAAGTCGCGGTGGGCGATCCACACGGATACAGGCTGGGGTGTTCCCAGGAGGTGGTACAGAGTTGCGCTCCAAAAACCCTCCTGCACCTTGCTGGTTTCGTGCCCAAAACTCGCCAAGGTTGGGTAATGCCTGCAGCAACTCGGCATTTGTCCTGGAAACCTCTTCCGTGCCTTCCCCCTGCTCCTGGCAGGGCCTTCCTGGAGCTCAGCACCCATCGCTGCACCCACCTCGCCTGAGGCGGGCGAAACCCAGCCTCACAGTGACATCTAGTGAGGAGAGACCTCACGGCGCCACGGAGCTGCACTGGAAATGGCAGCCTGGCCTCCCTGCCCTCCTCGCCCCGCTGCTTTGCCCCTCGGACATCAGAAGACGGAGGCAGAGCAGGAGATGAGGCCCTGGAGGAGAAGGCAGCCTGGCCCAGGGGGTCCAGTGTGGTGAGAGGAAGGGTGCCGGGTACCCAGTGCCTCTGGGATTGCCCCTGCAGCCCAAAAGTAGGGGGCCTCCAAGCACATGCTGGGGGATTTTCAGTGTTTTAGGAGCGTAGGGGTGTCGGGAGCTCCCTGGGGATGCCCTTCCCCTCCCCAGAGGTCAGTAACACTCAGTGGAGAAGAGCTGGATGGAATGGGAAGGAAAGGAGTGAGAGAAAGGAAGAGAGGAGAAGAGAGACCCAGCCTTGTAATTTAGGCAGACTCAACTGCGGGGACTCACAGACAAATGGTAAAAGGTCAGGTTGAACTGTCACCTTTCCACGGCCTCTGAAATCGCTGCTCCTGGTCGGAGGGGGCTAGAAAGAGAGAGCAGTCAGGGAGACAGGGAATAACATAAGGCAGGACTAAATACAGCTACTAGAGAGAGCAAAGCAAGGAAAGAAGAAGAAGAATGAAAGGGGAAGAATAGTGAAAGCAGGGTGAAAGGAGAGGTCTGGCACCATGCTGGAAAATGCAGCATGCCAGCCACAGGACTGAACATCTCCTTGATCTGGGCAAGCCTGACATGAAATTTTGTGTGGTTTGGAGCAATTCTGGAAAATAAACAAAAAAAAGAAAAAATACATACTAGGAAACCACAAAGTGTGCACTGTGGCAACAAGCAGCCAGCCACCCTGCTGCTTGCAGCCGAATCCTTGATGCTGCCTTGCTCGCAGTCCCCACACCAGTGACAACCGGGGAGGGGACCCACCGATCTGGCCAGGGCCGTCTTCTTCTCTGCAATACCTTCCTGATCCCTTCCTTCCTCTGCTCCCCCCTGCTCTTCCTGCTATCTCTTAAGTGGCTCCTTCCTGAGCCTGAAGGGACTGGGGAACAGTGGGGACATGCCACACCTTCGGACACTGAACCGCCATCAGACTAGTGCCAGCAGAGGATGGAGCAGACAGGAGCTGCAGCAGCCAGCAACGCTCCTGCGGCCCTGCTCTGCATCAAGCAGCAGAGAAATCCGCTAACGAGGCCTGCCTAAGGCAGCAAAAGCCTGTGACAACCCCAGCCCATCTCCTGTCTGTCTCCAAACCCGTAATGGTAGGTGACAAGCATAACTAGCTAAACTTCGCTGCATCCAGAGCCAGCTCTGGGGCTTGTAAACATTTTAAGGCCCTGGAGCAGAGAGGCTGGGAACAAAACACACAGCCTTCCACCTCTTTGTCACTGCTTTGAAAGCAGACACATTCAACAATGACTGACAGCCCCCAATTTCACATCTGCACAGCATGGGGTTACTTAAGAATGCTCAGCTCTAATACTCTTTACATGAGAAATCATTATTTCCTTTGTAATCACGGATAAAACACATCCTTCCTGGAAGAAATTAGACTTTGTGTTATCAAAGGCCACTATACTTCCAGAATTTAGAGCTACAGCCTTTTTACAAATCTCTCTAGTTAAGGAATCTGATGTTACACTCAATACCTTGTTTCAAAATCCCTGTTTCCATTTCTATCCATTTGCTGTGGGAACCTGGGAATATTTTGGGGGGCGAATTTCACAGATTCTGGCACAGAACATCTGTAGTTCTGACTAATGCACAAAAGCAAGCTAGGAACAGCAATCAACCAATGTAAGGGAGGAATAAAGAGTTAACTTGCAAACCAAAGGTGAAACAAAAGGAAAAGGTCAAGATCCTTCTACTGCTTCCTCCCTTTCCTGACATTTAAGGACAGTGGTGGGAAAGAGAAAGGGAAATTGTTAACCTCCAGCTGCAGACCTCTTTGCCTGCGCCATTCTAGGAGGCAAGCAACAGCAGCAGACATCCCTCAGAGGAGATTTTTACCTTCAGGCAAAGATAAAGAGTAGGAGAGCACTGGAAGTTCAGTCATTTTTGTGATTCTGGATGCAAACTGCCATTATTTCTCACCACAAAAACCTTGTGACACCAAGTCTTTATTACCTGCAAGATTTGCTAACGAAGTACTTTCTCCTGGTATTCTAAGCTCCAACGAAAGACTTGTATGTTTGTAGTTTCTTTGTTTGTTTTTTCCCCAAATTTAACATTTATGTTCTTAAAAACATTACTTCTGTCCACAAAGTTGGCTCTTACAGCTTCAGCAGAGGTACTGATGCTGGCTGTCTTCCCATTTGGAGCCAAAAAGCAGCACACAGAGACAAGACGTTTTGGGTTGAGCTCCCACGTTGTCATTCAGAAGATCTGGTTTGAACACAACAGCCTCAGATATTTTGTGAGGTGCTTAATCTTTGTGCCTCCTTATCTCATCTGTACAGGAGAATAACAACTGTCTTTTCCAGGGGCAGAGTTCATTTCTAACTGCAGCATCTAGTACAGTGGGAAGCTGATTTAGTCTCAGCCTGAGACAACACTATTTGCAGAAGCTATGCGATGCAGTGCCAGTTTCTTGGTTACCTGGAAGAGGATGAAAAGTGCATGGAAGAGGTAGGTATCTGCGCTGAATTAAAACAAAACAGTAGAAAATCAGAATAAAAGACTTTCTATCCATCTGCAGTAGCTAAAAACTTACCCATGCAAGGACATGAAACAAAGCATTGTCCAGCACTTGTTCAAACACAGTAGACCAGAAAGTCAAATCACTTTTCAAAGGCATGTCACAGAGTTAAAGGACAAAGGTTCCTATGTACTTGAGGTACAGGGCAGGCAGTGATCCACGGTTCTTTGCAGGAACAGTGACCACAACACAAACCGCTGGAGGTTGGCAAACACAGATAAATATTAATGACAAGAGCTTTGAATAAGACCTCATAATGTATTGCAGTTCCAGAGAAAATACAGAACACTAGACGTGGTGAAACCGGACAGCTGTCTAAAGCAAAGCACGTTCTATAATCCACGTGTGAAGGAACATACAGAGGTGAAAATCTGTTATAAATCAGCTTGAAAATCGGCCTGATTCATTTTGAAAGAAAAAAATGCAGATGTATTTGTCAGTATGGACAATACCGAGTGTTCAAACATGAGGATCCCATTTCCCAAAATCATAAGACTGTTTAAAAAGCACTCCTAAACTAAATGAATGCTTGCAATTGTTGTATTTTACTTCTAATGCTGCTCTCAGCTTCTGTTTTCTAACATTCTTCAGAACGTTCCTTCAAGCTGAGACTCCCACGTAGCCCCCTGAATCCAGACGCTGGAACATAAAAAAGAGCAAACAAACAGCTATTATGAGCTGCCACAGACAGCAATATGATTAACCACGAATACCATTAATGTCTTTGTCACCACTTAGTACATAATAATAAGGTGGCACAGGCCAGATGTGTGATAATTTCAAAAATCTTCCAAAGCCTGGAATAATAGGGAGAAGAATAGTCACTCCACGATGAACCAGAAACTATCAACACATTCAAACAAGGAAAATTTCCATTTTTCAATGCAGTAAGAAATAAAGCAGAAAGTGAACTTATAATAGCCACATAAGGAAGTTATTTAAACTTAAACTGATCTGTATGCTGTGTTATTTGTAATTGAAAAGCCAGCTAGCTCACGGGTACCCACTGAGGCGTGAGATTTAAAGAAAGCTATAAAACACAAACATTAGCAGCAGAAAGCTTTCGAAGATAACTTAACTCTCAGAAACAAAGACATTCTCCATCTGAAAGGCTGTGCCTGTGGTTTTTGCCATCACAAGTTAGATTATTCAGGCTCTAAGATAGCGATTTATTTGGATGTTATACGTTTAAATGAATACCATTTGACATTCGTTCTGTCCCCAAAGCGTTTCAAAGAGCTAACTGTAGTGATTTTTGAGGGAGTACTAAGTGATTAAGCTTTCTTGGATGAAATTTTAATTTGAACAGAGGCCTTAAAGAGTACAATGAAATACCAATTTATTTACTTTTTTACTGACATAGACACAAAGTCTCCTAACATTAAATTTTTAAGAGAACACACCAGTTGGGAAAAAGCTATTTGTAAGGGCTGCTCATCTGCTCTCAACGGTGATTTGGGTAAAAGAAAGTGATAGTTAAATGTATATATCATGATGAAAAAAGGAACATATCTTCACTGTGAAAGCGATAAAGCCATGGAAGCGCCTACAAAGAGAAATACAGCATATTATATGCTGTGCTCAACACAAAGCAGATTTATCAAACACAGGTTAGCAAACAATCTGAGGTCAACAGAGGAAATTTTATGGTTTACGACATATAGCAGATGAGATTATGTGATCCAAATGCCTAAATTCTCCATATATACAGGTTTAAAGGGACATATAATACACAGGCAAAATCCAGTACATTCCTGAAATAGGACAATAAACTGATCTCGTTTAGCACTTCAGGAAAATGGTGTAAGCATAATTTTCTATTAAAGTCAAAGAGTAAGGGAAAAACCTGCATCTGCGACTGCAGGAGCACAGCAGGTATTAGCTGTACCAAAGTCACCCAGACAGAGACATGACAGATGCTGTTATCCCCGTGTCGGCCAAGACCAAGCACAGCTGAAGCCCGAATGCAGTTAGGGGAAACATTAATGACCATCCCCTGAGAAAGGCTGCCAGATCCTGTTAAGAGGAGTGGAAGAAACATAATGTATTAATAATAGGTACTTGGTTTCGCAAAGTGTTAAAAAATCCATGGCCTGTGTTGAACGGTGATCTTAGCGTAGTTTTTGGGCAGCAACAGATCCAAACCCGGGGAACGCACACAACACCAAGCATATCCATTTAACTTCTTGGTGCACTAACTAGCTCTAAGAGCCTGACCAGACTCTGATGCAGGAGACTGTAAATGCAGTTAAAGAAAGTGTCTAGCCTTCCCTTTTCACCAAAATGACCCCTGTGAGCTTGTTAAATTTTATTCTGCAGGTAATTGCAGACTAAAATCATAGCAGGTCTCCACTCAGCCTTGCTGGTCAAAGGAGGAGTTGTCTGTATTAAAGTTTCTTGCTCCTGAAGGTATTTAATAAGAAGGGAGTCAGATTTTCTGAGAGACCTACATAATTGAGAGTGTTATTAATCGGCACAACAGAAATAGAAATACAATAGTATTTGCAGTGGTTTACTTTTGAGATAAAAAGGGCATATATTTTCCAACAATGAGATAATAAATCAGTGCAGCTTGTACCACACTAATTTGTTAAATGTAAATGTGTTTTGCAGTGGTGGTAATGAAGATGTTTTTGCATCAGGTGCCCTCATAAGACATTTATGATGTTACAGTTTTGACACTAAGCATATGTTATAATGTATTAGGTGAGCCTGGTAAAGTTAAGTGATGTAAATGTAGGGTTTAACCAGTAGAATAAGCTATTGTGAATATATTTTGTGATATATGACTATGAACAGCTTACAAAGAACCTGTAAATTGTATTTTAGGGGATAAAAGAGAATGTTTGACTGATGAGGTATTTGGGGAAATTCTTTCCCCACAGTAATATCACCGGCAGCTATCATTTATCTCACTCTGATCAAAATAAAGAGATTCGGAATATACAAGTAGTGACAAATATTTTAGTGAATAGAATGCTGTCTTTGATTTCAGCAATAAGCTATTAAATCACTTCTTGCTCAGTATCTGCTTTGAAAAAGTACAAGAGTCTCCCCATAAATTTGCTAACTTTCATGTGACTGGAGGGACAAACCTGGTATAGAACCAGGAACTGAGCAACCTCAGTCTTCACTGGCTTAGTAGAAAACAAGAAAACTGGGAAGTGCTCTGCGCTACACACCCAGTGACTGTCCCTCCAAATCAATCATAAAATGGTTTGGATTACTTTAAAAGGAAAAACATGAGTGAGAATTGACATACTGAATAGGAAGTAGGTGGTTAATGTTTCCCAGGAATAAGCACCGAATAGGTCTTGTCCAGGAAGATGTATTAGCACCATAGCAATGCCAGGTACTGACACAAGATGCCAGGAACCACCCAGAGATTCAGACGAGAACTAACAATAAAAAAGATGCACATTGAGGTGACATCTGCAGGGGCTGGAGAACAATCTGCAAAGAATGGATGCCTTTTAATGAACCCCAGTTTAAGTGTTATCAGTCACCACTAGAGATCATTACTGAGCGAAACAACGAGCACTGCTTGTATCTCTCTCTCCCTGCAAGACATATTTGAGGGAGAATAAACCTCTTTCTTTCTCCTCCAGGACCAGCTTGCTACTGCCAGCACCAGCTATAACTGAATAAGCTTTATTCAGATGATAGCTAAATTTAGCAGATATTAGCATCCAGTCCCTGGAGATGCAAAAACTGGGGAAGAAAGCTTTAAATAAATAGACTGAAGTTAATACTGAATTATAGATGAAAATTTTGGCAGAGTGAAGCTCGGCGCCTGAGGAGTTGGGCACGGAGTTAAATCTATTTTTGAGGGGTGCCTCAGCGAGACAAACCCTGACAGCCCTGCTGGCTGTTCCCTTTCCTCTCAGCCTGTAATTATTTCCCCTGTGATTACCACCATGGTGGCAGGGGTTCCTCTGAGCTGTGGGCTCTGAGCAGCAGCTCTGTTAAGGTTTATCATGGAGCGCCCGCAGGGCAGCTGCCAGGCCACACAGTGCACAGGGAGGACAGAGGGAAGGGCCACCAGCAAGAGCACTCCGTGCCTCTGCCATGTTCTGTGAGGAAACCCCACACAACATGGCGCCCCAACATGGCGCCGCACCTTTCCCGCCCAGCCTTTCTCCACCCCCTCCCCCCGCGCATGCTCGCCACGCCGGGCGAGAAGGCGGAAGCGCGGCGGCGCGGGGAGCGGAAGCGGCCTCAGGTGAGGGCGGAAGTCGGGCGGCGAGGCGGAAGCGGGGGGGCGGCCATGTCGGCATCGCTGCTGCGGAGGGGCCTGGAGCTGCTGGAGGCGCAGGGTGGGGCCGCGGGGGCGGGGGGCTGGGGCTGTGGTTAGGGTTACGGTTAATTTCATGGCTATGGGTATGGTTATGGTTATCTCGTCGTGCGGCCGCAGTAACCGTGCCCCTCTGCCCCTGCAGGCCGCGGGAAGGCCCCGCCCGGCCTCCAGCCGGGGAGCGGCGGCCCCAGGACGCGGCGGAGGAGGAAGGCGGCGCCTGGGCCGGGGAAGAGCAAGGCCACGATTAAGGGCAGGGTCGTGAAGTCGGCGATAGGTGAGTCCCGGTGCGATCCAGCCCCCCCGCCCTGCTCCCAGTGTGCCCATCCCATCCCATCCCATCCCATCCTCTAGGGTGTCCTCCCCTTAAGCACAACCTGATCCCGGCCCCGAGCTGCAGCGACGTCTCATTTGGGGCTTTACTCAAAATCCTGTAGCAGTCCTCGTATGCTGATGTGTTTTTCCCACTGTGCTCTGGTCTAGAGGAGTATCACAAGAAGAAGGCCGTGAGTCACTTGAGAGAAAACCTGCAGTACATGACGAGCGGACGATGTGTGGCAGACAAAGCTGTCACCCAACAAGTAAGACTGTCACTTCTTTGCCGGCAGGGGTCTGCATCCCCTGAGGAGTGCAGGGTACTACCGGGCAGAAACTTAACTCTTTTGCATAGGGTCTGAGCGGGACGATCTCGGGATAGTTCCCTTTATTATCCATTTCAGACCCTATGCAAAAAGTTAAGTTTCTGTCTTGTAGTGACCTTGAGGAATTTCTGTGTGCTCAGGCAAAACAACTTTAAATTCTCATTATCTTATTCCTCACAATGTTCTTACATGTTATCTAAAATCTGCTGCAACTGTTGGCTTTTCTTAGTTACCAAAGGTGTTTCATAGTTTCAGCTGGCAAAGAAGCACTGGTTCACATGTTCTCCTTACTGTTGAAGTGTCCTTCTCTGTAGCTAGAGGCTGTTTTGGCAAGGATCTAGGTACGATGCTGACTCACGTGGCAGGAATTTCATAGCATCTTGAGTGGTGTTTCTCATAACCTGAGAATTTAACCAGTGGTCTTTCCCAAAGATAGTGCTGTGCCAGGAGTCAAACAGGCAAATAGCTGACACTGCCTGTTTATTGTGCTATTTTTATGAGAAGGGGACTTTTAACTTACACAAACGAAGTGGTTTAGTCCGGTGTTTCTCAGGCATGAGATTGTAAAAGGCCACAATGGTATATTAGAAAACATTGAGGAAATTCCACAAACTTCTTGGGTTTTTGGGCTGTCCTGTGATTAGACAGGACAAAAGCAGCCCAGTTTCAGAAAAGTTTACTGTCAGAGAGTGGTTTCCATATTTGGCTCTGAATACTACGTGGATATTTGCTGTTGTCCCCATGATCTGCTTTGGTTAACATTGGTATTTGCCTCTCGTTCCTCTGTGGAGGCATTCCAGAATACAGCAGGGTACTAGCAGAATGACAAGGGTATGGAAGGTGAGCTTGAAAGTCACTGTTTTGTGACTTGGTCTGGATAACAACGACTGTTGTTTTTCCCTTTCCCTTTGAAGGTTCTTACCCAGAACAGAGGTAGGAAGTCCAAAGATCGACCTCCAGAGAAGAAGGCGAAGAAGAAGCCTGAGGGCACTGTATTTACCGAGGAAGATTTCCGTAAATTTGAGAGAGAATACTTCGGGACACTGTAAACAATGTGAAAGGGACTCTCGCAGCTCCAGTCCTTCCACAGCTGAGCGCTCAGAACACAGGACAGACCGCTTCCTCTGTGTGTTTGAGATGAGACACAGGAGATGAGCGTCTTTGTCAGCGAGTACTGTAATGTCAGACTTGCAGGGAAACACGGCATCTGTACAGAGCTGGTTGCTGGAGACGTGGACGTTCTCTTGGCTTTGTAATGCGTTGTCCTCATAATTATCTCCCTCCAGCCAGCACGCCTTGTGTTCTTGATGTAGAAGGGTGGACCAATCCAAAAATGAACCTTGTTCCTCATCCTCAGGACGTAAGGCTTCTGCTGCCTGACTCCATCTCAATGGAGAAACGTCTCAGACCAGCAGAAATAAATCGCGGAAAATGGAAGGTTGCTTTGAAAGACTGCTAAAACACAAATAGTCCTGCAGTTTCTGTTACCATTACAGCCTCTGTCAGGCTTTTTGTCGCTGTAAAAAACTTTGTATGTTTTATATGATTAAACTGTTGTTGTTGCAGATGCTGCCTATCCTTGCCTTTGTGGTAGTGATTATTATGACAGGTTGTGACTGAAGACAGACCAGGTCATTGTTCTGATCCATGCATCCCTGTTGTTGGGATGACTCAGCTGTGTGAACGGCCCCTCTCTGATTCATGTTGCCACTTGTATTTAGTCCTCTCTGACATGCTCAGGTCTTCAAAAAGTACAGGTTGGAACTGAGATGACTCCTGTTCTGCCTGCTCGCAGTCCTCCCCTCTTCAAAAAAGAAGTCTTCTGGGGGAAAGCTGCCTTTTTGGATACTTCAACCCAAGCATTCCCACTGAAGTTGCAGCTGCCCCAGCAGCGCGCTGCTGCTGGGTGCTACCAGCTCCTATAGCCAGGAGCACTTCTCCAGAGGTTCTCCAGAGGATCGAGTCTTCTGAACCAGAGGCCGGTGGTGCTGGACTGAAGGGATGTTTTTTTTTTCTGTCAGACTACTGCTGAATTCCTTGCTGCAACAAATAGATGGCCCAGCAGATGGGAGTGTTGTTCCAGGCGCCCTTCCTTGCTGAACCACTGTAAATGGCTTCTGGGAAGCTCCTGCCACTGCCCTTTCCTGCCCCTTCCCTAGGAAGATGGGAAGTGTGTGCCCTTTGGAAAAAACAGAGGTAAGGAGAAGGCCTAATGCCAAGCCTTGGTTAGGCTCCAGAATTGATTGCAAGTGTCTTGGCTGAGCTGAGCAGCTGCTGCTCAGATGTTAGCACTGGAAGGAATTCAGTATCCCTTCCCTGCCATCTGATGGTAATTCCTGGTGCATCCTGTTAAGTCTGTGTCGCCTCTGTTGTGTTCTTTCCCTCTTGTTTGCATGAGAGGGAAGGTCACCCAGATGTACAATGTCCAGACAGGGGAAATAGTGAACATACTAATGTTTGTGTACTGGAAGTTGTGTAACAGCGTGTGGGAGGGGATTTCTTGTAATAGGATCAGTTCAACCATCTGCAGCTAAATAAAACAGTTCAAAGACCAGTTCCCCTCTTCTTTGTTTTGTTCCTACTCCCAAAAATGGAGAGATGCGTAGAACGGAATAGAACGCCTAAAAAAGTAGTTAAGGACAATACGTATGCAGCATATGTCTTTTTAAAACCTCTGCCCTCTATGCCAGCTGCTGTGTGTACTCAGCAGTTCCTCTGACCTTCCAGAGGTGCTTCCTGTCACCCCCTGCACCTCCCCTACCAGCTCCTCCAACGCACCCCTGTTTCCGTGGTTGTTCAGCTGCTGAGCCGCCCCTCTGCAGCTCGAGGAAAGCAAAAGCTTTGTTGTCACAGAAAGGAACGCTAGGGTAACGTGGTTCGCTCTGTTTGTACAAAACCCGGCTTGTTTGCTTGCAAACATAAGCAAAGAGGAAAGCTGTTCTTTCAAAGTCAACGAGGAACTTTAAAGTGGGGCCCAGAGCAGCTTTCCCAAAGGATAACAACACCCAGATATGTGGAATTTTAAAGTTGAAGGGGAGCTCTCGTTACGGGATGGGAAGGCTATTAGGGCCAGCACAAGTAATCGTCATACTTGTGGCTATATGCCACGAGCTGTTGTACTCGTTTGAGAGGGCAAAGCTACCTGTCAGACCGGATTGTGCCAGATGGAATCAAACTTGGTTGTACAGCCAACAGTAACCTCAACTAAATTAAACCTTATCTTGCAGGAGGGAGGAAAAGCAAGCAGAAGTGAGTGAGTGGTTCTAGATAAACCACCATCTTTGCCAAAGGCAAAGATCAGGCATGTCCTAGCCTTGGTTTTTCCCCTCTCCCACAGAGCTGGAGCTCCTAGGAAAGAATAACAGCAGTGCCATCTGCAAACAGGGTAGATAAGGATGCGAACTGGCCCCTGAGGGGAATATCTTCAAGCTAAAGGGGGAAATAGGTACCAGCCAGTTGCATGCGCCTGGTGGCAAGATAAAACAAAGCATCTTCTGCACCCCAGCCATCTATAGCATGGAGTACTCATGCTTAGAGCCAGGCGGGCCCCCAGGAGGTTGCTATCTCAGAGCAGCGCGTGCCATCTCTCTGTTGCTCGCAGCCACACTTTGCTGCCCCCCAGAAGAGAGAAGAGGGGATCAGGGATTTTTTTTTCTACCCTGCCTCCGACCTGGGCAGTTCCCAGTCTGGGAGCTAAGACGCCGCAGCCCTCAGACCGGCATTTCTCTCCCGCGCAGCTGCGAGCGCGGGGAGGCTGAGCTCATCGGGCTGCTGGCTCTCGTCCCAGCTCTGCGACACCAGCCGAGCATCCTGCAGCAAAAAAAATAGATGTGGCTGAGCTGGGCAGGAGGGAGGGTGCCATCTTACAGCGCATCCCCGCCCAGACGCAGCAGGGAGTCGGGATGGGAAGGAGCAGCTTTAATATAAATGCAAATACAGGCTCTGGAGCGTTAATAATGGGGTAGAACCTTTCCAGGGAAGCGGTTCAGAGGAGGAAGAATGGTTCCCAGCTGCTCGGTGTCGGACTGGCTTGTCGTGAGTAAGATTCACAAAGCCGGTTAATGGCTTTATTGCTCCCTCTGTTATGTGAGTGGAAAGCAAACAGAAAAATCTGTTTGGACAGGTACAAGCTGGTGTAAGCCGAGTGGCTCACAGCCTCTGCTGTATCAGCAAGTCCACGCTCTTTTAGCATGGAAAGCAACAACAGGTGATATCAATGTATAGGTGTATGGGGGGGGGGGGGGTGGAACTGCAAATGTAAACTAACAAAATGGGGCTGCCCAGGACACTAACCGATTTCTTCCCTCAAATGACACAGCAAGAACAAGCCTGGGTGCAAACAAACCAAGGCAGCCCGTCACACTTGCTCAAGCAAACAGGGCTTAAAATGCTGAAAAAGCCTTTTGACTTCTTTTTTAAGGGGGAGGGATCTTAAAAAACTTTTGGGAATCTCAGTCCTGGGCTACTTTTTCAGGATTGACTTCCGTTTTGGTCTTGCTGATGATCCAGTGTCAGCACCTACAATGCTGATGGGCTCCTAAACGCCTTGGGTAAGGGACTGGTTATTGCAAAAAGAGCACAGAGCAGCACTGCCCTGAATAACTCACTAAATAAATAAATAAATAAATAAATAAGAGGTGGAGCACATGGAAGTTTCTCATTTCAAGACAAGAACAATCCATTCAACTGAACATGAGGAATGTAACAAGGGGCAAGCTGCCTAATGCCTGCTTACAGCTCAAAATACAGCACTCGAGCCAACGCAGGCTGAAAGGTTAGTAGGTTTGAGACGGATTAAAGGTCTGCACGACTATCCATAGCTACATTAAACAGGATTAGCTGTGCCAGCCACTAACTGTTGGGGGCAGGGAAAATAAAAGGCACAAAGGTTGTCCTGCCTCTGTCTACGGGGTTACATGCACCTTTTTCTGAATGAATAAGCTGTTGGCAGGGCTAACCCATAGCCCAGCCAAGCAGGCCTGTTATTTATCTCCTTGGCTAACTTGTCTTTAATTGGAGGGAAGGGGTTGGTGTCTCTCTCTGCCTGCCCATGCACTGCAGTGGAGATGCAGGGGAGTGACACAGGCGGCACAAAGGCAAGCTTGTGCTTCGGAGAAGACTCTGTCCCATATAAATTAAACTGACACGGTTACTGTGCTTGGATCTTGCTCCCGGCCATTTTTCTGAAGGGTGTGAACACGTGAAGGAGATAAAAAGGGCCGCTGAAGGAGAAATGAGAGGCAGACAGCCATTACTTTGAGAACATGCGCCCATGTAATATGGAAATAGGAGCTTGTAGGTAGAGCGAGCTTCATTTGGCGGCTTGTGACACTGCATGAGCGCACTGAAAATAATGCAAAGACGGCATACCTGGGATACCTGAGTAGCCAAAACAATATTGTCTAGGTCAGTGTTAATTCACATGGCTCAACTAAACGGCTTGAATGGGAAATTCAGCAAAGATGAGCTTTTTTGGCCCAGCAAGAGGTAAGATCCCAAGACTGTCTTTGCATGGGAAATGCGGTGTAACAGGAGCGTATGTGCTGGTCTGCACTGCAAGGCTGTGAATACATCAGGAGACAGGAAGGTAGGTTGTCTCAGAAGCTGCTTGAATTGTATTAAGAAAAACTAAGTGCACACAAGATGGCAATTATGTTGGACAGTGGATAGGAAGGACAATATAGGCCCTGTTGTTCCTGAAGGCCTAAGACTATGAAAGATAAAACTGGTGTTATTCTGATCAAAAACATATAGATTTCCCACCAAAAGCCCATGCTTTCTGACTTAGATTTAGTAACAGGAGAAAAAGGGTGGCCACACAGCAGGGAGGGATGAGAGAGCACACTTTCTCAACACAGGGGAAGTATATGGATATGCCAAGAACAGAAGATGAACCATATCCCCCCCAAAAAAAAAATAAAATAAAACGGTGAGGCAATACTTAAGGAGACTGTGGGAAACATGGGCAAGACAGGGAGTAGAATTTTTTTTTTTCAAGAGGCGCATGATTCATCTCTGGAGATGACATGGCCTTGGGGCCGGGGCAGAGCAGGCTGTGACGTGACTACCACTCCATGAAATTGTTTCGGCCGGAATAACCTACATTTTCTTTCCACCAGTCCAGCTCGGCAGCGCTGAGGGAGCATTCATCTCCCGAAGGACAGCCTGTCCTTGCTGTTATTTCTGGGCTTTCTGCCAGGGCAAAACCTCTTCAGAAGATTTTTATCGTCGTTCGTTCTTCCTTCCCCGAAGCTGCAGCCGGGGGGTTATTTTCGCAAGCGCGCTGCAGGGGTGCACCTGGTTCTCCACATGGGCAAGCGATGAAGTTGTCAGCAGCAGTGGTTTCCTCTTTATGTCCGCAAAGAGAAGCACGAGCACCTGGGTCTCTCTAAAGGCAGGGCAAAGAGGAAGGTAGCTAGAAATAGTGAGCTTTTACATGGTATAGATTGGGGAAATTCTGCTGTTTCCGAGTAAGCCTCCTCTAGGTAGATAAAGCCCCTGTTACATGCACCAAAATCTATTTCTGGATGTGGTATCATCCTGTATGGTAACCACAAAGATTCGGTTGAAGCACGTTTGTCCAGAGAGGCTGTGAGAAAAGGAAGACAGAGCCTACGGTCTGCAAAGCCTGAACTCAGTCACCGGGTAGGAAGCTCGCAGCTGCTCAGAAGCTTCCCCCCAGTTGGGGTTTTAATGTGACAGTGTCCTCGGTATTCCTCTAAAGAACGAATTTAAACACAAAAAGCAGCCCTGATGTTTAGCCAGCGCAAAATCTTACCGAAGTATGGAAACGCAGCTTCGTCCCAGCAGGCGTTGCGTAAGGGTGCCATGTTGGCTGCCTCTGAAGAGCTGCCAGCTCGGAGCCTGGGCAAACAATAAAGCCACCAACTGCTCTCAGAGGGCAGGTTTCTGGGTGCCTTGCAAGAAGTCCTGTAAAAGGCACATGGGGATTCACAGCAGAGAGCAAAGCAGCTCTGAGCTTGCAGCTTTGCTGCCCCCACCGCCCAGCCTGCCGCCCAGCTTCAGCAGCAGCTGCAGTGGCTCTAAGGGAAATGGAGGTGGTTGGGCAGGGGGATTGGTTTGGGGAGGAAAGGAGGGACTTGCCCTGTAGAGAGAAGCCACTTGCTTATATAGGTTACCATTTTTTTTCTGTGGCTCAGCTGAGCCCAAGCACATTAAGGATTTGCCCCATCAAGGGCAAGATTATCCTGCTCATTGGGCTCTCCTGCCTCTAATCATCCCCATCCCCAGCTTCGCAGGTCCAGCTGATCTGAGGGAAACCCATCAGGTTGCTTTACCTCCCAAAACAGAGCAGTCCCTCCCGTCTGCATGTGGTCACCAGTAAGGCCTGGAAGAACAAAGCAGCACGTAAAGCAGGACTGAGATGGACCTGCCAGTTTGTGGTGCCTCCTCTTTGTATGGCGTGTATCGGTCAGGGCATTTGCTGGGGAGGTGAGAAGAGGGAAGGATGCTCCCGTGAAGCTGAGACTGCTCAGGCAACAAGGAACTCGCTGGTTCATGAAACGCAAGGTGAGGGGCTTAACCCACACCTTTTGTCATGTGGCACGAGCCTGAAATCCTAATGGGGATCCTTTTCCTTTGTGATTTGAATATCCCCAAGCACCAGCTCTAATGGATGGGGAAATTAATAGGGCTCAAGGACTGCAGTCCTAGCTTGAGGATTTAAAAGCCAGAAACAGGACCCCATAAGGCTGCAATAGGCAGGAAAACAATAAAAATAAAATATATTGTAAGTAACACAGACATCCTCCCTCCCTTGTTCCAGCGCTGGTCCTGAAGCCACTGCCCAGGGTGTGTGCACCAGCCAGGCTGGGACGTGCAGGCGCCTGAGCTGGGCGGCTTGCTGGGTCATGTCAGTACGAGTGAGAAGGAATATTAACTCCCCAGGGAAGGATGAGCGTGTCCACTTGCCAAAGCTGCCTCTGGCAGGCCAAGCAGGGATTAAGGAGTCTGCTGGTATCACTACATCTGGGTGTCAGGGGGGGAAAAAAAAAAAATCACACACACACAATGTTTGTAAAGGGCATGTCCCAAACCCTGAAGCTCTTATTAGCAGGATACAGGTGCACTGACCATGGAGCTTACTGGATTTCAGAACCTCACAGAATGAACCAAACAAAAAATTTCCTAATGCTGCCATGAATGTATGCACACTAATAAATTTAATGCCTACAGGCTGAAACCACCCCGCTATGCAGGCTCCTACCTGCCATCTTTACGCTTTTTTTTTGTGTAACAGATACTGTCACAGCACGTTTTCCCCATTGCGTCTTTTCTCCTGACTCTCCAGGACCAGAGAATTGTCTCGCTTACTGCAGACCCCGACACAAAACGCCAGCCCAGGAGCCAGGTTGCAGCCTGTCAGCCCCTGCCCACATGCTGCTCCAGCACATCGGGGTTTTCACCAGCTGCGTGGCTTCGGTAGAGCTCAGCTGGCCTTACGGTCCCAACTGATCTGCTCACCCAGTGCTAGAAAGTTAAATTCGCGTTCACACCTCAGAACTTGACACTTCAGTGTCTGCCCGAAGAGGCCTCTAAGACTTTAACACTTAAGCATGTAACCATCTTCCAGTAAGTGTGCTCAGAGTAACCCCACTTACTCGGCCCAGTGACAACCCAGCCCAAGGACAGCTCCTACCTAAACCCCACCGGCTAGGGACAGGAAACTCCCTGCAGGTATTTTGTGCTTGTCTGGAGACCCACTGCAAGACCAGGAGAAACCAAGAAAGCTCAAAGCTGCCCTTATACCCAATCGTCTTCTAACAAGCTTTTCGTTTCCAACTTGGCAATCACTTTACCTTGTATGTACCATTCATCTACAGAAAGTATGTTAGAAGTCCCCTTTTCAAAAATCATCTTAACTTGTACTTCAAATGGTTCTTCTACAGGCTCCTAAATCGAGCATGCCTTTGCTACTTTAAATCTGTTTAGTGCAGTATGACCTCCCTTGGTTCAACAGTAGTTTGTGTGTTAGCTGTATGTGAATTGAGTCACTGCCTGAACAACCTGAAGGCACTTCCACACTTGATCGATTTCCTCATGTGGGACAAGCAGCATGGTTATCTAGGCCAGCATTATGAACCAAGGAGCCTGAATTATTTCATCTGGGTAATGTGGTGTAAGTTATGCTTTAGAGGAACCCATTTATCTCACACACAATTGCAAGTTTACTATAAAATAATTTATTAGACAGCAATACACAGCTTTAGCAGCAAGCTTATATACATGCACATAGAAACTACTGACTACCCTACTCAGGGACCCTAGCTCTTTTGACCTTGGCCTTCCGGACCTCTTCAATCAGATCTTTTAGGTACTGAATTTCCTTACTCAGGGAATCTGCTTTCTCCTTCAGGGCCTGATTCTTCTGCTCCAAGTCTCTGCACTCCCCAGACAGCGCCTCCTGTTCTGCCCTCTTCTTCTGTCGGTAACGCGTGGCAGCTGTCTTATTCTGCTCCATCTTTTTCAGTTTCTTATCTATTTTCTTTTCTCCTTTCATCTTTGCTGACACTACCTTCTCAGCAGGATGATCATAGGGTTTGGACCGCACAGAGCCACAGCTGGCATCTGCAGGGAACTGGTTGTCATTGAGGGATCCAAGTGAATTGGTAGGACTGTGTTGGGGTGTTCCCAGGTAGGAGTCTGGGCTCATGCATATTCCACTATCATCAGAATGGTTCTCCTCCTCCTTCTCAGACTTAGTGATCACTACCACAAAGGTGGGGCCCCCCTCCACTTTTCTTTCTCCTTCCAGAACATCCACTTCACTACCTAGTTCTAAACTAAATGAATGGTCTGGAGTAGAAGTAAGAGACCCTGGGGAGAGGGGAAAAGTCCAGAGGGAAGCCAATGGGGCCATTGGATCTGCTCCAATTGGAGATTCAGGGAGATTGGTGATTAGGTCAGGGATCAGTGGAGGTTCTTTGCAGTGAAATTCCTGGGTGGTAGGGTTAAATAGGAGATCACACGTGTCTTCCAACGTGGCCATCAGCTCGTCTGGTGAGACGGTGGCGTCCAGATGTTCCATACCTAACAGGGCATCAAAATCAAATTCCTTCAGATCCATCTTCTCCACCATCCACTCCATGCCAGAGAAGGCATCCTCTGAAAAGGGAAAAAAAACTTTTCATTAAAATGGCAACCAATATTTAAGTTTCTGTAACTTATCTAGGACACAAAAATAATTTTAACACTTCCCTTATTTCTTTTATTAGTATCAAAGAATTTTATTACCAACACTGGCTGCAGGGTACAACCTAAGCCCTAAGCTGTTCTGACATTCCATCCCTCTTACTCGAATACTCTAAGAATTCAAAGTCATTTGAAGCACACAAGCATGCTTGTTTCTTGTGACCTCTTCCAGGGAAGACTACTGTAACAGTTGGTATGTTATTAAAAAGGCAACAGAAGTGTCATTTTATCATACGCCAGTTCAGTAACCAGCAATTTTGTGTTGTGTAAGCAGTGCTGTACGGATGGTTTCCCAACCAAGGTATGTATGTGAAGTTACCTTCTCATTTATGAGAAGACTTGCAACTTTATTTCTGGATAGGAGTGTTCCATAATTTATTATATGCAATCGTAACTGATGCACCCTGCGCAAACAAAGCATTATCTTACCCTGGCTGCTATCTATGGTGTTGCCTAAACTGTCCACAGCGAGCCAATTGGAGGAGACTGCCTTAGCCTTGTCGCTGGAGAACCCATGCGAACTGAGGGGCTCGGCCACCTCCAGGTAGTCATCTAGGAGTCCCAGACTTTCCTCAGCCACCGAACACGGCTGGCTGAAGGGGGACGACACCCCCAACAGCATCTCGTTGTTCAAGAGGCTCATCTTGGTCAGTTTTTAGTGCTTTGATGTCGAAGGATGTGGATAAGCTGAGGGTCTTTTCGTCGACTACAGCAGTGCTGCTGTGTGGTGCTTTGAAAAACCTGCAAGACAGACATTTTTTTTTTTTAAATGCATCAGTACTTGTTCTGACACGGTAGCTTTCACAGAGAAAATGTCACTGCAGGGGGCACGGCGGTACACACTTGTAGAACTGCAGTTTTTGGACATGGCCAGGGCCGGGCCGGCCCCGCCCCCGTGACTCACGCCCGCCCTCCCCCCCCCCCCCCCCCGCGGGCAGCCGCAGCCATTTCGCGATCGCGCCACTTCCCCCTCCCCGCCCGGCCGCCATTTTGTGCCTGCCACGTTTCCACCGGGGCTGGGGCACCGCGCGGCTCGGGCGGCTGCCAGCGGAGAACATGGAAGGGGTTAACAACCCTTAAAAAAAAAATAAAGTAATCCCACTTACCAACTAGGGGATGGGGAAACTAATCGTGTGCCTCACGCTGCCTTCTAGTTCCCAGATGGCACGGACCACCCCCACCCCCCGACGATCAGGACGGACTTAAAGTTGTAGTATTAAAGGATTATTGTACTGCTGCCGACTTATTAATAGCTCCGTTTTATCTCCTCATAAGGCCAAGGATAGGGCTTATACTAAAACCCGATGCCTCATCTTCCTCACCTACAAAAGCATTCCCCCACGCTGAGTAAGAAATCCTTCCTGGGAAGGACTAGTCTTACTCCCACGGAGACCCCCCAATAAATGAGGAATTCATAAGGTTTTAAGAAGCTTTTTTTTCTTGAACTACGTGGTTTTTTTTCCCCATTTTCTTCTTCAATTCTGCTGTTTTTCCCAACATCCCCCAAGGTTAAGCCCACAGAACGATGGAATCCCCTTCCTCTCTCAAGCCTTAATCCCTACTTTTTTCCCCCCAAGGCGATATCGTTCATTATCATAGGGATGACAAACGCACCCCAGAACGTCACTTTAAGGAGGAAAAAAAAAGGGGGGGGGGGTAATCTAGCACTCAGGGGAGGGAACGGCCGCCCCTCACACCCGATACTCACGCCATGGTTGCAGATGCCAGGGATGTGCCGAGGCCGCCGCCGCTGCTGCTGCGCCTGGTGCACTGGCCGGTGCCGCCGCTGGCCCTGCCGCCCTTAGAGAGCCATGGCGGCCAGGGGAGGGGGGGCTGCTCCGCTCGGCGCCGCGCGGGGAGGCTCTGCGCGCACAGCCACCGCCACTACCTGTCACCTCGGGAGCACCCACACAATGAGGTGGCAGCTCCCGCCCGCCGCATTTATATAGGGCCGCGCTAAGCAGAACGAGTTCCGGACGTGAGGTGTCCTTCCGCCTAGCAGCGCTTGCTTCTCGCCAGCGCCCGCTAGCCCCTAGATTGACTTTTTGGGCTTCTACTCCGGCCGTCCTGCTATGAAATAGTCGCGGGAGCCACCGATGAGGGCTGGCCGCCCATCGCGGAGTAGCTAAATGGAGGGGACTATATTGGTGTACATCCGCGCCGCCAAGCGATGCGAAGTCACGTGACGGAGAGGCTGAGGGCGCTCCCCCCTCCTCTCGGGGACCGTCGGGGGGGGGCTCCCGCTCCCGGCCGCCAACAAAGACGGGGCGCTCGCCGAGCAGGCATCACGCGGGCACGGGGCGCGCTGATTGGCTGGCGGCGGCTGGTTCACGTGCGCTCTGAGCTGCCATTGGCTGGGGTCCGAAGGAGGCCAGATGGGGAGGCGAGGGGGGGAGGGGGGAGGAGAAGGAGCAGCTGGGCGACAAAATGGCGTCGTGAGGCGCTTGGGGGGGGGGGGGGGAGCTGATGGTTCCCCTGCCATTGTGCTTCTCGTTGGTTTCCTGCACCTACACTGACCTAGTTTCTCCAAGCACCGTCCCCGTCATTTCTAATGGCCCCTCTCGCCCTCCTCACAGCTCCCCTGAAGCGAAGAGGTGGCATGTTGCCGTGGCCTCCTGCTCCCTCTGATAAAGTGTGAGACAAGGGCAGCGCCGCCTCCCCTCCCGGCCTGCCCCCGCATGCTGCGCTGAGATTAAGATTATGGTTGTTTTGGGCCACAGGTTGTGTGTCCGCACGTGTGGCAGCATGCGTGTCCCTGACCCGACACTGCTACCCTCACGGCTATGGCGTAGCATCGACCTGGGGTGGTTTGTGAAGAGAGCTGTGCTACCAAGGAACCGAGAGCCTGAGCCTAATTAGTGCACTGAACCTACGCAAGAACTAACACTGAATGCAGTTATTCCCCAACTGGGAAACAAGAACTTTCTCCCCTCCCATTTCACATTGACGCAGTTGCTTCCCTCTTCTCTGTGCAACCATTACTCGGACCCATGTGAGCATTAATGGATCACCTACACAGCCTCACAGCTGTGAAAGGTAGCCTCAACTTGGAATGTTTTTAATGCACAGTTTCACGTTATGTTTTATCTGACCTAAATCAACTAGGTGAGAAGGCAGCCTTGCACCCCTCTACCTCCAACCCTGCTTATACAATTCTTCCAGCTCAGCTAGCTAACCCAGTACAAAATTCAGGGGGACAATTTTCTGCTGGTTTCAGTCCCCTCATCGTTTCATTCACGATACACAACCAAGAGAAATACAGCTTCAAGTGAGAGTTTCCATGTGTTCCCTCACTATGTCAGAGCCATCTAGCTTCAAATGGTTGCTTTTCCTTGTTGCCAGCCCCACAGCACGCCATCAGCTCTAAGAGTTAAGGTGGGTCCTTGCTTGCTCAAACATCACAGTCCTGTAGGTCAAACTCCTCCTGGCTACTTCTGCAAACGGCTCCACTGTTTTCCAGTTAGGGCTCGGTAGTATTTGTGTAAAGCCATGGCCTTCACTGAGTTTGTACAGGTGTAACTGTCTGGAACTTATTAAACAGCTTGACTAATAATTTGTGAAGACACATGACCCGGTTTCTACTTTTAGCAGTAAGATGTTACCATCACCACTACAAATCAGGGTATGTCACTTCACCTCTATAAACTGAACGCTGGCAGCTGAATGAAAAGGGCAATTTTTCCTCTATGTTGGGTTGTTGTATTTCTGTTTTGTTTTGTTTCTCTGGAATCAAGCACAGATTTTGAAGACTCATTAAAATGGAGGAGGCAGCAGAGGAAAATGCCTTCCGACATCAGAAAACACCACGATAGCAACTGAGTGATTTAAGATGACTGTTCTGACAAATGCACAAACAAGCAGGCAGATCTTGCTTCAAAGCACAATTCAGAGGATGCAGCAGCTTTCAGTGAAGCCCGGTGGGGGGTCGGATGGGTGGTTGGGTGGACAGCATCTCTCTGTCCTGACTAGCTAAAGGAGAGCTCTCACATCCCCCACCTTGCCTGCTTGCCTCTCCTTGTAGTGAAAAGGGTGATTGTACAACTGTAATTGTAGCTAAATAAACAGAAACGCTATACACATACACACCCTATCCTTCATCTTGAAAAGGTAATTACAGATTCCTGTGGAAAGGACTCTGGGTATGTGTGAGCAAGAATCACGCAAGCAAAAATGAAATATGCAATGAGGAACTTAACCCAGATCTGCCTGTTCCCTAGCTGCCTGGTTTCCATTTTGTGAGTAAATGCAGAAATTTGTCCGCGTTTTGAGTTCCAGACAGATTTTTTTTTTTTTTTACAGTCCCTAATCCTAGAAGTGAAATCAAGTAACCAAAGTCCAGCCATTTAGTGAACAGTGTATTTTTCCCCATTTTCTGAAGGACTGCACAATTAACTGTTCTTACATAATTTAATGAGATACATTTCTAATTCCTTTATAAATCGTGTCTCTGTGTTTGCAGATTTTACATCAGAGGTTTCCCCTTTGTAGCTAGAGTTTTTTGACTGAGCAAGAAGATAATTCTTTAAGCCCAATTAACAACTCCTTGGGAATTTTTGTACAAAGAAAATATTTTCTAAGCAGAGGGCTACTAGCTACCCACTAACTCATATGTCCCTTTCCAGTATAGCAGAGTATATTTATAGCTCAGACATTGTGGAGAGAAGTCTGATAGCTCTGAAGAAAATTGAATTTACAGCACAAAAACGGGGCCCCTGAATGAAGATTAATTTGTGTGTATGGTCAATAAACTCCTGATGACATGTTAACAGCTTTAGCACCGCTGATGTTATTTTCCTGCCCTGAGTACCATATCTCAGCAAAAACAGCTCCTGCAATAAGTCAGAACCATCCGTATCCAGAAGCAAGGGGACAGCCGCAGGCAAAAGGAGATGCTCACACAGAGCTCACAGCAGGGTAGAGGCCAAAGTGACCTTGCTGGGGAGTGATGAAATGCCCAGATAAATACAGCATTGCAGAAAGCATCAGGAGGTGGAAAACTGATACTCCTCCACTCATGCTGCTCCTTCTTTGAGATGGAAGGATAATATATGGGCTTTCTTTCTTTCTTTCTTTCTTTCTTTCTTTCTTTTTTCTTTCTTTCTTTTTCTTTCTTTCTTTCTTTCTTTCTTTCTTTCTTTCTTTCTTTCTTTCTTTCTTTCTTTCTTTCTTTCTTTCTTTCTTTCTTTCTTTCTTTCTTTTTCTTTTTCTTTCTTTCTTTCTTTCTTTCTTTCTTTCTTTCTTTCTTTCTTTCTTTCTTTCTTTCTTTCTTTCTTTCTTTCTTTCTTTCTTTCTTTTCTTTCTTTTCTTTTTCTTTTTTCTTTCTCTTTCCTCCTTCCTCCTTCCTTCCTTCCTTCCTTATTCCTTCCTTCCTTCATTTCTTTCTCTCTCTCTCTCTTTCTCTCTTTCTTTCTCTATCTCTTTCCCTCTTTCTCTCTTTCTTTCTAAGCTAACGTTGCAAAGGAAAAGAGGTTTTCTTCTATCAGAAAATATACAGGAGCTAAACATGCCGAACGCTCAGCTGTTAAGCATGCAGAAGACAGGGCAGACGTAAATGTTTCCATAGTGACATCTCCTCACACAGTCTCGCCCATCTGTATACGATGCTCAGGGACGCACTCCTGGCACAGCATCGCAGGGAAGCAAGGCGGGGGGGCACTGGGGACATGAATTACCAAGCCACAGAGGCAGCCAGCAAAAGTAATAGAGATGGAGGCGTTTGCTCCTTCCTGGAGTGCTGGGACAGCCAGAAGGGCTTGCAGACACTGCATCAGGTGCACGACCCCATGGGGGCACAGGGTGGGCAACTTTGGGTCTCACACCCCAGGGAATGGGCAGATGAGCTTTTGGCTGGCCCTGGGCCCCGCTGGGGCAGCTGGGGAGGAGGGGGTGTTGCCTGCTTCCCAGGAGGATGAGTGTGAGGGCAAGTCCCGGAGGGGATTCTTGTGATAATTTCTGGCCTTTGAAGCGTCCATCAGATGGGCAGGACAACAGGAAGCAAAACCCGGGCTTACAACTTTACTCTGCACTTCAATGAGCAGAGAATTTCCAGAGACCAGCAGGAATTTTTACAGGAGACAAAGTGCTGAGGGAAACACAAAGGAGGAATGAGGCAAAGCGCCTAGAAATTCTGCGAGATTTCAAGGGAGAATTACCTACGATCTCTACAGCTCAGGCTAATTCACAGCGCTTCGTTGCTTCCCTCCTCACATGGCACAAACAGATATCCGAAGGATCGTTTCTGCCAGATTCTCACTGTAAGCTCTTTAGGGATCGCTTTATAGATGTTCCACTTTAAAACTAGATTGAGAAGCAAATATATGTGATTAAAGATCAAGCTGGGAGGTATTAGTGTCCATCTTTTATTACATACAAACAAAAAATAAGTTAGCCATATGCCGTGCCTCGTTTGTTTTGGACTAGCGCACCAAATGGAACCTCTAATAAATCATTCATTGCTTACCCACCTCCTCGCTTTCCTTATGTTTCCATCCTGTTATGTAAATATCACTGACATTTGAAATGAGACTAATAAAAAAAAAAAAGAAAAAAAAAGGATTAAATCTGCAAGTTACATTTGCAACTTACAGTTCAATTATTTTAGACAGATATGGAAACAATCCTGGTTGTCCACCTACAATTTTCTTACCGAGCAAACGTGGGCATGCCAAGCACATGCTGATAGCTCACAAAATATGGCTCTCCAGAGGCTGAGTTACTCGGAATCAGCCAGGCTGTGGCCAGCTGCCACAAGTAGAAACATTGTGCAAATCCTGCTAAGAGGGAGGTAAGTTTTAGCTTGTAACTTGCCTGAGCATGAATTTCCTGAGCAAAGCTACAACTGGTTGAAAATGATGTTTAGCAAAAAATATGTGTGACGGGGGGAGGGAGCTGACTTTTGTTCAGACCATCGGGGGATTTTTTGGTTTTCTCATCTTCCAGACGTGTTTTATTATGATGAAAGGATTCGGGGGTCAAGAATAATCCCTCGTGTGTATTAGCACATATGGGAGCAGTTTAGCACACAAACAAAAGCCTTCCAGTTGTCCAAACAATAAAAGAACAGAAACATATCTCCTGACAACCCTTGTTCTTCACAGGGCTGTAGTTCATGCAGACCCGGAGCAGATGTGTGCGCGCTCAGTGCCCCTCAAAGTGAAGGTGCCTGCTGCACATCAGTAGCGTCTGCTGAAGCCACATGCGTGCCAGGTGTCCTGTGCAAAAAGATAAAAAGGAGAGTGGCAATGCAAATTATTATTTATTTTTTCTTTCCCTAGCAGTACAAAGTTAGCAGGAGCTGAGGCCTGAAAAGCAGGTACAGATTATGAGGCTGCAGCATCTCAGACAGCCACAGACGCCTGTGGGTGAGCTAACAGCCCATCACCACTTCAGTGGGTTCGACTTTCCCCATCTCAGTGTCCCTCAGACTCGTCACAGTGAGGACTCCTTGCTGCATCAGTCCAACAGCAATTACCTGGCTCTCCTGAAGCCGGCACCTAAACTAGCAGCTTTCTGAAGCACATGGAAAAGTTATCTGAGGTTGAGTTATACCGGCCTCTGTACTCAGCAGGGAGGATGCATGATGAAAGGCTGGTAATGCCAGACTATGTTCTGTGTGCTCAGTCTGGGGATTTGTTTTTAACTTTGTGTAACTTCAGAGGGTCTTGAAAGGCCAGGAAGAGAGGCTGTAAATGGGCATACCTTATAAATGAAATAAAACAGGATCCTGGGGATACCTTGTGTGCGTGTGAGGTCTCTTTGTCGCTAAAGCTGTCAGGTAGCTTGAGCAGCAGCACCGACAAACCAGGTAGATCAGGTGAAGCTCTGAAACTCATCTGGGGATAAATCAGTGTTGAGGCTGTAGCTCCCCAGCTCCATAGGGAACACTTGCAGATGTTATTTAGTAATATTTTTCCATTGCTTGTAGGCAGCAGCTGCTTGGTGGCCGGAATTTAGCAGCGAACTTTAATCTGTTTCAATATATATATTTGTTTATAGGGAAGGAGAGAGAAAATATTGGCGGATGTCAGCATGGCCAGGATAGCATTGAGTTGATAACCTTTTCCTGAATGATTTTCATTTTCCCTCCCAAGGTCTCTGTGTTAGGAGACTTGTCAAAGGATGCTGCAAAGAAGATTCTTTGATCCAGCCTCTGCTGGGAGGTATCCATGGCCTGCTCTTTTGGCATTCAGAGAGTGAGACCTTGTCCTGGGATTGTGATGAAGGTAGACATCTCCTCTGGGTCTGAGGAGCAGGCGCTGTTCAGGAAGGTAATGCCTGAACATCTTGGTCAGGCCGTCTCAGCGAGACTGATCTGAGACTGACCAGAAACACCTGTCTGCCCAGAGCAGGGCCGGCTCTGTCTGACCACAAAAGGGCTGAGTCTGTCCCAAGCCACAGGGTTTGAGAGTCCAGTCTGCCCATGACATCACGCGTCTTCTTCTGCAGTGCAGAAATGATGGAGATGGATCTCTCTTCTTACTAACTTTCCCTTCTTGTGCAAGAAAGCAATGACAATTTGTAAAATAAAATTAAAAAAAGGGGTGGGTGGCGAGTTCTTAACCCAAATCACCAGTTCATTCTTCAGAAAAAAAAGGCACTGGACTAGACGCTTGCTACAGTCTCTCACGGCCACAGGCAGTAATTTGGGAATTAAGAGATTTGTGCCTTGGTCACGCGCTTGCCTCAGCAAAAACCGACCTCCGCTTGAATGCCAGGAGGCTGGGCCCCCTGCCAGCATGCTCCCTCACAAGCAACGTGGGAGCCGTGACTCTGTGGGATCCCTGCGTCTTCTGCTATCTTTGCTTTGGCATATCTCAGGCCCTCTGACAGCATATCGCCACTGCTATAAACCACCGGGAGCCTGAACATAACTCAGATGATGTTATCTAGGTAAGCGAAAGTAGTTATTATGTCCAAGGCCGTAACTACCCTCTGTGCTAAATAAATTCAAGAATTTGAAAGCGAAAACGTCTCTCTGCCATACTCCTTCTAAGAATGATTGCTTTTTGCTTTTCAAAGCGGGGAAGGAGCCTGCTAGACCATTACGAGTTTTGAAGGAATGTCTGTCGCGGGACAGGTAAAGAGCCAACACACTCCATCATTTGCCATCTATGCCCTTCTGTCTGTTGCCTGTTATACCTCTGTCCTTTGCAATGCCAAGCAGAATGAGACAAGAAAGTCTTATAGGATCAGGATTGTTAGAGTGGGATGTTTAATGGGGCAGTATATCACCGCTGCCTTTGCTTCTGTGGAACAGCAGCGATTCTACAATGAAGGGGTAGGCTTGTGTTGAAGCTGAGGGAACCATTGCCTTAAAAAAAGAAAAGCAAAAACAAACCCCAGAGAACTCGAGCAAGTGACTTTTTCCCATTATTTGTACAGAGAAGGCTTTTCACGGAGAATGTGGATAGATTTTATACATATATATATATATATTCTTCCCCTGAGAAGCTTAGCACTGAGTGTTAATAGACAGATCAAAGAGCTACTTAGCCACTGCAGCCAGGGAAATTGAACCAGGGCAGCAAAATAAAAATCAATCGTGGCTTTTAGTGTGCTAAAAGTGATTTTGTTCAGAACTGACTTCTGCGTGAGTACTTTGTAAAGCTTAAGATGATGAAAAGTTTGAGTTCCATATGCCAAACTCCATCTCCTGCTCTCCTGCTATCTGTAACATGACAAGAATGCTTTCTACATATGGAACGATTTCAGATCTTCCCGTCCTTACCCTTCGGCCTGACTACCCTCTTTAGTCTTACCATTTGCAAGGTTATTCCCCAGGATCACATACTATAAGGATATTATTAGCCTGCTCACCGCCACATTTCTGGCTCAGTGACTTGTGAATAATGCTGTCCTTCTCGGAGTACGCTAATAAAACTTCTACACCATGCAATCCCCAATGGTGTAGAGGGCATAGTTGTTACATGAGAGCTATTTTAAGATGGTTTTGAATCTTTAAAAAATAAAAATATAAAAGGGAAAAAAGAGGAAGGGTGGGGAGGATATTTCTTGAATCCCTCAGATCATAAAACTTGGCCTGACAAGGGTAAAGAAGAAAAAATCCAGATACCTCAAACAGTTCCCCAAGTGTCTAGACTGCAGCAGTCCTCTGAGGGATGGAAGCCAAAGCTAGATTTCACTGGTGGGAGGAAGACTCTCCCTTCTCTTGCTCGCTGCATCTGTGCGTAAAGCTCCAGCATTTCTAGATCCAGTCCCAGACTGAGCGAGCCATGCTGGAGCCATTCAGTCATACCTAGTGTGGGTAGTGGGCCAGCATATTTCATCTGACTTGGAAGAGAAACTCCTCGTTTGGAAGAGGTTCCCCTTTTTTTTTCCATGAAACTAATTCAAAAAAGCAGCAGCTGTTTGAAACTTTTCTGGAGTTTGGAATAATAAAATAAACCCTAGAAAAACCACATAAGTGACTGGGGTGGGGAGAGGGGCTATGGGGAGGACAGTATTCATCACGCAGTTCAACACTTCAGCATGATAATCTCAGAGTTGGGGCACAGTCGCCCTCTCTACCCCCAGCTTAAGATTTGTTACAGAACAGTCAGGCTGGAATTTATTCATTTTTTTTTAAAATGAAGAGATTAAAAAAAGTGAAATGTAAATTTGGCTACATGCATTTCCAGGACAGGACTGTGGTTATATAAAAAAGCGCGCAAAACATTTTGCTTTTTCCGAAATTCACTCTCCTGAACTGTTTGTTCCTTAGGCTAAGAACAAAAGAGAAGCGGAGTCTTTGCAGCCTGGAGAACCATTTATGCTGTTCTTTGCAGCAGCAGCCATTTGCATACATGAAATAATTATCATGACTCCTCTCAATTATTTCTTCTCTACGTTAAACAAACCCCTACCTTTTGATCTTTCCTCGCTCTTCATGCCAGGACAGCTTTTATGCAAAGGTGCAAACTGCTACATACATTAAGCGTGTATTGCAAGCTCCAAGCTTTCCAGGGGCATTAGTGTGAGAGGTGTCATACCTGGCACAGCTTCCACAGAGCTGCTTGTTTTAGCTGTTGCCATAAGCGTCCTTACAATGTGAAATGTGCTCGATCTCACCTGTTTCTAGCACAGAACAGATTAAAGGGGAAAAAAAATAGAGAAGAGGCATCAGGAAAAATAATGTTAGAGATGGAGAGACTCCCTTTCTAACATAATATATTCTCCAAGCTAGTTAAATGTTAATTGCCGAGTCCTCATTAAAATGAGTCTCATGGGTTGTCTTTACTTTAGCAAGTCTTCTGAGAATTAAGGAGCTGGGATCCACCACTTCGTGCTTTTCTTTATGTCGAGCGCTTCCCCCCCTCCTCCCAAGCAGGCACATAAAACTGGGTTTTGCTGCGCAGAGAGCTTCAGCACGCCAGACCGTGGCACACCAGCTTCCTCACCGCCTCGAGGCTGATGCCTGGATAAGACAGGAACCCATTTGGCGGGGGAGAGGATCGGCGTGTAGAAACAAAGGTGCCACGGAGCGAGGGCGGGGGGAGTCTGCGCAGGAAAGTCGGTATCAAAAGATGCACGGAAGCTTGTGAAGTCCAGGGAGCCGCATCAAGCGCGGGTGCCTGTCCGGGCGTGTGAGCTGTCAGGGAAAGGAGGGGAGGCAGAGCACCGTAATTATGCCTCATCTTGTGACTGGTGCGAACGCTGCCAGCAGCGAGCACGCCGCAGAACCAAGCTGGCTGCTTTCTCAAGGCAAGCTGCAGAGCGCTGAGCGCCCCGAGCCGCAAAGGGAAAGCAGTGAATCAACAAAGGGGCACGCCGGGCCCCTGAGCGCCCGTGTGGTGCAGGATTGTGTCAGCAGCAAGGTGCTGCCCCTCCCGTGCACCCAGGGAAAAGCAGAGAGGCACCCCGTTGTTTATAAACACCAGAGACGAGCAGGTTACCGTGGAAAGTCATTTTATTTCAGAATTTCACGCACTCTTGTCACAGACCATGCACTTGAGACTTTCCCCTTTACAGATCCACAGCCTCCAGGCCTGGGAGAGATGGGGCGTCATCTCTTCACACTGCAGGTACCCACATGCTAAGAGCGAGGGCCGTGAGGGCGGCCTGCCAGGAGGCAGAAAGCAGCCTCTTGGTGCCGTAACTGCTTTTGAACACTTGAAAAGAAATCAATCTGAGTCAAAGGATTAGCGGTGGAGCTCGGCAGCGGCAAAAACCCACTGCTGAGCGAGTTGGTCCTCGCCCTGCGGTTACAGGGAACAAGGTGACGGTCTCGTGGAAATCTCGTGTGAGTTAAGTTACACCAGAACACACCACAGCATTCTAGGAGCCCGGGCAGCGAGCACGCAACGCACGCCCTGGGCCTCTTACAATCAATTTGTCTCCGAGCTGCCCTGCCAGGAAGGTGGCCAGGAGCTGCCCTATTCACATTCGTCTTCAGGTCCTCCTGCTCCGTGCTACAGCTTCGACTAGACAGGAACCTACCTCTAAGACAGCCCTCGTGGCTGCATGTCAGCCTGCGTACTGAATTTAACACTGAAAGGTGCCAGTTCCAAAGGCTCCGCAGCGTCCCTTTGTCCACAAGCTGGGTGCAGCGTTAGTGTAAATTTCTTGCATAGCTGCCCTGCTCCTTCCCTGCCTCTGCCGCCCCTTGTGCCTGCCCCTGCTCTGGCAACACTCCTGGTTGCAGTGTCCCTGCGACCCGTGACGTCTTTGGCCTTTGCTGAGACTGCCACAGCAGCGATTGCCCCCTGTGGTGGCTGCCTGTAGGAAGGGAGAGTTCACGTCCCAAGAACAACGGGCTTGTGGCTAGCTCAGAGGGGGGAAAAACCCAAAGGGAAGTAGTGATTCAAGTGAAATGGAGCAAAGTCTACAGAAAAGGCAAAAAGGCAGCTTCAGTCTCCATTTGATACACAAACTGAGCTCAATAGCAGCAAGAAATGGCCATAAAATATTAATTCATTAGGTTGCCAGGAAGAAGGAAAAGCATTCATGTAAAAAAATTCTATAAACAGATATGTATGTGGCAACTGTGCTTAAGCCAGCTCAAGACAGTGGCTTCCTTCTGCTTATTTCTCTCCTTTTTTTTTGTATCTACAGTTTTGATCATTCCAAACCATGCTGCTACTCAACCCTGTATGAAGACCACAGCACTGGAGTCAGCACCAAGTGAGGGGTGAGATCACACTGAGGAAGTGAACCTAAGGGGAACTCCTGACAACCCCGAGATTTTAATATTTTCATTGACCTTCAAGTAATTAGGAGAAAGGGGAATTTCCCCAAGTAGCCCGTGGGCTCCAAGTCTCATCCGTCTGCTTTTAGGGTAGGAAGGCTGACATCAGAAAGGCAGTGGAGGGCAGGGAAAGGAAGAGGGAAAAGAATACGGGAACCAGAGTGAAGAGCAATCAACAACTGACCAACAGTGACTGCTGCAAAACTTACAGAACACAAAATCATACAAACGGAATTCCTGTTAACCTTTTATACACTACAGACTTTATATACACACACACGCACTTTGAAGTATGCATCTGGCAGTCTAGAAAGTACCAGTACGCTAAGGATTAAATAATTTAAAATGTAACGTCGTGTTATCGCTGTATCCGAAATACTATCTGACACGTCGGCTAAAATGGACGGATTGTCTGAGAAAGATGCTCCCACCCTCATCTCACCGGCACTGCCTCTGAAAAGAAAACAACGGCTAAAGACTCCCCTCTGTGGCTCCACTCCTGAAACTCACCTTGAAACTTCCCTGGCAAAGGGGACTGAGTCTTGAGAGGAATGGAAGAGAAAAGGATACTTGCTCCCTCCAAACTTGGCCTCTCTTGGCTAGGGAGGCTGGACAGCAAGAGGAAAAAGCTGCTGAAGCTGGGGAAAAGCAGGGATGTTTCTGTAACAATGGCTGAGATTACCATTTGGGATGCCCACAGCCCCAGCCGGACACCCTCCCTCCCCCTTTTTGAAGGCAGGGGGCCAAGAGGCTGAAAGCAGCATCAAGAGTCCACGTGGCTAGTGCAGGAGATACCAAGAGTACCCCGAAATCCACACCATGGTCCAGCAGCAGGTGAGAGGACAGCCAAGGGAGAACGGCCTGGCAGCAGTGGTGGACAGGAGTGGGCAGAACTGCACGGCCGACAGGCACACACAGACAGAATGGGAAGGTGTCACCAGCTTTCCAGCAGTAATTGCAAACTGGGAACACTGGAGAGTCAGCACATGGGAACGAGGAAGGGGGAAGGCGGCCTCAGTTCTGGGGTGACAGAGGAGGACTGAAACACAGGGAGAGCAGATTGCCAAGCCAGCTCCTCTCTAAATGCCAACTCTGCACACGTATGCTCATACCAGCACACGGAACAGAACCCTTCTGGTGACACCAGTTTAGTCCTATCTTTACCGACTTACAGAACCTGGCTTACACGTGCTCATTACAAAACCGTGTGAGGCACGCAGTCCTGCTTCCACCTCCTATAAACCAGAACAAGCTCCCAGGGAAAAGATGAGAAGTCCCTGTTCTCACGTGCATCTCCCAGCCCTCCCCCGTAAGGAGCCCCTCTTCCTTTAGGCCAGAGACACCTGAGGAGCTGCCCTTTTTCCATTCCCAGGGCCATTCCCACCGGCAACACCCAGCAGATCTGGCTGAGCAGGAATGGCAAGCCCTGCTCCTTTGGCTTCCTCGCACAGCCAGACCACAAAAGCTTCTCCCTCCCCTGCGACAGCATCAGTGAGAAGTGCCTGCACTGGAGGTTGTCGCAGCAGACCAGACAAGCCTCCTGCACCCTCCTGCACAAAGGATGAGAAGGTTTTGTAGGGGCAGGAGCCACAGGCATTCCCCTCTTCCAAGGGCTACAGCACTAAATACTGTCAGTGTAATCATTATTTCAATCAGAAACACAACACGCAGCCCTAACTAGAACATCTCATTCAGTCTGCCCTGCATGACTGGGTCGAAGTGACCAAAAAACAAAAGAAAAAGAGGAGGAAAAGTGAGACAGCGTGGTAAAGCAGAGAAAAAGAAACGTGAGGACAAAATCAGGCTGGAGGAAAGGAAACCTCAGTGCAATTCTGCTAAAGTTGTCACTGGATTCACCAGCCCACTTCCACCGTCTTCAGACCAGAATGGACTCGCTGCAGTAAGCACACTACAGGAGAAAGAAGTGCATAGTTATTTGTGTTTGGTTTTTTTTTGTTTTTGTAGATGCTTGAGCATCAGCAGAATTTATGCAAAGATCTCAGAGCTGCAGTTTTAGCCTCTTTTCCCTAGTCAATGGATACCAGTTGGGGCAGAGATGGTGGAAATGGACTGGTAGCACCAAGAAATCCAGCGGGAGCACCAACTCCACAGCAGGAAATAATAATGAACCAAAAGGAGACAGAGAGAGAGAAGTGGAGGAGACATGTTTCGCAGTAATCCAAGTCCACCTTGGCTAAACCCTAGCAATGTTTCCCCAGGTAAGGCCCCGTTACGTCTGCAGCAAGACCTCTGGCTCTGAGAGGGAGCTGTAGAGGGTGTAGCCCAATTCATCCACTTCTTCCGGGGTGAGCTCCGAAAACAAGTTCACCTTGGGGTTCAGGGCGCTGGGGAGGACGCCCGCCTCCAAGTAGCGGATCAGCCCCTTCAGCGCCTGCAAGAAGCGATCGGCCAGCACGTCCTGGGACCAGTCGGACTCCTCCTGGGCCAGGTGCAGGATGACGTTGGTGAGCTGGCTGGCGGTGAGGTGACCCAGGGCTGGGTTCGACTTGCAGACCGCTTTGAAGATCTTCAGGCACAAGCAACGGCAGCCAGAATCGCACTGGTCCAGGGCCCGGAGGCGAGCTGTTTCTGCTGGCCGCAGGCTCAGTCGCCACAGATTGTCATTCTGGGCCAGCCGATGGGGTTTGGCCACGAGGACGATGTCACCCAGCGTCAGGGATGGCAGGAAGTCAATAAAAAGATGCCGTTCGGGATCGTACTGGACTTCCAGCGTCAAATCTGACGGGGGAGCTGCCGGACGGATCACGTAATCCAAGAGAGTCCCGATTGCTGGCCAGTTGATAGAGCCAGCTACAACTTTCTCAAAAGTCTCTGCTACAGCTTTGGGGGAAAGGTAACCTCCCACCACACAGCGGTCCCAGTAGCTGCTCCCACGGGGAAAGTACTCCAGGTTTTCCCGACGCACCAAGTAGAAGCCAGGAATGTTCATGATAGTGTCCTCCCCGGGGATGCACGACCATAGGTTCTGCTCCAGCATGAGAGGGACAATGAGCTGGATGTGGTCGGCTGTCACTACCTTTCACAAAAGAGAAAAGTTGGTAAGAACAAGCCTTCTCTCGCTGCACTCAGCTTTATTCACCACCTTTTAAACAGCCTTCTGTTCAAAGGAACTTGGAGTATGGATTCAGCTGTCTCACTCTCCTCTCTGCATGGGATTCACAGCCACCCGTTGCCAAAAGGCATTTTTGGAGGACTGTTTCCCATCAGCAGCGGGATAACGCCAAGGCATAACACAAGCTAATGCTTATAGTGCTATTTTGAGATCTAAAGATTATTTAAAAATACTTCAGGACCTGACATGGACTGCACACAGAAGAATCATTTTGCCTCTTATCACTCTAAGTTATGAGATGGAGCTGGCCCAGGACACAGCAGCACCGTGTGATAATTTAAAACTGGAGGCAGAGTATGAGGTTTCCAGACAAGCTTAAGTTGCCACGGTTTAATTATCCCATGCTACAACCAGGTACTGCCCTCACCTGGTCTGCCACGCTGTTCAGAAAAAGGTCATTAAAGATCTCTTTTCACTAACGTGATTAAGACCCCAGATCCCAGTTTCACTTGACGCTCCACACTCCATTCCAGAGCTCTGACTCAAAGCAAAAAAGCGTGCCTCTGAATCACTCACTATAGCCATGGGCATCTTTCCATCAGGGAGATATGCAGCAGGGACTGCTGTCCAATCCAGGTCTGTCATGCATTAAAAAAAGAGTAGGGAAGACCTACATGAATACACAGGAGTTCTAAGGGAGTGTCACGTATTTGGAAGGAGACAGAAGGGACAGGCAGAAAACAGGTAGAAAAGTGGTAAGAGAAACACGGGTAAAGGAAGAGAAGAAGGAGAAGAAAAGAAGGGCGAAGATAACCCGGAGAAACGAAACAGCAAAAAGCAAATGCTTGGCAGACAAATCCAGAGCAGCCTGGTCAGGTCTGTTCAAACAGCATTGCAGAAATCAAGGCCTGGCTCCGCGGTGGGAAACGCCACACCGAGAGCCTTATTACAGAGGAATGCCGTGCTGAGGCAGCACCGCCGGCAGGGACGCCCGAAATGCCCCCGCCTCGTCAGCCTGCTGAATAACGCCCCGTCACGAGGCCCCAGGAATTACCTGCAGGTCGTCATACAGGCTGCCACTGAGGTACATGTCACGCAGCGGCATGTCCGGCAGCTTGGCACGGAGGAAGCTGCGCAGCTCGGCACAGATGTCCACGGCTGCTTGCTTGGCCCGGGCCTGCTCGTCTGCTGGGATAGCTACCTTCCTCCGGTAATAGGCGAAGAGCTTTTCTTGCAGAGACAGACGAAGGCGGGATTTTTTCAGCTCCACTTGACTCCTCTTGGCAGATGGCTTGGGCTTTGTGGGTCGGAAAAAGTCTGCAAGACAGAAGGAAAACTTGGATTGTCCGCAGTGTTTCACCGCGATCTGCAAAAAAAAAAAAAAAAAATGTCTACAGCGCAGAAGCGCAGCCTCCGAGATCTCAAAAAGCTTTCAGCAGACATTTTGCAAGCTTTACGCAATTATCAGTCAAAGGGGGGACGTTGAAAATCGTTGAAAAAAGCTACTATGAGAATCAAGTGGGATGAAAACAAGTTATTAGATTTGGAATTTAGCCAGAATGAGACTAACGCTCACATTGTGTACAATGAAGTAATGTTAATGGCTATGTGGGCAGTTCCTCACTTCGATTTCATCAAGAATTCATCTGCTTTTAACACGATGCCAGACCAGTAGACCAGTAAAACACCCCTGAACAACCATCCCTACCTCATTAAGTTTTGCACAGTATGATGCATTTTTACAAATTACCAACAAAACCCAGTTCTAAGCAGGGTAAGAGACCTGAGTAGATCACGCCATCTGGAAATAAAATAGTTGTCAGGACCTTAATCACCACGTATCAGGATGGCAAGATGATGGATCTTGGGGCCAACAAGGCTCAGGCAATCATAGCCCTAATGAAAACCTTCCTCAAACCTTAACTGAACAAGCAGCAGAGAGCACATTTATGCGTATAACAGCAATACAGTGCTTTATGCTGCTGTTTGCATTATTAAGCTAACCTGCAGTATCCCCAATGCCCTCTTTTTCAGGCTGCTTTCCTACAGAAACGAGCCAGGGCTCCCCATCTATCCTTCAAGCTTCTCTTAACATGGACCTAGAATTTCAGAAGTTATTCACAAGAATTAAGGAAGAATTACAGATCTATGGGATCCTAAGTCTTCAGAAGGCCTGTGGAACTTGGTGGGTGTGGGAGACACCCCCAGAGCAGCGGCGCTGTTAAGGCAGCCAGCTGTCGCGCATTTGTTCGGCAACAGGCACGCGGCCACCACGCAGCACGTGCAGAATGCCTGACTGAGCAGCACACGGATCCGTCTCACCCAGACGCCGCAGCTGCTGCCTCTCGTCCCACTGGGGTCTTTTGGACAGATTTCACGCTTCGTGTGTAAAGGAAACAGCCAAGAAAACTATAAGGAACCAGACTTTATTGCCTGTTCATGAAACAACTTATTTTCCTATCTTGAATTTTAATTTATTTTTAAGCCAAGAACGTGAGGCAGTATTATCAAGGTTTTATGCCTCAATCCTCATCTTTGGGGAGTCCAATGAAATGATCGAGACCCCCTTTAATACAGCTGTCTAGTCATTTAATGTTTCCTCAGCAGAATATCCATCACCATCCTGAAGCTGCCTTTCTTGCAGAGAATCTGGAAGTCAAGTCAAAGCTTGACTGTCATTTTGCGGCTTCAAACACAGAGTCTAAGAAGGTCCCTGATCTTTGTTTTAATTCTCCAAGTGTAAATCTCCCAAAATGACCATGACTTAGAATATAAAACCATTAAGAAAAAAAAAAAAAACACAAACTCATACAAAAAACACCGATGGACTCTAAATTACTTATTATCACACTCCGAAAGACAACCGCAAGTCCTTCTCTTTAGCTTGATGAACACTTGGTGAGCAGTACTGCTTGATTAGCAGTCCTAAAAAGGCAAAGTGTTACAAGAATTATTAGGAAAATGATAGAAATAAAATAGGCAATACTGTAATAAATTACTAGTTATTCACCATTTGAATACTCCCCTCTTTAAAAAGAAGCAAACACACTGGAACGGTCCAAAGAAAAGCAACAAAGAGCTTCAAGGAATGGCTTTTTACGAGGAAAGATTGCACAGATAAGTATTCAGCTTGAAGAAGAAAAGTCTGAGGGACAGTAAAATTTAAATCCATGAAGTCATGGAGAAATGAGGAGTGCCAACAGATGACTGTTATTCACTAGTTCCCAGACTGACTTCTAATAGTTGAAGCTATCGATAGACTGTCTTAAAAGAAAAACATGAAAATACTGAGTTAGACATTAAATTCTCTTCTCCTATGTTCTTTAGGATGAATAACGGGGTTTACGGGATGATTCTGCAAGGCGGGAGTGCCACACTGCTCCATACCTGCGTCAGCGGCCGAAGGATCGGTGGGAAGGGTCTGCAGGGAGCGGCTGAGGTTGGCCTTCATGTCCTGGGTCAGTAAGCGCGAGGAGGACCCCAGCCAGTTGGGCTCTTCCCAGCTCCTCTTCCCTGACTGGCTCAAGCGGGTGGGGCTGCTGGGAGCACTGATCGCCCGGTCGTACATCTAAAGCGACACCACCAGGCACAATTTCAGCTGCTAAGGGCCCGACGCTTGCGTTTCACCCCCATCTAGTGCCAACACCCCGTGCGTTTTGGTTTCCCTCTCCTCCTTCCCAGCACCCCCCTGCACGCTCACCCGTTTGACGGCCAGCGTGGCAATGCCCAGCATCGCCGCTCCACCCACGCCCAGCACGAGCCGGGCGTTGGACAGCACGAAGTCGATGGCCGTGCCGATGCCATTGTCGTCCTTCTTGCCTTTGCGCTGCCCAGCGCCTGCCATCTCACCTGGAAGACATCAAACAAACAGGTCAGAACAGGGCGACCCAAAAAAAACCCATGTTCGTTAGTCTTAGGGTCTTTGTACGGAGCCAGAGGAAGCGACCCCTAACCCTGCATCTCCTCCAGCCATTATCTGCCCCCCAGAGCCGAGTATTCCCAGACACGCCACAACAGCGGCGCTGACCAGGCTCTGCAAGGGCAGCGTTTCACTGCTTCCAGCTCTGTTTATGACCCGAAGGGAAACAACCCAAATTTGATGTGGCCGCTAATCATTTAAGCGGATTTAATTATGCAATCACCTAAAGCTTTTTTAAGAAAGTAACATTTACTTCAGTAACGCTTTGCAACGAAATCCCGTATATTTTGTCAAACTCTACAACCACTTACATCTTTTCCTTTCAATTGGCGCTTCTCAGCCAAAGCACGGCCTTTTTATGTCTGTTTATTTTCTCATTCTCTACCCTATGCTTTAACTTTGCTCACAGACATTGCAACATAGGGACTGTCAAGTGCTCGTCTCTGACAAACCGGGATCCTCCCAAGAGATCGTTTTTGGACAAAGGCTGCTCCCAGATATTTTAAAGCCACCCAAGAATCAGCATTAGGGACCACAGTGCACCACAACGGGAACAACTTCCTCACTTCCACCTGACGTTTATCCCTGCCCTCAAGCCTGGCGGGGTTGATTTCCATGCAAGTTATGCATAACACGAACATTAACGTCTCCTTACGTACGCACGTTGGTTTCCTTCAGTTCCTATTTAACCTCTGACCTTGATTTTTAAATCCAGAGAGTTTCCGCGGTCGTCTACACGTGTAAAACACGCTTTCCTAGGTAGATATTCACTGAAATTGAGTGAAGATGCCAAAAAACTCTTCCAGCGTGACTCCAGATATAAACCACCTTTGTATTTGTCTAAAACCAGGCTACAGTATCAAAGAGATTGTTCCTGTCTCAACGGGCAAGGAGTACGATCATTCTTCACCCCAAGGCATAAAACTAGACGCTTGCACAAAGTTAAGTGTATTATCAATATAAAAACCAGGGCTAGAGGTGCATAAGCGGCCTACCTGTGACCTAAAGCATTTGTACGGGGCACAGGAGTCCGGGTGGGACTGCGGAGGCACCGTCGGGGCTTCTTCAGGACGGCGGCGGGCAGGAAGCATTAACAGGCCGGGCACAATTTGGGAATTAGAGGGCGTGGGGGGGGGGTGAGGGGGCAGGAGGAGCCTCCGGAAGGCCTAGAGCAGCCCCCCCAGCCCGCTCCGCAGGAAAGCCTGCCCCTTCTCCAGCTGCCGCTCCCTGTCCTCCGGCCGCTGCAGCCCGCGCTGGCGGCGGAACTCGCTGCGGACGGCGGCCCGGTAGAAGTCGCGGTCGGTGTAGCGCAGCGCCCGGCCCCGGCGCAGCAGAGCCCGGTACAGGCTGAGGACGGCCTCCCGCGACCACGCTGCCATGGGGAGCCGCGGGGGGAACCTGCGGGGGGCCGCGGGGGACGGGGCTCGGGGGCCAGGCTCCTCCCGGCGGGGGGAGGCCTCAGCGCAGGACCGACCCTCGGCAGGGCCCCGCCGCCTCCCTCCCGCCGCCGCCCCGGGGGTCCCCCGGCAACATGGCGGCCCCGCTTCCGGGGGCGGGCGCCATAGAGTGGCGGGGCCGCGCGGGGAAGGAGCGGCCCCGAAGGGGGGGGCGGCGCGGAGCTGCCGCCCCCTGGCGGCCCGGAGCCGGCGGACGGCGAGCGGGAAGGGCCACGCCGCGCCCAGCCAGCGCCGCCTGCTGGCGGGGAGGAGCACACGCACGCAGCCCACCGCCACCGCCCCCCGTCAGGGGATCCCAGTTTGGGCTGGGAGCGCTTTTTGCAGAATAAACTATCGAACTCGCGCTCTGTGGCTTTATTGTCATGAAACACCCGCGCGTGGTGTGGGAATGTTAATTCCTAAGGGCAGCAGGAGGGGAGCAGCACCTGGCAGGCTCCTGGGGAGGTGGAGGGAGAGTCCCCAAACAAGGACCACTGTCTGGGTGCAAATCCCCCTTTTCCAGAGGCAAATCCCCCTTTTCTAGCTGCAAATCCCCCTTTTCCGGGGCAAATCCCCCTTTTTCAGGCACAAATCCCCCTTTTCTGGGTGCAAATCCCCCTTTTCCAGGGGCAAATTCCCCTTTTCCGGGTGCAAATCCCCCTTTTCTGGGGCAAATCCCCCTTTTTTCAGGGGTAAATCCCCCTTTTCTGGGTGCTAATCCCCCTTCTCCAGGCACAAATCCCCCTCATCTGGGTGCTAATCCCCCTCTTCTGGGTGCTAATCCCCCTTTTCTGGGTGCAAATCCCTCTGTTCCAGTGGCAAATACCCCTTTTTCTGCATGCTAATCCCCCTCTTCCAGGCACAAATCCCCCCTTTTCTGGGTGCAAATCCCCCCTTTTCAGGGGCAATTCCCCCTTTTCCAGGGGCAATTCCCCCTTTTCCAGGGGCGTATTCCCCTTTCCTGGCACAAATCCCCCTCGCCTGGGTGCTAATCCCCCTTTCCCATCCTTGCCTTCTCCACTCCAGACCTACTCTGGGGATTGATTCTTCCTCCTCAGCCACCTTCTCCCTGCATCCTAACGAAACACGAGATGTAACTACATAACGCCTTGCCTCCCCTGGGGGAGAGGGGGAGAGAAAGAGCAAGCTGTGTGTGACAGAGGAGAGCCGCATCACCCCGCTCAGTTCCCAGTGGCACCAGATATGACAGTGATAGAATTCGACGGGAAGAATAGCAGAAGCCCCGGTCCGCCTTGCTCCGTGCCAATCTCCTCTTGTTCATTTCCTTCCCGAGATAAACAACCCCGAATCGCTTTCGATCTCTCTTTGCGAGCGAGTTCGCCATGCCCCTAATCAGCCCTTTCTGAGAAAGGCTTGCTCGAACTGCAGACAGTATTCCCAGAGAGGCCACACCGCTGATTTACATAACAGCATTATCATATTTTGAATGTTATTCTCCCCTTCTTCTTTCTCTGCATGCTAATATTTTTATTATTATTATTTTATTTTATTATTATTTTTTTTTAACCTGTATCCACTCACAGAGCCAGGGTTTGTGTGATATTCAGACCCTTTCCCGAGTTGCTGGAGACAATCTGGAGCTTTATAAATTTTGTGTTGCAATCTTTTTGGTCTTTTCTTCCTTGGCATGCACCAAGGCAAACCTTGGCAAATGCATGTTGTTGCCCGTTTACCACATTTGCATTTTATTTACAGTCCTTTCTGATCTCCTCAAGAGTCTATAGCTTTGAGTCATCTCTTAAAGATTTTTAGCATATTGCTCATCTTTGTTTCCAGATTATCCGTTCGTACGCCAAGCTATCCAGGACCTCAGAGGCAGCGTCCATATTCCCTACCCTTAACCTTTTGCCAGAATGAAAATCGATCTTTGAACTCTTCCCTCGGCTTCCCGTCTCCTCCTTGGGTTGTTGATCCACAGAAAAGCTTTGCTTCTCACAACAGGGCTCAGTAGCCCCTGCACAGGTGCGCTGATAAATCCAGTCCTTGAAACTCCAAAGTCTGGATAAAAACATTCACAGCTGCGTGCAGCAGCCCCGGTATGTGTTACAAACGGGATCGGGCTGTGAGAAGGTGAGCAAGGGGGTGAGCTTTGGCGCTTGTGATGCTTTAAGTGCTGCCCCACGGCTGGTCCGAGCCCTGCTCCCCGATCCTTCACCCCGCCGGGCCCCACGCACCTCACGCTCCCCCGGGGCATCCCGACCCATGCTGGGGCCGTGCGTGGGACTGGGTGTGCTCAGGCCTTGTGCCAGCACACGGGGAGGATTCCCCAGGGAAGATTTCAAGCTGTGCTTCCTCTCGAGAGCCCCCTGCATTTGCTGTGAGGGATAAATGTGAAAGCAAAAGTGTGACCGTGGCACACGGGAGTAAGACCTCCTTCCCCCGAGGTGCCATCTCCTTGCTTTGAGTTGCTTGGGATGTGCGAAATGCTCTGGGTAAGGCTGATTTTGGGGGCTCCCCGTGCCTTCCCGACACGGGAGCTAAGGACTTCAGGCCTCCATAAGCGCCCCTCCCCAGCCTGGCCCCCTTCGGTTGCGCCTGTTTTAGTGTTTTGTTCATTTTTTTTTTTCCCCAGGCCGCTCGCCAGCTCCCGGGCTCCTCGCCAACAGCTGCGTGCGTGCATTGTGGACTCCTCCGGCCGCGCTGCTCAGCCTGCCTCCGACCTCCCCAGCACCCTGGGGCTCGCCGTGCCCGCCGGCGCCTCGCTGCAGCAGCACCCACGGCCTGCCGTGCGCTCGCCGTGCCCGTGCCACGTTCACCGTGCCCCTCCGGCCTTGCAAAGAGCAGAGGCAGAGCGACCCCCGGCCGTCGCTTTCCCTTCATCCGTGCGAGCGCTGGCCCGCTGACAAGGTGCCGGGGTTGTGAACTTGAACTCTGCCTGCAGACGGTGAAGCAACATCCCCCCGCGGCGCTTCCCGACCCGGCCGGCTCCTCTGCTGACCCCACCGCTCGCTCCCCCCGCAGCCCCACTGCGTGGGTGGACTTGTGCTGCCCTGACGGGACGTGCAGGCCCGTGTCTTCCCACTGCCTGCAAACCCACGGAGTGTCTGCCCAGGGTGCCCTTTCTGCCCTTCCCCTCCGCTCATGGAGCTGCCAGGAATGTGGGGTGCCCCGCGGCGGGCTGGGGGCCCCTCACCTCCGAGCCTGCATCCCTCTAATAAAGATCTACTCCCTGCAATGCAGGCGGAGAGGAGGGAGCACACCTTCGCTGTACGCCCGGAGAACAATAATGACCTTTGTTTTCCCAGATGACTAAGTGAGCTTGTGATATATCAAAGGCAGCATGGGCTACAGGGCACAATAACCCGTGTTGTTACCTAGGTGTAAAGCACAGATATCCCCCCCCCAGCCCACCGGGAGCCTCTTCTCATGCTTGCAACTGGTCCTGCTGCTCATGCTGTGACAGTGGCACCCATGGAGCAGCAAATAATGTCCTGGAGCGGTGCTGCAGCGTGGGTTTTTCTCCCCAGAAAGACTGCACCTGGAAACAGAAGGCTGGTCTTTTATATGAGCCAGAAAGCAATCCCTAAATACAAGCGGGAAGGTGGGTAGCGACTTGCCAAGGCCATCTGAGCTTGGGCGTAATATCCTTCATATCTGCTCGTAAAGGACCTTGGAACAGTTCAACAGTTCTCTCTTTTATTGTACCCCTAGTTCTTCACTCGAGCAATTGCACGCAATAAAAGCATTTGTGCCAGATCAGGCCCTAAATGGAAGCTTTGCATGGCTCTGCATTTCGAATGACTTTCTGCTGTTTGGTGGGGGAAAAAAAAAAAAAAAAAGGGAACCTGTTGATAACAGAGCAGAAATAATATCTCACTCCTGCTCCTGTGGTATGCCAGGAGCGGAGGATGGCTGGGGCTGTCGCTGATAGCTTCTTTCCACCGAACCCAGCAGCTTTGATGTTGAACAAACACAGCCAAGAAGGAACCCAGGTGCTGAGGGAGGAGAGGCCGCCAGTACGCCGCGGTCACTTCTCAAGGGACGTTCCTGATGTACAGCCCAGACCCAGACTTTAGCCACAGCTTGGCAGAGCAACCGGCTGCTCCGGGGAGGAACGCTGGGGGTATGTTTTTGCCAGGAGGAAGGCAGGAAAAGTTCACAGCCCAGCTGCTTCCGAAGTGGAGCTTTTCAGGTTCTCAATCTCCAGACCCGGAGCCCGAGGGGGGGCACGCAGGCGGCCACCGAGCTGCCACCGCTCCGAGGGTCTGCGCCAATGGTGGCTGAGGAGGCTCGACTTTAACCTAACAAGTTAAAAATGCTGCTGGAGTATTTTTCAATTGGTCCGTGCATACCTTTGTTCTAAGCTCAGCACGACTTGTGTTCCTTCAGCCGCGTTTCCCCGCGGCTGGGTTTGCTGGTGCCTTTTTTTTTAATTCCCTGGCTAGTAGGATTTCTCTCCCAATTATTTTGCCGTGCACCAGCTGTGTGCCGCAGCAGGTTTCCGGAGCTGTTCGGAGATCCTGCTCTTGTGAGCGCTGTAAGCTGTAAAATTTTGCATTATTCTGACAGCCTCGTGGGCTTTCTGCACTGGCAGCGTCCGTGGCGACCTCACAGCTGCTGGCATTGACCCCCAAGCGGGGTTGCACACACTGACCCCAGCCTTTCTGTACCCTTCGACCTGATGCATGCTCTGGTGAGGTCCTCCCAGCACAACTGTGGGGTTTTGGCTCATCTAAGGGGAGCCTGGACTGCCCTGGATTGCCACATGTGTGTACACCCTGAGAAAGGCAACGCTGCTGTTCCACGCTGCTTCTCTCCTTTCTTTAAATTCAGGCACCTAATATACATTTTGTCCCATTAACTCCTGGGTCCTTAGTTAGATTTATTTCTGTCCCTTTTAGGGACATTTATCTGGTTTGGGTTTTGCAGTAGTTTGACGTCCAGTTCTGGGCAACGGTTTGAGCCAAATGCTTTAAAAACACTGACAGTCAAACAGAAGTGGGTGGATGTTTTCTACATTCCTTTATTTTTGCATGTGTGCCTGGTTCTTAGTAAGTGTCTGGGGAAAAAAAGATATGACTGATGATTTGTTGCTCTCTCTTTGGAAAAGGTCCAGACTGTAGAATAGGGCTAAAATGCCAGGAAAGAGCTTGGTGCATCGAGGCGGGCTTGTAATGTTTGATTTTATGCATTCTCTGAGCAACGTAGTTTCTTTAATTTGAGATCCTGCAGAATATTATTTTATATCTTTATTCGTCACAGCTTAGTTGCTCTTCTCAGTTTTCCTTATTTTTAGAAAGGTGAAGCGTGGCTCCCAAATTAAATCGTTACTGGAATGGATTTCAGCCAAGAGATTCATGGTTCAAGCCATAAGGCACAGGAAACATAAGCAGGAGTAAAACAATGGGTTTTTATTTTTTATTTCATTTGGCAGGGCGAGGAGTGATATGGCCTTGAAAGATTTGTGGTTTTTTTTACGTAACTATAATGTATTTCAAACAACAGTAAGGACAAATTTCTCTCTCTTCACTTTGCTTTAAAAAAAAAAAAAGTTCAAAATGTCAAGATTCCCAATTTTCCTCAATTCCAAGTAAACGTCTGTGTTTGGGGCTCTTAGAGATCCTTACAGTAATGGCCCAAACATTTGCTGGAAGGGGCTGATCCTTTTCCCCTTTCACTGCTGTGCTTCTCCCTGCAGATGCCACAAAGGCGAAGCCCGTGGCAGCCTGGCCTGCAGCCAGGCTCCTCTGCTCTCCTCTCCCCAGCGCCAGCGGCTTACAGCCCTCGTGTCAGCCCCTTGCTTCAGGGACCCAGTTTTGTTTAGCTCCTTGGAGGCTGTTTTGCAGGGACAGAGCAAAGCCCTGCAAAACTTGCTCCCGGCTGAAGGTTGGCTGATAAGACCCGGCTGTGGACCCAGCTCAGCTGCTAAAGCAGCGAGGGTTAGGGAAAAAAAAAAAAAAAAAAAAAAAAAAAAGAAAAAAAAAAGCAGACTAATAATTAAAAATTAACTGTCCCTGTTAAACAGCGTATTAAGCTTTGCCCTTACACAGGGAACAAATGTATCCAAGCAACAAAAACAAACAGCCAGCGAGCCAGGCATTGGTATCCCCTTTCCAGCTCTTTCAATGATGCTGTAAGTTTATATTGAAGTCATTTTGTTTCTAAGCACCCTGGTGTTTAGAAGCAGCTTGTCTGTCCCCCCGATCAGCAAACCTCTGCTGCAGGCATCGATCGGGAGCCAGCCAGACGGAGGGGCTGCCGCAGCACGCCTCCCCGCCGAGCAGCTCTGCACGGTGCCCGCCGTAGGCGCTGGGCATCCCTGACATGTGGCGAGAATTTGGGGAGCAGCTCATTTCCAGGCAGGCTACATCAGAGCCCCTCCACGGTGCATCTCTCTCCCCGTACAACATCTGTCAGGACACTGAAATCCTGCAAAACACGCAGGGCTTGCTCAGCATCACGTGCGCTGCACATTCCTGGTTCGATACAGCACTTCAGGCTGCATATCCGTAACCAGGGTGCACGCTGCGTGTACCCAACCCCATTTCCACGTGTCCAGAGGGATGCAGGGGGATGACTCTGTAGGAGGGTGTGCAAGGCTTGTGGGGGAGCCACGTGCCCCCACGCCCAGCCGATCGTCAGCACTGCTCCTGCAAAACGAGGGTCCCCACCGCAGACCGGTTCATGGAAGAGTTAATGCCTCGCTCACGGAGGCTCTTCCAGCTCACGCGGCAGAAACCGGTGCTTTCTGTGGAGAAAGGTCTTGATTTCTGTCAATGCCTTCTTTTAAAACCTTGTAGGAAACCGAAGAAATGTCATTTACATCGCTTCTTAAAATAATATAAATGTCAGTAAGAGATTTGGTACTGGAGGCAAGAAGAATACAAGTGAGAACCTTTGACCAAGTCAACCCTCATTTCTTAAACTGTCTTGCTACATCGCCACTGGCCCAGGATTGCAGACTTATCTTCCCCTTTTGAAAAACTGCAAGTTCACAGACATTTCAGGGATCGTCTATTTTTAGATTGTGCCCTATTAGAGTGCACAAATAAGGCAATCAGTAAGAACGCTATAAATTCTTCATAGGAAATTTTAATTGTGAATTTTGAGTAGCACGTTCGTTTCAGGCTCTTTGCTGCAGAAAGGGGGGCAGAAGCAGCAGCAGAAAGGCATTGCTTGTGGACAGCAAAACTCTACTTTGATGGAAAGTCTCCCAGAAGGGGGACATTGAAAGCATCAGACTGCTGTGGAAGAGAAAAAGATAAGGGAATGGGCTCAGTCTAAGGATTATAAGGAAACTAACCTATAATGTTTATTGGTGCTGTTTCTAAATGGGACCCTAAATGGGACCAGGAACAAGTCTGAAGCACAAGGCACTTAAAAACACACAAAAATGAAGTAGCTGTAGACTGCACGTGAGCTTGTGAATGGCCCTCGCCAAAGATACTGCTGAGGCCAGGTGCTCAGGAGGATTCAGGGCAGGACTGGGCTTTGGTACAGAGTAATGGGAACAGCCAAAATTACATTAGGTGGGTTTAAAAATAAACTAAAACAAGGAGGTCATGCACACTGTGCAGAAAGTCAGCCACCAGAGAAACATTTCTGCAGGGGGGTAGGTTTCGGTTGGGGCACCAAGATTTCCACAGCTTCATTTGGAAGATGTGATGGGGAGGAGATGGCGGTGAGGGACCATTTGTGAGCGATGCTGGCTCCCACAGCCACCAGCTCTCGGGAAAGGCACTGGGCAGATGCTCTGCTCCCCCACTTGCATCCCTGTGTGTGCTCATACTCACCTGATGTGCAGAAGAATAGGTCTGATTTGGGCACACAAGTTGAGGAGGAGGAGCAACCTCCCTCACTCCATTTTCCAGCATCTCCCCTCCTCTGCCATGCAATCAGAAATAAAATCTGCCACACATACACGCCTTGGTTTCCTTTCATACTTTGCTTTTTTTTTTTTTTTTTTATTTTGTCCTCCTTTTAAGCATCCCTTTAAGGGTGAAATGAAATCCAACCATTTACAGAGAAAATGATTTCAGAATGTACATTTGATTTATCCTTACAAAAAGTTCATTATTACTTGCTGTTTATAAATTACAGAGTGGAAAGGAGCTTTGCAGATGCTCTTTTTTTCTCTTTTTTTTTTTTTTTTTGGCAAGTCCACGCGTTCTTTTGCCAAAACAGGGCGTTCTGGGGCCACCCCAGTGGCAACACCACCAGTAGGTCCAGGTGGACCCCAGCCTCGGCAGTGCTGCTGGGCCACCTCCAGGATGATACTGCACCATCCTCCTCACAGGAAGGAAAAAAAAACAACAGTGGTTTGAATTCTCAGTTTCAGAGTATTTCAGTTCCCTTTTTAAACCATTATCTGTAGTCCCCAAAGCCTTAAATGTCAGTGTATTGCATCAGAAACAGCTCTCCTTTCTTGATGCTGGATTCGAGCCCCTCCTGAAACCCCCTTACCTCCAGTTCTCCCTCTCTTTCCGTAAAAAGAGCAAGTTTGTCCAACGCCTCAGAAATCAGAAGGGATATATATATAAATTTTATTTTTTTTTTTGGTGGGTGGGGTAAACACAACAAGGGAGGGATTCAGGATCCATTCTACCCCTCGAATCCCTCCTTTTTTTTTTTTCCACCAAGGCTTGAGGTCAGCCAGGACAAGCTATCCCTCCCCTCTTCACCACCAGTGTTCACTAACAGGACCAGGAGTGACTCCAGACACGGGGCTTCACAGTGCAGAGGCGTAGCAGCCACGGAGATTGCTGGCAGGAGCAGGGGGACAGGGACAGAGCCCGCGGGGGCATTTGGGAGGGGAGAAGACACCGCCATCCCACAAGGACACCAGAAAGAGTCGCTGGGGGGAACCGATACCCGTTCTGCACTAACACTTCCCCCAGCCTGACTCGTGCATTACCTGGAGGCCACGAGGTCCCCTTCATTTATCCGCCACAGAGGCGCGAAGAACAGGCCACACAACAGCAAACACCTCAGCAGGACACAGGGATCAGAGAAAGCAACAGCGAGACCGGACCCGAGCGTGTCTGTCCTTCCTACCAACCACACAGGCACAAAACCACCTCGTTTCTTCTGCCCATCCCTTGCTGGCTGGCCTTGCTGGCTACTGGCTACAACAACCAGCTCCGAGGAAGGCCGGGATTTTTTAGTCCTTCCCTTCTCAAACTTCAGTGCCTGGTTCAGGCTCAGTGGCTGCCCTGCACACCAGCCGTGGAGAGCCCATGCGATGCTCCGGGCAAAGTTGTGCAGAGGGCAAGCCACCACCTTGGGAAATCGCTGTGCAAAAGTCAGCTCGCTAGTCCCCATCCCTCAAGGGAGGCGACGGAGGATTTTTAATCCCAAGCACTTTAACTCCCTAAGGATAATAAACAGAGTTTGCAGAAACAACAGGAACATTAACTGGGTTGGCCTTAAATCAAAAAAATGTTTAAACAAGTCTTGAGAAAGAGAAAAAAAAAGAATGCATCTCAGCTGTAAAGTCCCTTCCTCCCTCCACAACAGAAGCCTGTTTTAAATTTAATTTCCTAAGAATAAGGAAGTGAAGAAGTCCAGGGGGTGGACAGGGCCACAGTCACACAGAAGAGCCTCAGCGCTGCTCTCACCCCACTCCAGCAGGACCTTCTCTTCCCCCAGAAGGGGAATGATGGAGCAAATAGTGGAGGAGAGGGGAAGTAGGGGAACAGGCAGTACTTTGGGAACAGGAGATCCAGATATTGCAGCTGTGGGCTTGTCTGATGCTCCTAAGAGACAAAGGCCTTACCCCAGCGATGAAAATGTGCCTTGCAATGCACTAAAAAGTACTAAGGGAGAGAGCTGCTCCTACTGTAGAAGACTGGGAGGTGCAGAAGATCAGACACTCGCCAGAAGTGAGAGCAGTTATATTAAAAACCCAGCAAACGAAAAGAGGGTCCCTCAGTTCTTCTGAAGAGGCATTACGGCACATGAGATGGGGAAGAAACTAAGATGAACTCTGCCTCAGTTTGATCAGAAAAAGATGCTCATCATCTTGCTGTTCCAATCTCAGTCTTCTTAGGGAATCAAGATATTTTTGTACTTGTTTTTCCCTTCTCTAGAGAAGGGAATAGGAGGGAGAGAGAGATGCAAAGATGGGATTTAAGCACACGGGACGGAACAGACTGGACAACAAGAAAATACAGCCCTGATGGAGTGAATTAATGGCAATGGAAACCCTCCTGCTTCAGCACAGCTGTCCTGATGTCAGGGTCATTCGTCCTTATGACAACATTCTCCTCCTCCACACGATCCTCACTTCTTTGCTTGGAAGATGAGCCAATATTTCCACTGTAAGGCTAACAGAGCACGTTCATGTTTTTCACCCTCTTCCCACCGCAGACCAGGCTCTGGGCACCAAGTCAAGCCATCTGCTAAGGAAGGGTGGTAAGGGTGGAAACGCCAATCTGCCTCCTCAATGAGCTGAATCAATCCAATACAGCGACAGGCCAGACCCTTCAGTGGCAAGCTCTGTGTGGACACGGGCCCACCAGCTGCAAGTAACATCATCCTACATCCCCTCTCGTCTGAATGGCCCAGCCTGGAAGTGCGGGCTGCACATGCTCTCTGGATTACGTGATCATCCCAGAACAGTTTTTTGGCCCCAGGGGGAGTTTTCCCATGGCCCCTTTCTCCATGAGCTCCCTCACAACTTAAGAGCAGGCAGATGGGTCCCATGCTTTGACATGCTTTGTGTTTCCCCACAACACCCATCGTTGACTCAGCTTTGCCCTTCTCCTCTCCTTTCCCCCACGGCAAGGAGGGATAGCCAGCATGTGTAAACAGCAGCCCTGCAACAGGCTACGGAGGCAGCTGAAGAGGCACACAACAATTCTGCGTCACACTCTGCCATGCGGAGACGATGCTCTCCCTGAACCTCTCCTATGCATTCCCCAAAATGTCATCCATGCCAAGACAGATCACAGCTTATGGATCTCACCATTTCCTGAAAACATACACACCCGAGCCCAACCTATGCCCCCTTCCCTCCCAAAACTGGTAACAAACACCCACGTGCATACCAAAACCATGCATGTTAGCACTCATGCACATAGGAAACCATGCACTTGTAAACATACACTCCCACCATCTGATTTAATCCCCTGCAGCTTATCCCAGCCCCAAAAGAAGCACATACAGCAGGGAAGATGCTTCAGCTCCTGTGGGCCAAGCCAGTGCAGTGTTGAGTGGGCAGGGGTGAAAAAGGAGTTTAAAAAAAAAAAAACAGGTCAGCTTTCTCCTCTGCTTCCCATCTGCTTGCTCCAGGACTGGTAAAGCATCAGGCCAAGACACAGCCCAGGACAGATGCATTAAGTTTGTGGGAGGAGGCTGTGTACTGGGGAGAACACCTTGGAAGCAAAGGTTTTACCTTCCCCCAAGTACTTTGAATATAGAGGTATATAAAAAAATAAATGCATATTGAGATGCTTTTGCACATTCACTCATCCAAAAAAATGCCTGTGACACACATCTACACACGTGACCACTCACATCAGTTTGTGCCTGCTGACTCACACGCTCACTGAATAGCCCAAACTCACATCTGTGCTTGCTCCGATCCACAGCAAACGAGGATGGATGGGAACAGCTGCCCTCTCTCCCCAGCAGACCTTCCTAGCCTCCCCTGGAGGAAAACCCACCAGCTGGATGCAGAGTTTCTCCCCAGCCAGCAGGAAGGGTCCAGGAGATGCAGGGAAGTCTTTATGCTACCGTCAGGGTAGGTCCTGCACCTCTCCCTCCTCCTGCCCAGGCCTCCCTTCAGCTGACCAAGGAATTTGTGTCCCCAGGCATTACCCCAGGGAGAAGGGAGGAAGGGAGAGCAGACCATGGAGAAATGGCACGCCCCACCTGGAATCAAAAAAAAAGACAAAAACACCCGACTCTTTCCCTTTGTTGTAAAAGTTCTAATTTCCCACGAGTCCCAGTGGTCTCACCCAGCCCCCTCCGCTTTTCGGTATGGGTTCTCCAACAAGTAGTGGAATCGCTGGTAGTTCTTGAGCAGATACTTGGGAGCATACATATGTTCCTTGGGGTCAGCAGGGGGATACTCCTGCGTAGTACCATCAAACCACCCACCAGTCCGGATCAGCTTCCCGGATATAATTGAGGTCTCGTTTATCCTCATAGTCACCCCAGCGGGGGAAGTCCCCATTCTGGGCTGACACCAGTTTGAAGTAGATCCCCTCTGGGGTGAAACACCAGGAGCAGTGCCAGCCAGCAAAGTGGAGGGGGCTGCCCAGCGACCACTGCACCAGGATGTGTCCTGTACTGTTCTCATACTGCCGAAAGCCAGGCATGGTGTAGTATTCGCGGCGCCGCAGACGGATGCCGTCAGTAGCGTAGACAGCCTGCAGCATCCCCATAGTGCAGCCTGAGACCACCTCCAAGGTGCCTGGTTGCTTCCAGAAGAAGCCGTAGAGCGACTTGCGCATGTGAAAGGCAAAGGGCTCCGTCCAGCCATCATAGAGCTTGAGGAAGAGGACGCCGTCACGGGCCGGGATCTCATCGGCATCATCGATGATGAAGACATCGTCCGGGCGCAGGTTGCGGAGGCGAGAGACGCCATCCCGGGTGAGAAAGGTGCGCAGGTAATCGTCAGCGATCCATCCGTCCTGGCGGCCGCCGGCGGGGAAGTGGTCCAGGAAGACGTAGAGCACCTTGTGGCGGATGTAGTCGTAGGAGCCATTGAGGAGCATCTCACGGAACTTGAGGGGCCGTGGCTCTCCATAGGCCGTGAAGTTCGACTCGCACACCACAAAGACGTCCACCACATCTCCCAGCTCGTGGAAGCGGACATCCAGCAGGTCAAACTCATGGTTGATGTTGATAGCGTTGATGACCCGCCGGGGGGTCTCCCGCGGCACCAGGCGGTCCTTGGTGGGCAGGTTGGAGTACTGGACCACGGTGGGAACGCCACAGCTGGGGCCGTGCCAGCCCGGCAAGCACATACACTCCACCCACTTGCGCCGCTTGGTCTGGGAGCTTAGCGGCTTGCGAGCGGGCCGCCCCGAGGCCGCGCCATCCGCTCGCTCCTCCGGCCGCCCTCCCGTGGGTGGCTTCTCCAACACCTTGGTGCCTGGTTTAAAGCAGACGCCGCCGGCTTTGGTGCGGACAAAATATTCTGTCGTGTCTTCTGGCAGCACAAAGTTGGCTTTGTGCAGCTCTTCGCTGGCTCTGCTGGGAGGCAGGGGCTGGAGCAAGGGCGAGTGGGAGTACAGGGGTGTGCGGAGGAGCTCTGCACCCCCTGGCTCAGGGCTAACCTGCGGCGTGACAGGGGCATTGTTCCAGAAGAAGCTGGAGACAAGGTTGGGGCTAAGTGAAGCCAGGTCCCGGGGGAAGGTGACATAGGAAAGGGCCTTCAGGAAGTGCAAGAAGGAGATGAGGCAGAGACCAGCCATGCAGAGAGTCAGAAAGAGCTTATGGCGTCTCATCTTCATCCTGTGGAAAAGCCACGAAAAGGAAAGTCATGGTCAGTAATTACCAGGGTGCAAAAAGTTTATCGTTGCTAGGAAGACAGGTTGGGGATGCCAGAAAGCAAGTACAAACTCAGCATGCATCTTTCAAGACTTGAATCCAAAACAACTCCCCCCACCCTCTGCCAACTTCAGTGGGCCTCTTGCCTTGGCTGGGTTATGCCAAGCTGAGCCTCTTCTAGATCAGAGTCTTATAATCCCACAAAGACACAAAAGGTGCTGGTGATGGGCTAGAGAGACAGGAAATTCAAAAAAGCAAGAATTCACAATCTAGTGAACTCACCACACTTTGCAGATTTTTCCCCATCCACTGATAGAAACAAACACAGGACTTCTCAGGCCTTGAATCACCAGAAGGTCAGGGTAAGATAAAGAGAGAGCAGAGAGCAAGAGGGATGAGAGGGAGTAGAGGGTAATGCAGTTGAAACTCAACCAGAATAAGAGAGGCAGTCTTAAGGGACTAAGATCATTAGCCAGGCTGCCAAGACCAGGAAAACACCTACACTCCCCAGATCTCTCCAATGTTTGCTCACAACACACACCCTAAAAAATCCTTGTTCCTAGGAAATGATAGCCGAGTCCGTACGGGGAACAGAGAGGGGGAAAAAAAAATTATCGCTTTTACTCTCCTCCCCTCTTTCTCAAGTCCACTACGTCTCCAGATGTCTCCCTTTGCTTCTCATTTTCTATGGACCAGATGGTGAGTTTTTCTGCATCTGGATCAAGGCAGCTATAAAAAACCACCTCGCTGTCTCTGCTGGTAATACACTGCCATCAGGATTGATCCATGTCAAGCCAGCAAGAAGCCAGGGGTGTTCAGCCCTTTGAACAGCAAGAAATACAACCTTCATCCTCTCCCTATACCACCTCCCTTCCTCCAGCCCATGCCGGGAGTGTGGAGCTGCTGTCAGGCAGAAAAAGTGATTGAATACTACAATCCAGAAAAACGACAAAAAAGAAGAAAAACAACCTCACTCAATACTTCACCACAGAGAACAAGGAAAGGCATTTGCATTCTGCTGTTTAGGGAAGGCTGGGATGAAGACAGGCAGGGGAACAAGGTGACCTAAATGCCCTACGCAAAGCAGAGGCTGCCTCTCCCCTCAAAAGCACGAAACTCCCCGTGTGGAGGCAGGCAGAGCTCCCTCCACACCCAAGAAACCCACCAGTTCTTCCTCAACATGACATGCTCCTCTATAGCAGTTCCCCACCACAGTCCTGCGCCCACACGTACATCTCAGCACCTCCTTCCCAGGCCAAAGGTCCACACGACGTGTACGCCACACTCGGTGCCATCACTTATAAACCCTGCGTGGCACCCAGAGGCAGACCAAGCACCCGGCCCTAAGCCAGGGCGCTCCCCTTGCCCCCTCTGGGACTCCCCACAGCCCACGTGTGTCCTGGGTGGGAATGGTGGGGAGAAGTGCCTGGCCCGCTCCTGCTGCGCGCGAGGGGAGCGAGTGAAATACAGCAAGGCGCGTTTACTGATTAACTTGGGGAGAATTTAATGCTGAAGTGAAAAGCCATAAATTAGACAGATGGCAACTGCCCAAAGGAAAACATATCTGGGCTCCCAACCGAGGGCTCCAACATGGACTTTGATAGAGGGGTTGTCCATATTGATGCCTTTCAGCTCAGCAGCAAGCATTTCTAGATACTTCACAGTTGCTTTTTTAGTGAGAAAAGGCCATTCACTGGCACTGCCCCCTGTGCTTAGGCAGTGGCATGAGGACTCCCATGTTAACAGGGTTGTTTCAGTGCGAAAAGGGGGGACTGCAAGCCTGAAGCCAGTGCAGGAGTTACAGCTTTGCTATTTCTCAATGTTCGTAAAGGCTTCTGATAGATTTCGACACAGCACAGGGTGGCTGAAGGGCAGGATCCTGGCTTGGTGCACCCTGGGAAGCCATCTTGTCAGGCCTGGGGTAGGAGGAGAAAATGGTGCCTCTCCTCAAGGGTCCCACTGGGGCAAACCCTCACCTCCCACACCCACCTGCCACAGCCAACTCCTGGGCAGCCATCTGTGTGGTGACCCTACCATGGAGGGCCTCGAGTTCCCTCGTTCAAAGCTGTAAAGGACAATCTTGTGCTCACTGTCAGCCACTCTTCATGAGGGTGAACTGAGGCTGCAGACACCCCCCAAGAGCATCTAATTGTGCCCACGGTATTTTTCTTTTCAAGGCTCAGTTAATGTCTTTCTGGAGCAGTGAGATCACTCAGAGTCAAGGAGTATCCAGCACCTCTTCCTTGCACGTCACCAGTTTTGCTGTCCCAAGGTGTGGGGAAGAAGCTGAAAAGACTAAGCGAGCAGAGGCTGCTAGGAGAAGACATCCCTTGCTGGTACATTAGTGCAGTTCTCTCCAACTGAGGTGTCCTGCGCTTCCTCCGAGGCATTACCTCAAGACATCAGGTTGCTGAGGCTCAGGCAAGAAGAGCTGGCCTGTTCTATTAAGGCAATCCCAGTGGCTGCCAGGTAGTGCTGGCTTCACTCCAGTTCCTATGGGACACACAAATGCACAGCAACCAGCATCCTCTGGGCTGGACCAGCACAGAGGACGAGTGCAGAAGGAATCAAACACGGCAGGTCTCCATCTTCTTCCCAGATGGCTGTGACGCTCCACATGCCACAGGAAATCCCAGACAGAGGTTCTAACTCCAGGCATTTAACAAACTGCTTCGCTTTCTGGGATCCGGTGTGCCATGTCAACATAGCAGGATGCACGGTTTTAGGAAGTAAAGCATGTTTTCCTCACTTGACATTTGCATGCATCACTATCTGTCAGGCTCAGCACACGGCTCTGCAGCTCATCACCCACCAGCAAAACTCAGCCCGTGCACGGCTGCGTTGTCTCCCTGCTATTGCAGTCTGCGTCTGGGAGAGCCGGGCTGGTGCGCACAGCCCTCTCCTGCAGCTCTGCCAAAACAAGCTGGCCCTGCAGTACCCTCTGCTGTTTTGCTGCTGACATTTCCCAGGAGGTAATTTGCACTGCTCAGTTGCCTTTGTTAGGGAGTGGGAACATGAACCCACTTCCTATCCCCCTCCTAAAAGGAGGGAAGCAAAGCTGCTGTGTCCTCTTCAAAACCTTTTCCCTAGGACCCACTCCATTCTCACATGCCAGGGATTCCTCTGACAGGGAGTGGAGAGAGCGCTCATCCACCCTTGGGTGGGCTGAGATGCTAAAAATCAGTCACGTATCCCTTCCCATATCCTCTGATCAGCACTGCAGCAAAAGATGTGTCTTTGAGTGGTGGCTAATTGGAGACAAAGGCCAGCAGGGGAGGAAAACGTTATTACCCACCTTCCCCATCCAGAACATTTATATGTGGCTGAAATGAGAAAGGAGGTACCAGTCAGGGAGACATCTCAGCTTGTCATAAGAAACCCCAGCTGCTCTGTCACAAAGCAGCCATCAGTTACCAGGAACACAGAAAACAGCAAGAAGAGATTTCCCTTATGACAATTTTGAATGAGGAGAGAAAAAGAGTAAAGTTGATCTCAGGGAGAGAGATCAAGTTGCTGTCAGGTTTAAAGCTTTTTTTTCACCCCCCCCGTTGGTTTTATGTTCAAGCAGAAGAAAAAGTCAGGAGGAGTGTGGACAGTTAGCTCCTTTAAGACAAAGCTCTTTAGGGAACATACAATTATAAACAACTTCAGCAATGTTCAGCATCAGCAAGAGAAGCCGAAAGCTTCTTTTTGTAAAGGACCACCCTTGATATTTCCTTGCTTGAAGAAGATGTGTGTCTACCATGCAGGGGAATGGCTTTCAAAGAAGATAGCTAGAAGTAGTGCACGAGTTATTCCCCAGCACCTGTTACAATTTTACTTTGCCATTATATCAAGTGACCTGTTAATTTATACCATCCTGAAATCATATCCTGACTTCAAGGAGCAGAAGAGATATACGTGATGAGATGAGATAATATGCGCAGCTAAGAGCTGGCAAGTCACCCACCCTAATGTTCTCTTCTGGAGGACACTGGCAAGAGGCCATGCAAGAGGCCACTGGATGCACAATACCCCAGCCTCTGGCATGCTAGGGCACAGGACTCAAAACTCTCAGGACCTCTCCTGTAGTGACAGGGAAAAAAGCTGCTTATGAGGACAAGTCACAGCAGAAGCTTTTGGTGTTGTCCCCCCCCCGTACAGAAATGTCCATCTCCTCTGCCTGGAGTTATCCCTTAAGACCCATTCAGTATCACCCATCACTCAGACAGTTCAACACAATGCAATGGTTCAAATTAGAATCACTTCCACACTGCAGAATAAAATCCAGCATGACCTCCATCCTCCATCCCACACTGAGGGCCAAACCATCTCTCTCCTCTAGCTATAGACAAACATGAACAGATCCTTCACTTCTTTAGTGATAGCTCTACGTTCCAATCATGGGGCACAGGAATCACATCATACATCAAGGTCACAGCATCTCAAAACACACCAAAATCTCTAATTACTTCTGATCTGCAAACACCCACAGAAGTAAGAAAAAAATATTTAAACTACTATTTGTTTACAAATTAAATGTAATTAGCTCAAGGACAGCAGAACTTTATTTTGCTTAAGGATAAGAAGAGAGTTATCCTACAAAGCTGAACAGCAGGGAAAGTGGAGAGAAGCAGGATGTACCAGAACATAGGTAGTGCTCAGCATTTCTCTCACGTGAAGGATGTTCAGAGATTGCAAGCTATGAGGATGTTAGCAGGAAGCTCTGGGAGGGTCACGGTACAAAGGTGGTTTGAACACAGGCAGGTCCATATCGACTTCCAACCAAATTTCAGGAAGCTTCAGGAAGGGAACGCATTCTTTTTCCACCACCTTCATTATGAGTTACTGCCCGCAGCACCAATGCAAAACAGCAATACTTCATGCTATGCATTTCCTTTGCAGCTTTGAGGCAATCGACCACAAGGTGCCACTGACTCACTGCCAGCACAATCAGCTGGAGCAAGACATCCAGTACAATTACCCTTCAAGTAAGGTCAGGCAAAGGGAGAACCAGGCTCTGTCTTAAGCATCTTCTCTCCCTTTCAACAAGGAGAGAAGGGGAGACATAAGGTGACTGCTCTCAACCAGGTGTGGCCATAGCATCTAGATGACTTCCAGAGCTGCCATTCGCTCACCAACGGGTGTCATCAAGCCAGGAAGAAAGCTGGATGAAGAAAAAAAACAACTAAAGGGTGAATCTACACAAGGCCATGCTGAGGCTGGCCAGAGCACAACCGAGAAACCAAAGCATTGCCTTCCCCTTCCCACTGAAGGGGGACACATGGCATACATCATGTCAACTCCAAGCATCAGGTTTGTGTCCAAGGCCTAGCAATGCCTCAGCTGACCAGCATCATCTGTGGTCAAAAAGGAAAAAAAAAAAGGTGTCTCCTTTCCTATGCACTTCTGTAGGAAACCAAAGTGCTCCACACCAGAAGCTATGATCCGCTATATACTGAAACTAAGATGGATGCAGTGCAGATGCCTCAACTTTGTCTTTTTTTTTTTTTTTAAGTACCATGGCTGCCCACCTCTTCACCTTGTAAAGGAACAATACCTTTGGATTCCACACCTTCCAGGAGCTTTCACTGTTTTGACTGTTCTCAAAAAGTGTCTTGGCCTGCTCTTCAGAGGACTAAGCCTTTGTTATTTTAGATGCCACATCCCCAACCACAGCAAAACAGGTACATGCTCTGTGATGATGCAGCTCTTAACCTTCAGTATAGAGCACATGGGACCTGGAGATGAAGTGATCTTTGTTGACAGTGTTCTGTCTCAAGACTGATCTTCCAGAAGTCACCAGAATAAACCAACATCTGAAAACCTTCAGAGTCCATTATAAATCCCTTCACTTGAACAGATTGTTCTTACTTTAACTACCATAATACTAATAGCAGCATAATTATATAATTCTCCAGCCCCCGGTTTAAAAGAAGATCTGCTCAGAGAAGAGTAGAAAACTCTACTGAAATCCAAGAAGGGCCTATGAGACACAATTTAATTTTATCCAAGTACTTGGACATCACAAGGGTATAGTACTGCATACTAAAGGAAACTTCAATCTGGATTTCTAACTCCACTGGAATCTAACAAATATTCTTCTTAGTGTCCTTCAGCTGTACCAGGCTCCCTTGTAACTAATCTTCTCTCCCCATCCAAGGCCAGTCCCACCACAGGAATTCCCATGGTTCTAGGGATACCTCAGTACACTCCGATCCTTCAGATGCTCTCAGAAGCCACAATTTGAATTTCTTAGCACCACTGTGCTAAGGACTCTATCCACTAAAGGAAAAATAGCACTTCCATCCTCTTTTCTCCTTCACTTACACCTGATATCCTGGAAGGACTCTTCCACAGCCGTGCTTACTGCCTCCTCAAAATACCCAGTTCCCTGAAGAGCGCTGCGATGGCTCTGGAGATTCCATCCCAAGGTCCCAAGACTGGGTCTCAGGACATCAGAGGGTGATCTGACGGGTTGCTCACTGCACTCTGTTATGTACACACAAACCCTCCAAAGATGGGAAACCCAGCCAAACGCAGTACTGCTGCTTCAAGTGTGCAGTGATTATAGCAACGCGAAACGGAGCTTGCTGGTTCTGTTGCTTTTTGACTTGTGTCTTAGAAAGAAGGAATGCTCCATCATGAGACGAGGAATCCAAAAGGAAACTGGAATGAGACTACGCAACTGCAGCTTATGTCCTCAGACAGTCCACAGGATAATCAAAGAAGTATGCAAGAACTCCCAGCTAGTTTCGGTGTCTTGCAGAGCGGGGCAGGACACAACCATTTCACCAGAGGATAAAGGAAAATCATGCTTTCAGAGACCAAGTGATGCGTGTGGAAACACAGGCTGTGGTTTCATAGGTTCTCTCCCCTCACTCACCACCACTCAGCTGTCAATACAATCGTATCTAAGTTTGCATTGTAAGCCCAAATCAGCAGCCAATCTAAGTTAAAAATAAATTTCAAGAAGTGCTTGGGGATGGGAACAAGCAGTTGACCAGCAGAAACTTCCTAAATGATTTCAGAGGTTCGCTTCTCTCACAAAAATTGTCATATCATATAGTTACATCCTCGGATACTTAGAGGGCCAGGGCATTTTTTAAGCATGGTTCATCTAACCAAGTCTCCATTGAGGCTCCCATTCAACTGCCGTGAGCTTGATAACTTCTCCTGGCAGCATCAGGGAAGAAGAACATCTCAAGGAGGGATCTGGAAGAAGCAGCAGACAACTGCTTTCAAAGCAGACCCTGGCAGGCAGTCCGCATATGTCAAGCAAGCGGGATACAAGTCAAGAATCCTGAGAACAGCACCAAAATGAGCAGCCAAGATTAAACTCGGAGCTGAGGATGAGGGCACACAGCAGACGTGCACCAGATCATGCAAGCGAGCAAAGAAAAGCAGGAGAGCTCCTGGGGACCGGGCGACAGCCCGAGGATCTGGGAGGTGCAGGTTGAGCAGACCAGAGGAGGTCGATTTTGATCTCCTGCAGGCTGGAGAGAGGCAACTAAAGAAGGAATTAAGCAAGAAGCACTTGACGCCACAGTGATGGGCAGAGCACACAGACCCAGACAGAAACCACATTGCCTCCAGCTATTTTGAAATGGGTGGCAGTTGTTTGTGCATCCCCGGGATAAAAGCTCTCCAAGTTCGGTCGAGGAGGGGAATAATTAAACCCCAGAAAGACAATAAATAAAGAGAGGCCATGGAGCAGCAGCGAGATCCTGGCGGCCACAGCGAAGAGCTGGCCCTCCATCCCCGCCCTCTTTCCTCCCCCATCCATCACCAACCACTTGGGGTTTGGCAGTGCTCTCATTTTCCCACAGTAGCCCATCTATTACTGTTTGGAAGAGCATTCCCAGACTCCTCCTTCCCCTCCTCCCCTTCTTTCAGGCCACAGGGGTCCTGCTTGGCAGCCCCCGGGTCCCCCTCTTCTCTGAATGCCTGGTGACCAGCCAACCCCATGCAAAAAGCATTAACCCCTCTTCACTGGGAACAGCCGGAGAAACCTGGCTCCATGCTGAGAGGTTTCCCTAAGGTGTCTCTCTCTCCTTCCCACCCCTGATCCCCCCCCCCTTTTCCCCTTTCATTTTATTTCACAAAAACCAACCCCAGCCCTGGGAGCACTGCATCTTCCCGAGGACGTTACACCAACCCATGGGAATATTTCTTGGACCAAGAACAGACCCTTATTTATTTGTCTCTTCTGCCTTTGTTCTTCATTTCCTCTTTCAAGACTTAGGCAAGACCTCGACACAGTGCCGCCTGGACCTCCCGCTGCCGCTTCACTTGGTTATTATTTTCGGAAGGAAGGCGCTGATAGGCAGGGAGCTCTTCAACGCCTTCCCCCAAGGCAGAAGCGAACCAACCCGGACACCCACCTCTGGAGCGGGCAAAGGGCACGGGGCTCTGCAGAGCACCTCGGGCTCCGGCATGCAGCCACAACCCCCTGCTTATGTAATCCTCCTGATTGCAGCATCGCAGCCCCTCGGATTAAACCCACACAAATCAAATCTTCGGTAGCGGCTCTGTGTCGGTAACAGGCATATGGCACCACGAAAAGGGGCAGTTTCCCAGAATGAAATCAAAAGCCTCCTAATGCTCTTAACTCGGGGTCACATAAATCTCTCTTCTGCCTCCCACAGATGGCTGGATCTTGTTTACAGGCATTGCAGCAGGCCTGGGTCTCAACAATATGTTTACTTCTTCTGTGCAAACATCCCCTTTCACTAGGCAAAGCACTACCCTGATCTCCAGATCAAGCTGAGCGCCCAGGACTGAGAGCAGGTCATCCTGGGCATCGCACAGACCACGATACCACTTCTCTTCCCACTCTTCCCTAACACTGCCTTACTTCTCGGGGAAAGACGAGGAGGAATTTTTGCATTTAGCCAGCTGCCAGCTTCCCCTATGGGAGGTAAAGCCGTGTAATGAAAGAAAGGGGTTTGTTTCAGGCTGAGAACCAGGCCACGGTCAGGTGGGAGAGCACAGCTTGGCTGAGGGACCTCTGGTGATTATATGTCCAGCCTCTCCCAAATGTAGAAGCCACAAACCAACAGCATGAGGATGAAAACAGGGAAGCCAAGCATTTCTGTTCAACAGAAGGACAGACAGTGCGGTTTACTGCCACCACCTCTTGATTACAGGCCAAGTTCCCTTCCCTTTCCCTCCCCTTTCAGGTCCTCAATAACATAAACATTTATCTTGAACTCTGTTTCTGACAAATCAGCTGCCCGGCCACGCCAGAAATGAAGGAGAAGAGGAAGGCACTAAGAGCTAGTGTATAAACCCCCCATGAGAGTCAGCGGTGAAGAGGAAGGACGTGCAATGCAGAGCAGACCGCAGCCATGTTCCAGTCACCAGGACCACCTAAGCAGGAGCAGGATTATCCCACCTGCATGGCACAGCAACCTGCCACCACAAGGCAGAGGGCCAAAGGGGATGAAGTGCATGCAGTACATGCAGCAATTCATCCTCGTGATGCTCCTCTGCTGCAAGAGCCTGTAAAAAAAAAAAAAAAAAGCTACCCCAATCCCCCTCTCTGCCTTCAACTGGTTGCTGTTTAGGGTTTAATAACTGAGAAACGATGGGAATTTCAGCTGTGCAGTTTGTACAGGTTGCTGCTCGATCACCTTGTCTTTCAAGTCCACAGGTCCTGATGTTCTCTTGTAAAATCCGATGTGCCGTGTCATGCCAAAGCTAAAAAAAAAACACTTTGGCAGGACAACATGGGCCTTCAAAAACTAAAAGCTCTCAAGCCTCTGAATATTTCGGAGAGCAATGCTGATGATCCCTGCCCTAGATCCATTGCACAGCCCTGTAATTGAGTCAGGGACCAAATCCAAGGACTAGATTCACTGTCTCCAGCTTGACATCATCTCTTTGCTGCAAAGACAGCACTCTGAACTCAGGAAGCCCAAGCCACAGAGATGCTCAGCAGAACAACACACCTGAACGGTGCAGAAACCAAAACTGCATTTTTATTTTTTTTGTTGTTTTCAACAGAAACATCTACGAGGCGGTTCAGCTGCACAAAGGCAGACAAACATGGGCAGAAAGGAAACCCACAGCACTTCCTCAACACGAAGTGAGCGAACCTGGATGCCTGACAAACTCCCCTTCCCTCCCCCCCCCAGCGCTCACGGGAAGCAAGAAGACTCTGTTCCAGAGCACAACTGCACTATAAATAATTCAAGGGACTACTAAATTATGCAAAAGCAATCCCATCGTCCCCCCCGGCCAGGCTGAACGCAGGTGTGGTCAACCCTTGCTCCAAAAGTTGCTGCTACGCAGGGATTTCAAGGCCACGGAGGCTCCGTGCCAACAGCACATCTACCAGAACACGATGGCCGCTCGCTTACGGTCAGGCCTGCACCAAACAGCACGACGGGAGGTATTTGGGGACACCGCGCCAACTGGGAAACAGCAATTCCTTTGAGCCACCTCTTCTCCAGAGACCTCGCATGGCCCCGGGGGAAAAGCAGCAGCTCGCGTCCCCTCCAGGGCAGGCTGCGCGGTGCCACTTGCCCGTGCAGCGTTGGCACAGCAAGGCAGAGAGGAGAGGGGGGCTGCCGTGGCAGGTGAAAAGGGAACTGAACATGCTCCGGAGGCAGCAAAGAGGAAACAGTTTTGCTAGCACAAATAACACGTGGGGAAGGCTGAGCTGAAAGGCGGAATCCCCTCCCCGCTTTTCTGCCCCGCTCTTTTTGCCCGAGGGAGATGCTGCCTCCCTCAAAAATCGGGGCCAACGAGGTTTCCCCTTGGCAGTGGGGTCACTGATAACTGCGTGCTGATCACTCTGGGGTGCCGCTCTCCTGATTTACCCCATGCAGCCAGCTCAGTGAGCTCAGGACCCCCTGGTACACAGCACCATCCACCTCCAGCCTCACCGCGGGCGAGCCCTTCCAAAGCCCCTACCTCTTCCAGCTCCCGCAGGCTCCGAGATGCGTCCGTGCCCAACATGCTCGGTCTGCACGGGCCTCTGTCCTCCTCCTTTTCCCTGGCGCCCAGCTAGAAGCCTTCCTTCTGGCAGAGCAGGAACCGAAAGCCCTGCCATAGCCCTCTCTTCAGCCTCAGCACAACCCGCTTAAAATCTCAGGGCTCCGGCTTACCTTCCCCTTCTCTCTTAAAGGGCTCAGCATCTAGGAGAGAGGCTCCCCTTCCTGCCTGTTTGCCACGCTGTCTCGCTTGCTTTCTGTGCGGTTCCAGTATCTGAATGTCGAAACAGGGGATCCTAACGCAGATAAAGTCAGCACGGCAGATACCTGCGCTTAGATCACAGGTTTCACAGTTGCCGAAGACGTTATGCAGTGGGTTTCATTTGCATTAGGTCTCTCAACGTGCTTCAAACCCGCTTGCTGAGGCTTTGGTAGCATGCAAAACACACACAAGGCAACACCCCAAGACAAATATGACCCCAAATCCTTACAGGGATGACAAAGTCTGATTATGCTCGCTGACCCTGGCCCGATCTGCAAGGATTTGCACACCAAGGAAAAATGACAGGGTGCTGGGATTATAGATTAGGGAGCAGATCAAGGAGGCGATAGCTGTGATGAGGACGGCAGGGTGCAAGCAGTGACTACAAGCTATCAATAACCCCTCAGGACCCGCAACCAGCCTGTGGGTATCCTTTAGGATTTCTGAGATGGCCGGCAGCAAAGCAAGGACAAGAAGTGCCACGCTTCGGTCATGGCTCTCGTGCTCAGCCCCTGCCTGTGCTGCTCTGGACATGTCCCAGCCTTGCTCCTTGCCTCAGTTTCCCTGGGTGGGAAACGGGAGCGACACTTTTCTACCTCCAACTAACGGGCTTGCTTAATTAAGAGAAGCTTAACAAGTTGCTTCGAGGCTCTTGGAGGGAAACCTTGTCATAAAAGGCAATGCACCAAGATGATCCTCAGCAAGAGGAGCTGCCCCCACTGCCTCTCCCCTACCCCGGACAGTCACATCCACCTCTCCCACTGCATGCAGGTTTTGCTTTAGAGACTTCTGGCAGAGCTCAGTTTGCTCAGACACCACAGTCACGGAGGATTTTTTGCAAAAAGCCTATTTAGACACTGGCCCGGGCACTCCCTTAGCTGGGGAAACAGGAAATGTTAACCGAGCTCATCAAGCTGCCTATTCAACTGCAGGGGGGGATGTTATCTTGGTATGAAAGGCTGAGGCCCCCACAGCAAGCAGCTCAGGTGACTGTTGCTATCCTCAAGCCGAGAATAATCACTTCCTAAATCACGGCTCAAGAACAAGCCCTTGTTTTTCTGTAAGGCAGCCAGTTCCCTTCGTGCTTTTTCTTCCTGCAGCCCGCCTGGTGAGAGCTCGGAGCTGCACTCCCTTTCACCGGTCAGCTCTACCAGGCAAGTTTCTGAGCACAAGAACATACCCACCCTGGTCCAGGCATTTGGAGGTACCTGTTGTGCTCAGGAGCAGCTTGGGGAAAGTAAAGGGTTTGCACTGCAGGGAGCGCAAAGAAATCAGAAAAGGAAGGTGAAGAAATCGTGCTTCTCTCTTCCTGAGAGCTGCAAGCAGAGTCCATTTCAGAGGGATACAGGCACGGGGTGCTCTTGCGCAGCCTACACCACCGCTCTGACATGCAGCATCTCTTCCTGCCTCTTCCAGGAGAAGGGGGAGCTCAGCATCTCTGACTGCAGCTCTGCCCTGATCCCTGGGAGAAGCACCTGGTCCTGGCACCCTGTGCAGCACTGCCACTGCAGCACAGCCCAGTCCCAGCCGCACACTCCCCCTAACTGTCCAAGCGCCCCAAACCTGACCCGGAACCGCTCACAATCCAGGCTTAGCCCCGCCACGCAGCTCTGCTCAGGCTCCTCACGGCCAGCCTGCGGCACCAGCCTGACAGCGCAGCCCACATGTGTCACCACCTCCCCGAGAGCATCCATTGTGGAAACACTCGGCATTCCTAGGACGCACCCCGTGTCCCCTTGCATTGCACTGCCCCCTGAACGTGCCTTCCCTAGATTTCAGACCCCACTGTTAAGCTTCATTGGAGTACCACAAGATGCCATCCTGTCATCAGAACAAATAGTGTGGCCTGACTTTGTCACAAAACTGATAGGTGACAGTAGGGAAAAGCAGGTGGTGACAACTAGCCACACGTTCTTACCTCTCCAGTCAGGGCTGATAACTTGAACCAGCCTTTCCGAGCACCTTATATTGACCTAAAGATGTGAAGAAGCCTCTTGTGCCAGTCAGTACCCCCCCACCCCCCCGCCGCCCTCTCTGCCGGAGTTATTGTCAGCTGTACCAGCCTTCGTTAGCACCACCTCCTCCAGCTACGTCCCACTGATTGGGTCACGGATTCCAACAATGTACAAAGGGCTCATTTTAGAGCAAGCAACCCCACCTAAAACCTAAGCAGCCTTCAGAAATGAATGCTGGCCCAGCTCGCCCCATCTGTCCATCACCAAACTCCCTCGCTTCCTTCCTCCACCTTTACAATCCAGTGTACGAGGGGGGGGGGGAACACAAACATCGATTTTTTGATAGCAGGTGCACCTTAGAGATGCTATTCTCAAGACAGGAGGAACCTCAGACACAACACACTGAAAACTCAGCTATAAACCCCGCCGTGAGAGAGAGCTTATCTCTGCTCGCTGACAGGTCAAAGCAAGGGAGGGACAGAGAGAGAACTTGTCTGAACTGAGGCGTCCTTCACACAGTGAACGCGCACAATAACACCCAAGCCTGCTGTCCCGACCAACTCCCGACTCCCGCACCCGCGGCTGCTTATACATGCCAAATTTATTGCAGCCATAAACCCTACAAAAGGGCGGGTGTTCTCTTGTAAGCGTACCCAGCAGGACTCGTGTGCACCTAGCAAACACCCACCTAAGCCTGTCACGCAACCGTCCCTTGAAGACATGCAATACACATGTGACACCCATCTGGCAGGCCACGAAGTCACGCCGCATGCAACCACTTGTGCGTGGGAACGGGAGGGGAAGGATAAACACAAGGAGTACGGGAAACGCGCAAGCACACAAACTTCACACGGACGTTCCCAAAGCAAACTCGCCAAAGACAGCAGCCACGCTCCTGGGGTACGTTAAGCGGGCTCTGCAACAGCAGAGCAGCCCCCAGACCAGCTATTCCCATCCCCTGTTGGGCACGAGGGCTCTAGATAAACGATCGCAGTTGTGGCCATCTCCTGAAGTGCAAATACACCCGCAATTTTCTACCTCCTCTCCTTGACCGCCTTGCTGAGGCGATCCTCACGCACCGCACAGCCAACTCGTTCTTTTCCCAAGCGTACCGACATCCGTGGGGAAGGACAGAGGGATGCTGCAAGCTCAGGCCCCAAACCCCATCTGCTTCGGGCTCCCCACGCTCTGGGCACCTCAGAGCAAAGGGGTGCAGGCAGGCAGGTGAGGCAGCAGCTGGGCAACTGCACTTGGAGCGAGGCAAGAAAGCGCACCTGCAGCAAATCCAAACCCCTCCCCTCTCCTAGGGATATAATTGCTGTATCCAAGGCATTAATAAACACGCCGTGCAGGTATAACTGAGAGTCCTCACGGGGAGGGAATGTTATACCTCGCAGTGGATTGCTTGCCACCGCTGCAAAATCACCTGAGGGCGTAGAAGGGCCATAAATCTACGAGGGACTTTTATGACAACGCAGTGGCGGACTCCCAGCTTCGCTCCTGTTGGGCAGCTCGCGATGGCTTTCGTTCAAAGCCTGCTTTATATCGCTACAGGGAGCCTGCAGGCTCCCCAGGAATAGCTCACAGGACTGCTTCTCACTCAGACGATGTTCCCAGCACTACTACCGAGGCTGAAAATACAGCACAGGTGCTACGGCTGTGCTCAGGGAGCTTTGAAAACCAGGAGGTGTGCTGGAGGGTGGGAAGCCCCTGGGTTGTCTATCTCCTCCAGGACAGCTCTTTGCTGTCCAAGGGTCGAGCAATGGTAGGTCCTGTGCAATTTCAGCTCTTCTTGGAGGAGCTGGCAGCAACTGGGACTTGCAAGTGACTCACGACCCACGGGCTCCAGCTGGACCTGAACACCACTTCTGAGGGTGGGACCTGCAGGTCACGGTAGCTGCTCTTTGAGAAGGGGGCCCAAAAAGTCCCCGCTGACTCACATCCTGCTGGGATGGGGCAAGCAGGAACAAGAGTAGGTGGGAATTTGAAATTCAGTTTGCACAGGGCTGGGGGTTCCTGGTGACTCAAGTCGTACTTGTTAGCAGCCGTGCCACGGAGTGTTTTCACGGGCTTGAACTTCCCACTCGAAGGGAGGGATTTGGCATTAACTGGAGGGCCATTCTCTGGGAGGGGAGGTGCTCGGCACCCACACCGAGCTGCCTGTGCGGGCTTCTCTCGTGGCCCGAGCGCTGCCCTGGGGTGGAGGAGAAGTGCAAGACCCCAGCTTCGATGCTGGGAAGGAGCAGTGCTCCCAGGCGAGGCTCATGGAAACAGACTGTGGAAACCCCCGGAGGAAAGCCCCAGGATGAGGCGCCGAGAGGTGCCTCTCTCCATCCCGCTCCCTCCCTTGCTGAGCTGTCTGAGCAAGTCCCGAGCCGCAGCAGATGCCGTGTTTCCCATCACCCTTGTCATGCTCGCCCAGGGAGCGAAACTCTCGCAAGGACAGAGCTGCGCCAGCCCGTGCCACTCCAGCGGGCACACGCAGCTCTTCCCAGCCCACAAACAACCCAACGCGAGCCGGGAGGAACTGGGTGCCCGCATCCTTTCGCGGCCAGCTCTCATCCTGGGGGGCTCGTAGTGGGTCTGAGGTGGAGACGGAGCAGGGGGTAGACGGAGCAGGGCCGTTGGATGCTGACCGCACGCTGTATTTGTCTGTGTTTTCCCTCCCACACACACACTCCTGTTACTCCTCGCTTGCTGCAGGCTTGGCACGCAGCCCCAGCCCGTGTCGTGCCCCCCCGGCAGGCCGGGCCTGGGCTGCGGTGCCCCGGCCGGAGGCTGCCTCCATCCCCGGCAGCTGCGGGCAGGGGGCCGGCGGCATCGCCTCCCTCCTCCCCACCGCCGCTGCTCCCTAGCGGGGGATGCTGGGATTATGGGGAGGGAGATGAGAAAAGGGGGGGATAAAAAAAAAAATAAGCAAAAAACCGCGATAATATAAATAAATAAGGAGAAAGGAAGGGGGGCGGGGGGGGGGCTCGGCGCTGCCCGCAGGGGATGACGCCGCAGCCACAACTCGCAGGTGGCGGCTGCGGGGAAAGGGGAGCGCGGGGGGGGGGGGGGTCCCGCAGCCCCGGGGCAACTTCAGCGGGGAGGGTGCTCGCCCCCCGACCCCCCCCCCTTCCCTCCCTCGCCCCCCCCCCCCCGGCCCCCCGCTCACTCACCCCCGCCCGGCGCAGCGGCGGTGCCCGCCGGGCCCCCGGCGGGGCGAGGCTGCCGCTCGCCCCCGGCCCCTCCGCCGCCCCCCGGCATGGCTCGGAGCCGGCCGCGGCGGAACGGGGCGAGGCGAGCCCGCAGCCCCCCGCCGCCTTCCTCCTCCTCCTCCTCGTCGGAGGGAGCGGAGCGGAGCGGCCCGGCACCACCTCCTCCTTCTACCTCCTCCTCCCTCCGGCCGCGGGGAACGGCTGGGGCCGGGGATGCCGAGCCGAGCCGGGCTGCAGCAGCCCCTTTTGTGCCGCCCTCCCCGCCTGTCTCCTCCCCCGGCGCGCCCGACCGCCCCCCCCCCCCCCCCCCCGGGCTGCCGCCGCCCCCCGCTCCCCTCCCCCGGGGCAGCGGCCAGGCCGCCCCCCGCCTCCTTCCCCGCACAAAGGAGACCCCGAGGGGGGGCTTTCACCCCCGGGGGGGCTTCCCCAACCCACGCCGAGATGCGGGGCAGCCCCGCACGCCGGTACCCCCCCCCCCTTCCCAGCCCGGCGGTGCGGCAGCATCCCTCCCCGTGCGAGCGGAGGGAAGGAGCGCTCCTTGTTGTTGTTGTTTTTTTTTTATTATTATTATTATTTTTTATTTTCATTTATTATTATTTTTATGCGGGAGGCAAGGAGGAGTGGGGATGTGCGAGCTGCTTTGCCCGGCGACATGCAGGAAGTTTGCAGCGGTGCCAGAAATAGAGCCTGCGCCTGCACCCGAACCGCAAAAAAAAAAAAAAAAAAAAAAAAAAAAAGCTGCCTTTTCTTAATTCGACTTTTTTTTTTTTTTTTTTCCCTGCCTTCTTCCTCGTCGGGCCGATCCGTGGAAAGGGAAACAAAGGCAAGGAGAACCAAAACAAACCCGGCCGGGCAACACGGCTGCGAACGCGCCGAAAGGCAAGCGTGGGACCTCACCCCCTGCGACCGGGAGCTAACGAAAGGTCAAAAGGAAGCAGCGCCAGAGAACACCCTTCCTCGCGATTTGCTGGAAATTTAGAAAAACAGAGCCTCAAAAACAAAGCGGCGGTGCCAACGCCCCTCCAACCTGCCGGTTATCAGATGGGCGAGCTGCGGCTGCCTGGCGGGTGCAAGCGGCTCTCCAACCGCTGCCACCCGCTCCCGTGGGATCCCGACGGGGATCCGCAAGAGATGGCTGAGGAAGAAGAGGCCCCACGGCCCCACCTTCTGCCTGTCCTCGCCATCTTCCCCAGCCAGCACCATGAAGTGGCCATCCTAATTTTAAGGCCAAGGTTGAGACGGTCTCAGAGCTCGCACAAAGAGATTGCAGAAGTGAAGGGGAATTTTCCCCTCCGCAAACTCAGGTGGAAGGAGGGCTGCTGGCACCCGGAGGTGACCTGGCTTCAAAAGTGCCTCAGGAGCATTGCAGAAGGACTGAGGGAGAGGAGTGAGGATGGAGGAGGAAGACAATGGTACAACAAGTGAAGTTCTCACCGTATGAGAGAGATAATTTTGGGGCAGAACACCAATGCGAGTCCTTGAGGACCCTGAAAGGCTCCATCTCCGTGATGTCAGTGGGAACACACCTCAAAGACGACGACATCCCCATCTCTGGGACTGGGATGAGGTCTCTCATCTATGGGACGATGCTCTCCAGGGCAGCCAGGGGTCCCTAGCAGAAAGCTGGGCTTGGAGGGAGCCCTCAGCTCCCACAGCCCCAGGGGAATTTGGCAGCCACGATTCAATTTGCGTCGGGTCCATGACAGCTTTTTTTGGGGGGGGGAGGGCTGGCAAGCGATGGCATTAGCCTTGCTTGTGTGGGTGATTTCAGCTCTGGGAGCACAAATCCCGTTAGGGATGGGCAGCAATCTCCGATTCCTCTCCCCCAGCCAGCAAACGCCCATCACAGAAGGGGAGGTTGACACTGATGGGAAGAAAGCATTGCAGTTTCGGACCTCCTTAGCTTGCAGTACATTACCCCTTGCTTCAGATATTGTTCCCTGAGCAGTTTGAAGACAGCCACTACTTTTACATGTTAATCAGAAAGAAAACTAAAGGGTTAACCCAGCGACTGCAAATATTCAGGAACATCAGACCACACATGGGAGCTAGAATAGCATCCCCGTGCAGAGAGGCAGCTGCAATACCACAGCTCCCCTGTCCTGTGACAAACAGTGTTTGCCACACCGAGCACTCCTCACTGCACAGCCAGGTCCCTCAGCCTCCCCGGGGCGTCTGCACCTCTCTTACACCCTTGCAAAGACTTGGGGGGGAGGAAATTTTACCCATTCCTTTCAACCTTTGTGTGGGGAAAGACAAGGTTTTGCTACTCTTACCCTGGACCAGAGCGATGCAGAAGTGGTGCAGTGTGGGCTGAAATACCACCACCAGTGCACCCGGGTACCCTGCATATTCTTTCCAAACCCACGTGGGTCTGGGGTTGTGGACCCAGACAGCAGAAGTTGTATTTTTTATTATTTTTTTATTATTATTTTAATGATCTTACGTGCTTTGATGGCACCAGACCGAGGCTGTAGGCTTAGATGTAGCATCCAAGCGCCTCAACATTTTTAATTTACGTAGCTATCGTACCACCTCCAAAAGGTAAAAACCCCAAACCTTTGGCTCTGTTTTACATAAAAGGAACTGAGGATTAGAAAAGTTATATGATTTGCTGGAGACCAATCGGAGAGTCTGTGGTAGGGGAGAAATTTGACTGTGGGTCTCGAATTAGCAACCTAACCATTGCTGCCTCTGTAGTGTTTTCTCTCTGCTTTGCATACTTCAGACTGAGACATGCTGGACAAGCTCCCTCGGGATGAGGAGTCATTTTTAGCCCGATTTCTTACAGAAACGAAGCTCTCACGATCACGTTGTCTATCTGCCTGTCTATCAGCCGCCCACAATACGGTTTGAATCCACCGGCCAAGTCCAACCAAACCTGGCAGCGAGGAGGATATCTCTCAGCAAAGCGACTCGGATGAGCTCTCCAACAAGCGGGAAGAGGGCGAGAACGCAGAGCGTGCCCTGTGTGCTCGCTTCCTGCCCCTCTCCTGCTGGGGAGAGAGGGATTGAGCTCTGGGCACGATGTTTGGGGCCAGGAAGGGAGCTGCAGGGACATCCCGGGGGTTCAGCGAGCCCAGCCACGAAGGTGGCAGAAACCTCTCACCCCACACTCGCAGAGCAACTTCTGCTCTTCGCGTTCCCTAACCCCCGGCGGCTGCTCCTGGGGGAAGAAGCCGATTACCATATTGCAATGAGTTAACCTTAAATGGTCTAAAATCCAAACCTCTGCATGCAAATGAATTCCGATGGGTTAAGCAAGATAAAACACCGCCCAGCCACAGCTGAGCCTCAGCCCAGCTCATTTGCTACCCAAGAAATTTGTGTGCTCGCGACTGAAGGCAGCGCGCACTCCTCGGCGATGCAGTCAGCCCCGCAAATATTTGTGCCTCCCCCAGCCCCGTGCTAGAGCCTAGCCAGGTGCAAAGCTTTGAAGGCAAAGCCTTTTCATGTGTGTTTTCAGATTTCGGTGGGCCTGTTTTCTTTCTTCTTGGGCAATGCTAAAGGTGGGAGGCGTGGGCAAGCTCCTCCGGGCAGGGTGTCGGGTGGGTGCTGGGCTTTAATCCCCAGCCCCACTGCTAAACCCCCGCAGGGTCTACCCCTAGGACGTACCAGCTAGAGGCAGGAGGACAGGCGCTTCTCCATCACTTGTCGGGACGCCTGGTGCCCATCCGAGGGGCTGTTCCTTGCTGGTACAGGCGTGGGTGACTCCGCATGTCCCTTTGCAAAGGGGAACTAACTATAAACGCTTCCTGCTCCGCCGCCGTTATGCGACCTTTTTCCACCATGTGGCCGTTGCTGATAAGTGGTTCTTGGGCTCCCTGCGCGCAAGGAGTTTGACATTTGGTTAACTCCTTCGCACTGAGCTACAGAGCCCGGGTAATGGCCGCAGAGCCCAACTTTCGCTGATGCCCTTTCTGCAGAAAATCACCAAAAGGTCATCTTGGTTTCCCCCTTTGGGATCCCAGCCCTTTTAACGCCCTTTTGAGCCCGACTCCACAAACAAAGTCCCCCTTTGAGCCAAGCGCTCCTGAAATCTGATGCCCTTGTTCGTTTTGCGCTGCTGGTGGCAGGGAGGAAAACAACAAAGTGACATTTCTGTCATTGGTCACCAAGCCAGCAGGGTAAGACAAGGATATTTATCTCTTCCTTGAGTGCTCTGAGGCCTCCGATCTAAAAAAATTACAGTTGCTGGCAATCACCATTCCTAGCAATCAGGCTACAGCAGAGACAAGGGGAAGATGAACAAACACCCTGATAGAAATACTCAGGGACCAACACTAATAACAGGATCCACCCAGAAATGATGCCTTGTGTGCAACAGAAACAACAACAACAAAAAAATGCCTTTAAACTTGCACTGCTATTAAGTAACATAAAACTTTGCCAGATAAGGATTGTTTGCTCTCACTTAGGGGTTTCTGGCAGCCCTGCTCCCTGGATTATTTCCTGAAATGCATTTGCTTTTTTGTTTGTTTGTTTCGTTTTTCTTTTTCAGCTGAGGATCTTAAAGGCAAAGCGATTTTCAGCATGGGCTCGTACCACCGGGTCACGCTGGGCAGCACAAACAATCCCATCCCTTATCACAACATAGGGGGGGGAAACCCAAGTGTGTGTGCTTGGAGCAGCTCATCTGCTTCCATGTTGTCTTCTCGCTGGGATTTGCCCCATCTCCTTCTGTCTGAACTCCCCCAGCCACTCGCTGGGCGAGAAGCACCTCCTTCCGCCACAGGCCTGTCCAGCCTGGTGGCAGCTGCATGCTTGGGGACACCGAGATGTGGCTCAGAGCCGCCGCGCTGGCATGGGAGGGAAGGAGAAGGACAACTGGGCTCTTCTGGGGCCATCCAAGAGCTGCTGATGCCGGCCAGGTCCAACACCCACGGAGGAGGAGAAGCCCCGGGGTCCGGTGCCCACCTCAGCGCTGCACCAAGGCCTCCCCGGGAAGGCGTGAGGCCCCGGTCCCTGGGGCAGATCTCACACGTGGGCCCGCCACGGGGCCGTTCAGCTGCAAACCCAACGAAAGCAGCGCGCTCGGGCGGCTCTCAGAGGGTTGCAGCAAGCGGGTGAGAAACCGCTGAAGGGAGAAACGTCAGGAAGCTCGCGGTGGCCTCGGCGAGGCACAAGAAGATTTAACTCTTTGGTGGGCTTCAAGTGCTCGCCAGCACCATCAAAGCTTAGCTATCGAGGTTACCCCTGTGTAGGAAGCAGAGCAGGAGGGGGGATTTTCAGCCCGATGAGTTAAAATGCTGCCGATCGAATGCACTTCCACTCGGGTCAGATCGATTTCCCCGGCCCCTGTGACTGATACAAGCATGTCCAGCTGAGGAATTGCAAAGAAAACAGGCTTGAAACCAATTTCATTGCAGCCGGCACCAGCTGCGTGTGTTGATAAGGCCTCTGATAACACTGCGGAGGGGAGTTATCGATGTCGGACAGGGTTTTCTCATAGCTACGGCTCTGGCTGGAGGCAGGTACAAGAGAGTGCTTCCAGTGCCCAAAAACCATCCCTTGCAACAGCGACCGGCTGGGGCAGCCTGGGGCTGGGGCAGTGTGCTGGCGAGCTGTTTGCCATCTTATTTTATTGCTCTTTTCTGAAGTGCCTGTGAGATGCGGAGGCTAATCAGAGCCCCCCAGAGATAACACTTCAGACAGTGACAGGCACTTGTGGGATCACCATCAGCAGCACAGCCACGAGTCAGGTTTCCTGGGGACGTGTCTGGGACAGGCGTGAGAGCCATCAGCGTTCGGCCTCTTCTTTGGCAAAATTCGGCTATGTTAGCTTAACCGTGGTGCTTGCTCCAGCTGTACTGGCTGAACTGCCCAGGCTCGGTTCATCCAGGCTCATTAATCTAATGAAGCTATTAAACCCTGCTCGGAGTGACAGCTTATTGCAGGGCCAATGCAGTTACGCTGCGGTGAGCTGCTTGCCCTGCCCAGCGCCTGGGCACGCTCCTGGGGGGCTGCAGCTTGCCGGGGAGCTGCGGTGCTCACAGTGCCCTCGCCAAGATTTACCCATCTTTGGAGCTGGGAAGGATTCCCAGAAACACGAAATTAGGAAGCAAACAGAGAGCTGGAAAGGAAATGACACCTAAAGGTCTGATCGCATCTTCTCCGCCTGCAGCTGAGCAGATTTAAAAGGTAACCCAGCCCAGCTACCTGTCGCCACCACGCTCCCCGCCAGCAGCTTCAGCCTCCTGAGCACTTCCAAAATATCTGGCTCAGTGCCGTAGGCATCCTCTCCATCACCTGTTCTGCTCAAGGGAGCTGGCTTAACTTTGTCTGTTTCCTTCACCCAGCTCGTGCTGCCTGCAACGGTGACAAAATCCTGCAGGTCAGGGGAGCGGGAGGATGCGCCGACGTTGTGCTGGCAGCAGATCGCATCCTGCGGGGTCAATTAGCCTTGCAAAAAAGGTTTCAGCAGGTATGTGTGCCCCAAAATGCAAGGCAAGGGAGCAAAAAGGGGATGAGGCCTTCCTGGAAGTGCACGAGGAGGGCATGGAGGGAACATTGTCCCGACCGGTGCCAGAGCAGAAGAGGGGTCGGTGTTGTCTCCGGATGCGGCACAGTGAAACTTTAGCTCCAGGCCATTCCTATTTGTCTTTGCTCCTTGCATGTTGTGAATAGATATTAGCTCAAGCTCAATGGGCTCCACGCAGGTCTTGGAGCCAGATGATTCAAGCTGGGATTTGTTCCACATCTTGGTTTTCGCGTGTTTTCTTTAGCTGCATTTTAATTGTGGGCTTTTCCTTTTTGTTTGGTGAGCCATACGACGCGGGTACCATTCCTTGCAACCATAAATGTCCCAAATAAATGCTGTTCTCCGATTATGCGAGGGGAAAGAGGAAGTGCCCTACAACATAACAGGTTAGGTTTTTATCACAGCTCCTCGCCTGGAAAGCCATTGGGAACGTGTCCACACAAAATGCCTGGTGCTAGTCTGGAAAACAGTGTACAATGCCAGCAGAGCCCCAGAGAGAGGAGCGTAACACAGCTAAACAAAGCTGGGCTTGGGTTTAGATCACCTTCATTTCCACCTTGAGCCAACAAACCTCTACTCTGAATGCAGCTGAGCTCAAGCCCAGCTTGGGAAGGGAAACAAAATTCTCCTTGCTTACATAGCTGCCTGAATTTCTGCAGGTCGGTCCCAACAGGCTGCAGTAACCCACGGGCTGCTCTCTACATCCTGAGCCGCAGGAGGCCAGGAAGAGGCTGGTGGCTGAAAATGAGGTGGTCTGATTGTATGTGGACCCATCAAACCTCAGGCAATCGATCGCTGCTTCCTGCTGCTCCGTGCCCCATGTGTTCGACAGCTTTGTGCTGCAGTGCTCGCGTTTGGTCATGGAGCAGGAGAGGGCTGGTGGGGACCTCCAAGGGGGTATTTGGAGAAGAACCCCAAAAACAGCCCCGTAGGAATTCTAGGAGGGACAGCTTTGACCCCCCACTCCCAGCTGCTGCTACCTCCCTCCCCCAGATTTATTTGGGGCAGGTGGCTGCGGGCAGCCCCATAGCACAGGCACCCTAGCCCTCCTGAGATGGGGCTCTGCCCCCCCAGCCTGCCATGCCCACGTCATTCTGCTGGATCTGGTGGATAGCTGCAGGCAGCAAATTTGAGCAGTGTCCCCATGCCAATTTAAATAAATAAGTGACTCCGAATGCTTTGCCTGGCATCTCATTCAGCCGCTCAAGCATCAAATACCTCCGGGATTCTTTGGGTCTTAATTTGCAGAGCTATTTCCCTTCTGAGCGCTCTTTTATTTTCCTTTTTGCTTATTTAAACCTGTTTTTCCTGTGGTGAACGAACTTTGTGGGTGAAAGGAGGCAGGGATGGTGGAAGGGCTTCCCTCCAGCTTTAAGAGAGACCGGAGGACTCTAGTGAAAAAAAGTCTTTGCTGGCTGCTGCTTCCCCAGCCGTGGCTGCTGGAGATGAGTGTGGGTCCGAAATACCACAGATGCCTCAAGGACAGAACAAGCTCAGGCCTGATGGAGTTGCCTTTAACATCAACATGAGCCGGGAAGGAGGGCGAGGGGGTGACATGCAGCCCCCCTGCTCTGCCCTTCCTGCTTCTCAGGGTGCTTCAGAGCATGGGGTCTGCAAAGAAACCCCTGGAGTGGCCACCGAGGTACCTCAGAGGCTGCAAGAGCCAAACACAAATGGAAAAGGAGCTGGTGTTATTTTCTTTTTATTTTAAGCCAAAGATGAGAATACTGAGGGATCTGATTCATGGTATTTGAACACCTGGGAGTGATACACAGCAGAGCCTTCTCAGAGGCACGAGATCTTTGCTGCATGTAATCTAAAACAAATGTCTCCCCAGCCAATCTCTAATCAAGGCCTTACGGAGCACTGAATAAATATAGGGGCTTAACTAAATTAGCGAGATTCATGGTGGTGCTGGATTTGTGGCTCCTCATTCCACCCACATACCCCTTACGCAGACCTTCCTCATTTCCCTCCAGGTATCTGCTTAACGCAGTGGCCCGGTGTGGTGTTTTGCAGGTATTTGATAATAAGCAATGATGCTTTGGGGCAGGACACGTGCACAGGCTCAAGCTCTTGCAAGCTTGTCCCAGTCAACCTGCAAAATAGCCGAGAGCACTTCTTCAAGCACAGTTCCCTTTTTCTCATGCTAGCGCCCGTTGTGGTTTTGCACTGTGCTTTTGCGTGCAGCAGCTCCGCTCCTGCAAGGCTGCAGCAGCCTTTGCACGGGTACAGGAGGGACGAGGCAAGCAGAGGCGCTGCACCAGCCTCCCTCCCGAGGGTGCCTGCTCTCTCTCTAGCAGCATTCACCATGGTCAACGTTTTGCACATCAGCCAGACCATAAATAAACGGTTTGGCCTCGTGCTTTAGATGTGCTCGGTAAAAGCAGCATGAGCTTTGCTGCATCCCTTCAGCTTCCTGCCGGCCCTGCAGCCTCCCCTGCCTGCGGGCAGCAGCGGTGGGAAGAGAGCACGGCCACCTCAGTGAAGAGATGGACTTGTGCATGGAGAGATCAGGGGCCAGGCTGTTTGCATAGCCCAGCTCAGCAGGGATTTCCCAATGCAGGCTGTCAAATGCCGGGTGTCCCAGCAAACGCTCTGTTTTCGATGCCCATTACGTTTTCCTAACATTTTTTGGGTTGTCCCCACCGCATCCACATGGTGTATCTGGCTTTTGTGCTATCTCCTGCCCACAACCGTGTCCTGTTTGATGGGGTTTAATGAACAAACCCTCTGAGGAGGCTGTGGTGACCATGGTGTGGCTCCCAGCAATGCTCTCAAGCACGGGGACTTGACCAGCCCCAGCAGCGAGGCAGCCCACAGCGGCTCCCTTTGCCATCCCCCTTTGAACTCATCTGTGAGGGTGCCAAGGCTCAACTAGATATTTAGTTCCCTGGCACTTACTTAGGCCCCCGTGCCCTAAATAGCACTCAGCAGTCATTTATCATTGCAGGCTGGGTTCTCCAGGCAGCGTGCTTTCGCGTGCTAGTATTTATAGGCGAGCCAATTTTATTTTTTTTTTCAGAAATACTGAAATAGTTATGCTCTCTGCTGAAATACCCCATCGAAGCTGCCACGCTCTGCGGTTCAATAAACATCGGCCACCTCACGAACGAAGTTTGTCACAACATGCTCTCTTCTCATCCCCTGGATCTGCTCTAGCTGTGGCTGCTCTTCTGGAAACCACCCTCGTTTCTCTGCTACGAAGCGCCCGGGCCGCGCAGCTGGCCTTCGCTTCGGATGCAGAGCCGGGCACCGTCCCCTCCTGCAGGAATCGCTGCCCCGCTGCGAAGCCTAGACGGAGAAATTGCTCTAATTAGAGGCGAGCGAAGCGCTCCTCCTGCTCGGAGAGCTGCAGGTCCCCGGCCTACTTAAGGCCCGGTGTAAGGCCATTAGCACGACAGCGCGTCTCCCCAGAACCGCGCGCTTGGCGGGCTGCCCGCCGGCTGCGGCAGGGCCGCGGGGAGGTGCCAAGCACAGTAATTAACGCCCGTGTCGTGGTGGTGCTGGCAGCAAGCCGCAAACGGGAGGCACGCCGGGCTCTGCCCTCCTTGACTCCCTCCACGGGCACCGGTGAAGGCCCCTCGGTGCCACAAGGCCTCAGGGCCGCGGTGACCCGCTGAAAAGCAGTGACCCCAGTGAAGGGCACCTGGTGATACTAAAAATTCGGCTAAATCACTGAATGCGGCACCTTGCCTGGGTCAGGGTGCTGTGTCTGCCTGGCTTTCCCCATGCCCACTTGGGCTGCAGCTCTGCGAGCAGGCAGCGGCCTCACCGGGGCGAGCCGCAGCAGGGGTGCCGCCACCTCCCTCGTGTGCCGAGCGGGTGCAGCGGCAGCCAAAAGCTGCCTTATTAGGTCTTAATTACCTCCTTGCTATCCGAAATTCTTAAATTTGCCACTAAAGGCAGATAGGAGTAAAAATGTCACACTTTTGCAGCTCAGATATTTGCAGCCATGAATAATACACTCGCACACTCATTTACTAATGGATACACTTCTCTTCTAATTTCTTTTCCCCTCCAGACATTTGCAGAAGCTCTTTTCATTCCCATCACACCTTTAGCTAGCAGTAAGCCATTCTGTTTTGTTGCTCTTATCTCTTCCCTGAAAGCTTTTATTGACTGCCTGTTGTTTTTTCTCTTCACCTTTTCCATTTCCCATACAGTCTATTTTTTTTTTCAAGTCTTCAGATCTGCAAGAACTCCCTTGTGAAGTTATTTTGGAGATTTCTCTCTGCAGCAGCTGAGAGCTAATGATGGGAGCAAGGAGGAAAAGCAGAGCTGGCTCCAGGATCTGGTGGGACTGGGGGGGTGTCAATAAATTCACCTTGGCGGTGATGGAGGTGCCAAGTTTTCTGCCACTTCTCTGAGCACACCCACAGCCAGAACAGGACTCGGGCACTGAGGAGGACAGGAGAAGACCATGACTGAGAGCAGCACCTACCTGCTTTGCTTCCACTGCCAGTTGGCTGGAGCAAGGGACTTTCCGAAGCGCTGATGCACAAAACCGCCAACAGCTCAGCTTTGATCCCTCTGCTTTGAAAGAAGCCCTGAACTTGCCAAAGTGACCAGCTCCCACCAGAGGTCGGAGGCAGCCTCCTTTGCCTGATTTCTCTCCTGCGGGTAGCTCTGTGCTGCATGTTAGGAAGTGCTTGGCCACCTCTAGGAACCTGGGTTTGGATGGCTGGGCTGGTGGTGGCTTTTGGAAACCAACCACAGCAACCATCTGAGATGTTTTGGTGGCTGTTTGCCACCTGAACACCACAATAACCAGCAGGGCTTCTTGCAGCAGCGCTTCCCTGGCTCCCAAATGGAGATGTGTGGGGTTGGCAGCCCCACTCCCAACTCACACCAGTCAAACCCAGCATGTCCCAAAGGTGTTTGGTGACTCGTGTCAAATCGTGGAAATCAAAGCAGCTGCTTCTTGCTCCTCAGAAAGGAGCTGGTGTCACTCCCCACCACCACTTGGCTTTTGCAAGGCTCAAAAAAGCTCTTTGCCCAGCTCAAGCAAAACCAGCAGAAGAAACGCAGGGTTTCTAGGTCATGCTGTTCTTGGGAGATGAGGCAGAAAGCAGGTTAGGAGACTCTCCAAACACCTCGCAGAGAGGAGGACAGGCCCAAGCATCATGGCCCAGAAGTCCAAGCCCTCTCCTACGCGTCTCAGAAACACCTTGCCCGAGCTGCCTCCTGCTGCGGCCAAGTCCCCTCGCACAGGGCTCCTGCTGCTGGCAGCCCAGCCAGCCTGTGGTTAAACCGATGCTCGATTTGGGGGAAGCAGAGAGGTTTAGATTTGCCTACGAGCAAGAAGCCGCAGTGCTGCATCTGCCCTCCCCGCCCCGGCTCCCCTCGCCACTCTCCGAAGCCTTCCCAGCCTTTTGCTTTCCATGCTCCACTGGCGTCTAATCCTGCGTGCAGGAGCCCTCGTGCTTCCTGCGCTTGTTCCTCCTGGGCATCTGCTTTCTCTTCCATTCTGCCTGCCCGTTCAGCAGCCTGAACTCGGTTACTCTAATCCCTCCATCTTCAGTCGTGTTCTCAGCTTCACATAATAAATATTAACAGCTTACACGTACCTTGGGGTTCTTATGCAAGGACTCCAAATAGCTTTATGGTTCGGATGCACATGGGGATCACTTTATTCACTAGCAAAATACAGCCACCGATGAGACAGCAGTTGTTTAGCAACCTACAGCAACAACACACAATAGTTAAGACGGGAAGTGAAGATAAATATCGCATCCATTTGAAACTCCAGGAGGGGATTGGAGTTGGCAGAATATAAGTGCTCGCGTTGAATTTTAGCCAGAATACTCCGAATAGCATTCCTACGCTTACAGCGAGAACTAGAGGATTTAAAATACCTAACCCATCCCCGGTGGTTTATTTACAACTCTCGTTAACAGTGCTGACATTTTAGAGATGCTCTTAACTAGAGAAAGGTGAGTTACTCAAGTAATGAACTGCACGGAATTACTCTAAAGCCCTTCCTCAGAATTTCTATGGAAGGAGCAATCAGATTATTATGTACAATCAATAACTATCTATTAGCTAGGGAATTAAATTTATATATTTCAGGCAGTTTCTCCCTTCAGGTACAACTATCTCTATCCCAAAACAACAGAAATCCAATGACTACATGTTTTTTTTTCAGCTGTGCCATGAGCCCTTCTACTGTCTCCTGACACTCAAAAGCTGAATGTGGTGAAAGGAAAAAGGGGAGGGGGCAGAGAACCACTTTCCTTCCTCCCCAGAGCATGGCAGTCAAGGGGCAGGGGTTCTGGGCAAGGACCCCGCATCCTCACGTGGAAGCAAGCAGGGATGGAAAATTGCAGATGGGAAAGATGCAGATGGGAGCTACCCCATCACCTACGCCAGCGCATCCACCTGGCAAGGTGGTAACAGCATTTTGGGGATGAGCAAGCTAAAAGGAGGCTTTTGGGGATGGCTTTCGGGATGGAGGCATTGCTTTGGCTCCAGAGCAACGTGAGCCCCAGCCCCCTAGCGAAACCAGCCCCTGACATGACCTCCTCTTTCCGGAGGTCTGCAGAAAGCTCCTTGTGCTACGTAGCTGCACTGGCTTTGTCCCTTTCTGCCCAGAATTTGATATTTCTATCGGTTTTGAATTTCACCACCCTGCAGAAAGGCCCCTGCTCTTGTTTCTCCAGATTGCTCTGGTCCTGTCCCCTACCATCCACCACTTCACTTTAAAGGCACAGGGGAGCGCGGGTTTTTCCACTGTTGTTACAGCCTGCGTCTTCTCAAAGCTCCCCAAGGACAATATTAAACACTGACATGCGCTTATGAGCCTCTTTCCCCCAAACACATTAATTCTTTGACCTGGACTGCTAAGCATACATAGCATGCACAGAAAAGTGATTTTTCTCCCCTTTTTTTTTTCCAGTGGCTGTACAGACACAGCTTAGTGCGATCCACCCGCTCCTACCCACTTCATTTTTTCATACTTAGTAAACTAGCAATTATGTCAAAGGAAAAGTTTGTTTTGTGTGATCTGCTTTATATAAGTGTGTTTGGCAATTCTTGAACTTTGTCTGGAGCATCCACATGCTGGAATATTTCCCACTTGAAGTGTTCCTGGTAGAAGTTAGCAAATAGCATAGATAAATGGGATGGGGGAATAAGCAAGAAAGACTTGTTTATACAGCTATCGAAATCCGTGCCAGGTCAGAGAACACAGAAGAGCATGAAACCTCTTCAACTCCATTTTAGTCCATGTCAGGATTGCACCATCCTTCTAAACAGACATGCAACAGTCTGGAGGAAAGGACAGGGAGCCCAGGTCAAACAACATTTCAGTGAGGTCCTTAAGAAAGACCAGGCTGGGCTCAGGATTTCCCTGCTCTTGGCCGGGCAGAGGCAGGACGGGTGAGAAATGCCTTCCCCTGCAGGGAAGATGCAGGGACAAGGCACCAAACCTTGCACGGCTCTGCTGCCTCTTCCCCCGGGCGCCAGGGCAGTCGCCCGTGCCAGCACGCCAGCCGTGCCCTGCACACCCAGCCTTCCTGGGAAGCGAGGCGGGCAGAGAAACAAGGGCATCCACAGCAGCCAAGAGCCCGGCCCGGTTCACGAGAAGCCCCGTGGGGCAAAGCTGCGTCAGCAGGGCCTGGGTGGGAGATGGGACAGCCACCTACGGGCATGCAAGGGATTCCTTCCCGAGAAGCGAGCACTACTCCCTGCTCTGATCCTGCCCACATATTTCTCAGCAAACTCAGATCTTGCCTCGGGGCACTCGGTATTATTTGATTTATCCGAAGGGATAAATCTCCCTCCGCCCCTTCCAAGGCTGGCACGCTACGAGTGCCTTGAACCTGCAGACACCGGGGCTCGGCTGAACGCTGGCCTCTGCTGCCGCAGGCCCTGCTCCCTCCCCACTCCCCTCCTTCCTAAGGTGACCAGCCTGACACGACAATAAATCAGGGCAGGAACCCAAGCGTCGTCCTTTCACCCGTAACCTCTGGCCGTCTCGCTTTGCCCAGAGCCTTATCGCAGCTCCCTGGGGAGCCACCAGGCACCGCGGTCACCCCAGAGGCCTCCCCGTGCTGCTTGCGAGCTGCAAGGTTTTGGGGAGGCTGCAGCAGGAGGCTGCAGCAGGCAGGGAAGAGGCGCGCTTGCCGCCTGCCGTCAGCAGCCTGAACTGAAAGGAGAAGATCGCTGCGATGCCGACACCTCTGCCAGCCCCTCCAGGCCTCCACTGACTTGACGTGGAGCAAGCAGCTCAGCAGACCTCCTCTCCTCGCTGCCCACCTCTGCTCTGACACGAGGATGTACTCGTCTGCGTGGAGCAAGCAGCTCCACATCGTGATGTAGCTACGGCTTTCGCTTCAGTCAGCACGAAACTCGCTTTGGGACATTAGCAGAAGCAGTTCAAAAAAATGCGTCAAACTCTCCTCCTGCCCTCTACAACCTCACAGATAGTCCGTGAAAGTGCATTAAGGGGAGAGATGTGCGTTTTGTCTACCAAAACCAATAATTTATATTTTAACTCCAGCACCAAAGCTCTGCAATAAAGCATGGGACAAAGACCTTACAGTTTAAAGTCACCTACACAAGCTCAGACCACTTTTATGATAGAAGCTTGCTCGCTGCAAGCTGCAACCCCGTGGGCTGGAGGAATAGAGGGTTTCACTGGGAAGAGCTGTCACACCCACCCACGGGTGATGTAAGGAAGAGAGCAAGCCACACAGGTGCCAATGAGTGTAGCTATAAGTTATTTATTCTGCAAAATAGAGGTATCTTCTATGGAGTTGAACACTGGAATCACAGCATTATGAATTGAGTTGTGGAAACATTATGACAGCACGCACACACGCAGGCACACGCACGTACACCTACCCACGCGCACACACAGCCTTTGTACAGGCCCCTACTCTTGCATTATCCAGAAGGGAGCCCTCTCTGCAACTTTATTTGTAGAAACCTGCAGCGAGGGTTGCATTCAAGACCCCTTCCCTTATTCACAGGGCTTCCAAGGGGCAGAGGTCAGCCGGGACGAGGTGCATGGCACAGGCAACACGTGTGTAGAGAGCGCAGCACACGCTCCCCAGCCCAGCGCTCAGCACATCCCGGAGAGGAGTTAACTCTGGGCAGAACACAGCTCTCAGCTGCAGCGCTCTCATCCCTGCCTCAGTCTTTGCTCACGCAGCCGAGCGCTGGGTGGTCGGAGGAGGCACATTTCCACGTTAGGACACCGTCAGCGCTCCCTGCTCGCCATGGTCCATGTTCCAAAGCCGGTAAAACTCTGCAAAGTCCACGTAGGGCTCTACGCGCCCGTCTTCATCGGGCTGGAGCGAGTGGGTGGGTCGGGAGCGGAAGAGACCCCCATCCGAACTTGAGCTGCTGCTCTGCGTGTGGGTGTTGGTGGACTGGAGAGTCACAGTGGGGCTTTGGCTGTGGAGAAAGAGAACACAGACATCTTTATTTTGCCCCCCATGTGCAACTTTGCACACAAAAGGCACCAGAATAAGTGGCAGTTCTTCACAGATTAAGCTATCCTTTGTAAACAGGTAAAAGTTACAGCCCTCCTGCTCTGTCAGAGCACTGGGTATGTTGAGAAGTGTGTGGAACTGATGAATGCCAAAGACACCTGCCTCACCTTTAACTGGACAACCTTAAGTACAACCAGACGTCCGAGGGGAGAAGGAAGGGGGAAAAAGGGAAAGAAGGGGGGAAAAAGGGAAAGAAGGGGGGAAAAAGGGAAAGAAGGGGGGGAAAAGGGAAAGAAGGGGGGGAAAAGGGAAAGAAGGGGGGGAAAAGGGAAAGAAGGGGGGGAAAAGGGAAAGAAGGGGGGGAAAAGGGAAAGAAGGGGGGGAAAAGGGAAAGAAGGGGGGGAAAAGGGAAAGAAGGGGGGGAAAAGGGAAAGAAGGGGGGGAAAAGGGAAAGAAGGGGGGGAAAAGGGAAAGAAGGGGGGGAAAAGGGAAAGAAGGGGGGGAAAAGGGAAAGAAGGGGGGGAAAAGGGAAAGAAGGGGGGGAAAAGGGAAAGAAGGGGGGGAAAAGGGAAAGAAGGGGGGGAAAAGGGAAAGAAGGGGGGGAAAAGGGAAAGAAGGGGGGGAAAAGGGAAAGAAGGGGGGGAAAAGGGAAAGAAGGGGGGGAAAAGGGAAAGAAGGGGGGGAAAAGGGAAAGAAGGGGGGGAAAAGGGAAAGAAGGGGGGGAAAAGGGAAAGAAGGGGGGGAAAAGGGAAAGAAGGGGGGGAAAAGGGAAAGAAGGGGGGGAAAAGGGAAAGAAGGGGGGGAAAAGGGAAAGAAGGGGGGGAAAAGGGAAAGAAGGGGGGGAAAAGGGAAAGAAGGGGGGGAAAAGGGAAAGAAGGGGGGGAAAAGGGAAAGAAGGGGGGGAAAAGGGAAAGAAGGGGGGGAAAAGGGAAAGAAGGGGGGGAAAAGGGAAAGAAGGGGGGGAAAGGGCATGCACTCTGCTGGCTTCCTCATACCCATTCAGAACAATCTTTACGAGAAGAGTCTGGCAGCAGCAAAGCTATTCTTGCATGACCTGTGTTAGAGCCAAAGCAGCCCTGGTGTGTCAGCCTCATTGTTTTTGGAGCTACCAGAACACAATAACCATAGAGCTTCTTCACTTTTCTGTTTGTACACACTCCACCCTGTGCCAAAGGCTGAATTCAAACCAGAGCCATGAGTACGATCCTGCAAAGCAGATCCAAACAGAATCCAGGTCTAACCTTTGTCATTTTTTCTACCCTGGCCTCCGCCTCTGAGGAAGCCAGCTTGTGCAGCACCACCTCTCCTGCACATCCCCCTTTCCTTATTAAAAATGAAGGGCACCCATACTCCCTCCATGCACAGCACCCAACACTCTTAGCACCCAACATCCAAAGAGAAGGGCTGCTTGCTGCCAGAGTGCCCTCCAGTGACAGCAGCAGATGCTTCTCCCAGGGCATGTTCCCAGAGCTGGCTCCAGCGCTGCTTGCTTTGCTCATTCCCACCCCTCACACATCGCTCTCCAGCCAACAACTTCGGCTGGCTGTCAGTACTGCAGCCAGGAGGGCTGCGCTGCAGATAAGGGAATGAGTGACGGGTAACTGACAGGTATCTCTCTGCTTCCCAACCACTTCACCCAGCATGAGGTACGGGGGGCTGCGGGTATCAAGAGGGCAGGGTATTTACTTAGTGAGGGTGGGGGTGGCTTCATCCAGAGTCGAGCTGCTGTGGGCACCGTTGACCATCTGGCCTTGGGAAGGCATGACAAGGGACAGCGTGACACTTGTCTTGCTTGTGCTTTGGGAGCTGGAGTATGGCACGGAGACTGGGTAGACGCGGCCTCCTGGGAAGTGAGAAAACAGAATTATAAACGCAGGTGAGACATCAGTGACCGATGGTGCACAGCGTCAAAGAAAGGTCAAAGGAAGGGTCAAAGATCCCAAGGGAAGAATTTATATCAAACTGCCTTTCTTAGATGTAAATTGTTGCAGACTCTAGACCTCAGAAGCCAATAATCCGTTTAATAAAAAAAATCTACACTGAGCACCTCCTCTCCCAACATTAGGTCAATGCCAGATCAATCAAGAGGACTTATCTTCCACCCTCTATTGTTTCCTTCTCTCCGCAGCATACCTTGTGTTGGTGTTAGCGTGGGCTGGCTCATCTCACCCAAGGGGTACCCAAAGTTCCTTACGAGCAGCGTCATGTCTTCGTGCCGGGGACAGAACTTGGACCGTTCCCCACCGCTGGCAAAAGTGTCGCAGTGGATCCTCTTAACACGGTCCACCACTGCTTGGGCCACAGCATCCAGCGAAGTCTGCTTGGCAAACTCTGTGGCTATCATGGCTGCAATTTCCTGGGCAGAGAGGGAAAAAAAAAGGAGAAGGATGTTTAGGAGATTCTGGAGGAAATCTTATCCGGCCAAGTGATCTAAGAGTTTTTATGGCAACTTATCCAGCCAGGGGCCTTGCCAGTCTCACTTGCTGATACGTGCCTTGTGCCTAGAATCGTCCCACTCCCTTTAAAGGGCTCCTCCTAAAGGGGCAGGAAGCTGCCTGGAAGAACTGGCTTGGCAAAGCAACCCTCCCATCATTACAGGCTGGAATGGGGTGGCACAGGCACCCGGCACAGGCACCCGGCCCAGGCAGCACTCACAGGACAGATGTGGAGGATGGTCTGTACAAGAGAGCTGACACCCCCGCAGGAGGTCAATAGCTGAGGGAACGTTTCCTGTGAGAGCACACTCACCTGGTTGGCCTGCCCAGGCCCGTGAGCTGCCTCCAGAGCTTTGTAGAGCCCTTCAGACATAAGCACCAAGAAGCCAGTCACCCCGTCCAGCGAGTGCCCTCCGTGGATTTCAGGCTCTGCTATGATGGGCTTAGATTTAGCAGCACTGGAAAGAGACAGGGTTTTTAATAAACACTGCTGCCACACTAGGTAAGAACAGAGGGTCATGAAGAAGAGGGACTAAAACCACAAAGCAAGTTTTTCTGACCTGAGTAGTTCAATATCAGTGTAGCCATATTTGACTTTGTAATCTCCAATGCGCCGAGTGCTTTCCTGCCCACGAATAGTTCCCACTTGTTTTATTTTCCCTGCATCCAAACCTGCCAGATTAAAAAAAAAAAAAAATTCGACGTTTGGGAAACTTGCAGGACTCCCTGCGGTCATACTGTCAGCAAGGAGAAAAGAAATATCCACAGCTAAAGAGAACAGTAAGATGAAGCAAGATGCCAAAAGAGCTTTCTTCCCTGCAGGAAGGAAAGGAAGAGCAGTTTGCTCTGTTCCAAGGGACACCTTCTCATTAGCTGTAATCTGGGAACGAGAGAGGAGAGAGATGCACACAGCCCAACACTCACACCGAATGCAGTGGCTGGCCCTGAGACAAAGCCCACGTCCTGGTCCAAAGCCACCAGTAGCAGCTGGCCTGAGCACACAGGCATTTGCTGAAAAGGCAGTGGAACATCTGCGCCTGTCAGCTCTGGACTGCAATGATGGGAGGAGGAAAGCAGGAAGGGGGAAAACATATGTGAAGGATTCTTATTTTTTCTTCCACCCTGTTATTGATCCCTGTTCCTAAATTCCGTATGACAAATTCACTAATATGCTAACTAGGAGAAGGAGAAACGGAGAACTGTCTGCAAGGACTGAATTTGCTCAAGTGCTCAGATTGGCGTTAGCTACTCCTAAAACAAGGATAATCCGCAAACAGGTATTTAGTTTAATTAAGTTTAAGGGGATATACCTCTGCTATGTTGTATGTCCGGCAGGGACTATGAAGGAATCACATCTCAAAGAAAGTCCTACCAGGGCCCATCTGGGGATAGCTGCTACGTGAGGCAGGACTCAGAGCAGACGAGCCACTTACCTGGTCTGTCCTGGCAATTCCCCCTTCCTGGTTATACCTGGAGCTAACAGGCAGAAAATGTTATTTTGAGATTTTTATCTAGGGATGACTGTCCTCAGTACAAGGTGAAGGCAAGGGTCCAACTGAAACTCTCCCTCTGAGTCAAACCAAGCCTCACCGCGCAGATGGCTCCACACCTACCCCAGCAGTAAGACACAACTCCGCCATCTGCTGCAGACCGAAGCTGACTCATCAACATGGCCTGGCTCATTTGCCAGCTCCTGGCAGGGGGATACAAGCTATCGACAGACACAAACACGGGGAAGCTCCAAGCACGCCAGAGAGGTTGTGTCTAAATCACAGCGACTCTCCTGGAGCACTGAGTGAGCTGCAATGTGCTGGGCCTGTGTGCCACACAGGCGTAAGGCCTCTCTCTCCCTTTCCCCAGGACAGGTGCAACACAGACACCATCATGATAAAGAGTTTGGGGGATAGAATTTATCGCTGTGCTTCAACTTAGCCTCACAACAATCACCACTGGGCCCCCAAAACCCTGTGCACATTGGCTTTTTTCTACTGGCTCTCCCTTCTGTTGGGATTGCCAGCTGGAGAGCCACTGCTGCATTGGATTAAGGTCAGTGTATCTAGCAGATTCCTGTTCCACTGTGGACTGCAGCTAAATTCGAGGTAGTGTTTTTGGCAGTAGAAAGGCTCTCTTTCCCTAGATTCCTGTATTCAGTCCTCTGTTTCATAGCACATGCCACTACTGCAGGAGTATGAGTAAGGAAAAAAAAAAAAAAAGAAGAGAAATGGAGTGAAACAAGACCTATCAGCAGAAAACTACCACACTGACAGCCTCACCAGGTAAGAATATAACTACCAGGTGAGCCTCATGAAGAATGCCAAGTTAGATCCACCTAAGCAAAGGCACAGAACATAAGTACCTCAACAAGAAGAGTCTGGTGCTAACAGTCACACAAGTGGCCTGGGCTAGTTCTAGACAAAGAAACACGCCAAGCATTGTAAAGGAAAAGGGAAATTGCCAGAAGCAAGATGTCAGTATTAGACAGAGTTCAATGGTTACTGATGTGAGAGCAGTAAATGTCAGTGTTTGGTCTGACTCTGTCTGAAGTCTACCTGCTTTTTTTTGCAGTAGCAGCTTGTACAAAGGCGTATTGAAACGCACCGTCCTGAGGGTGTGGCAGAACCTAACCAGCATAACTGTGGTTTGCCTCCAGAGGGGCAGTCACCTACTGTCCATCCTGCTTCTGCCCTCTGGCTGTGTGCTTCTGCTCCTGCCTTCCTTATCGACTCTAGTAATCGCACAGCTGGAGGGCAAATCAATGTCAGTTTGGCAGTCAGACATGAAACTAAGTCTCAAAATGAACAAAGAGGGGGGAAAAAAAAGAAAAAAAGATAGTTTTCTGTAGGTTCAGCAAGCTGAACTTACTCACTCTGTAGCCTCACTGTGGCTAGACACACAGAAAAAGGCACTGAACTCGTAATTTGAAACCACAGCCCACAGGGAGCTTCTTTTTGTGGTCAGTTATTGTTTCCAGTGGCTTGAGTCATTCCTGGTGCCCCAGATAAACTGAGGCACGAGATGTTCTCAGATAAGAAGACAAAAATGAAGCACTCACCCAGCTGGGAGAAGCGAAAGAGTTCATCCTCGTTCTCTGTCGTATGGTCCACGTTGAGCTGAGTCACCTGCAGCCCATCCACCGTGGACTTACACAACAGTGCCCGATTGGTACCTGCAGCGGGAGTAGCGAGATGAGGCACCAGATAGCTCTGCGTTAAGACGGAGAACATATCCAAATGGGAAAGGAAAAGGAGAGGGGAATAAGGACAGAAAAGAAGAGAAAAGCTCATGTACTCTCTCTTCATCATCTCCCAGAAGTAGCCTTGCCCGCAGCACGCTAGGCCTGTTAGGCAGCTCTTCACTTAGGCCTGAGCCAACACCTCACGAGCAAGCTATCCACTCCTCAGCGAACCTGCACTACTGCCTCTCAACCCATTTTTCCCCTGTTCTTTGGACACACACGTGGCGTCTGTCAATATCTGCAGAGATGATCACCCGGACTGATTTCAATTGGGCCTACAAGTAACACGCATATCGCTCATTGGCCACAGACCAAAGAAACTGCCCCCCACGTTCTGATTTCTTTCACTTCCTAGAGCTGCAGCCATCCTCAGAAATGCCTAGACTGAAATGCTAAGAACAAATGCTGAAATACAATGAACAACTCACCAACGTTGGCGATATAGAGCTTGTTGTTAAGAACAACAGCCACGATAGCCATGGCTCCTCCAGAGATCTCCTGCTCTACAACCTTCAATCTCTCCACAATCTTCTGGTACTGAGGAGGCAGCTGGTGGTGAGGAACACCCTGGAACCCAAGATTATGGGGGAGGCTTAAACACACAGTCCACAACACTGAAACTGACTATGTAAGACATACAATTATTTGTTCAATCCTAACAAATCCCGTGGGTCTGATAAGGTTCTGGAAATGACAGTCCAGTTCACCTGAAGACCAGAATTCACATCTGCCCAGGTGCCATGGAAATTTGAGGCCTTGCCTCTCACCCATATCACGTCTTTGTCCTTGGAAGAGCCACGCCTCATGGGCTGAACACCTTTCCACAATATGTTTAGTTCTTTACTAAGAAAACCAATGATGTGTCTACATATTGCCAGTAAGAACATTGGGAACTCTGGGAAGCAGACCAAAACACTTGCTTCACTTCCCACAAGCTCCCAGAAGAGAACTACAGGGACACAATTTTCAATTACAGCTGCCCTCAGACCGGACTGACTAACGTCCCATCCAACAGTCTGGAAAGTAGGACCTCCAGAAATCTCCATTCTTAAGGCCACATTACCTCTGGTAGCTGGGACTGCAGGCTGGCCTTCTCTGCCAAAGCATCATCAATGGACTCCAGGAAGCTTCTTTCTACCACATCAAAAGCCTAAAAAGGGCCATAAGAGAAACTGAGCATTTATCCAGCACCTACAGACCTCTGAGACTACCCATCCTCACCTCTCTAAGACTGGTTCATAAAAGTGGTTGATCACTGTACATATAGACATTCGAGATCACAGCATCATATTAAAACGCAATTATTTTAGTGAAGCTACTTAACAGCTTGTAAAAACAATCTGTTACTACTCAAAACAGGAGACAAAAACATACAAATTACAATCACAGCAATGTCAGAGACCTATCTGATTTTGTATGTTGATTGTAAAAACTTATCTATCACTCAAGTAAGTGTGCTCGCAAATCCATCTCCCCACGCATTAACTTCTCCTTTTCACTCGTTGTCATCTCCTTTACAGGCTGACTTGTTCCTACAAGTCCAGTGAAGACTGGCTGCAGCTTCCTGGAGAGCTCTCAGCAGTGTGCTGACAGAGCTGGGGGACAGATGGGTATGAGGTGGGAGTAAAACAAAGCACTACAGCTGCTCACAGTATGAGTACAATCACAACCATTGGCAGATGTTTCCAAGCCCCTCAGAAACCAGATGCTGCTCCCCTGGTGGCAAAAAGAGGGGGTGGGTAGTGTGAGAAGCAGGAGCTGTTCCCAGCCGAAGCCGCTTTACCTGCAGCAGGACTCGACGCACATCAGCATCACTGTGATCTGCGTGAAGCTGGCCCAGCAGCAGTTCAGCAGAGAGCCTCTGACCCACAAAGTTGGTGACCCGGTTGCCGTCATAACCATTGAAGACACCATAGAGGTAGCAGTTGTTCTCACTCCTATCAGAGACAGCAAAAGCAAAGAGGTCATAGATGGCCGTGATACAAAGACATATGTAACAAGTTCCTCCAGACACCTCCTGAATTCTCTGAGTCCTCTGTGAGGAGCTAAACATCACGTTCACCTGCCCTTGTGTCTGCAGGGATCCGTGATCAAGGCACAACCCGCTCACCTGAATTTTAACCAGTTATCTTCCAAGGGGTGACCCTCTGTCCCTTTGCCATCTGCGCTGTAGGAGCGGTTTGGAGCTGAGCCCACCCCGGAGAGATGGCAGGATGGCAAGTCATCTGTCCAACTGGGCTGCTGTTCCTGGGGGGAAGAAAGAGGAAAGAGACCACGTAAGCCCCAAGCAGGCTGAACATGCTGGTTGAGCATGGGTTACCAGTCCGTCCCCACCCTCTTCTCACCCCTCTGCTAACAGGGCAGCGCACCCCCCAGCCGCTAACTCCCTATTCCCTGCCCCTCGCTGCAGAGCTGGATCACTTACCACCGCCTTTCCCTCTGAAGCCGAGCTCTGGCCGCACCTCCGGCTCTTGCTAGCAAGAAACCAGAACCGAGAGTCGCAGCCGGGTCCTGCCCTGGGTGCAGCACAGCACCGCACCGCACAGCACCGGATGGGACCCTCACGGCTGGCAGCGCTCCCCCGGGACAGGGGGGCTCCTGGGGCCACCAACAGCGACGGGGGGCCCCTCACACAGGGCTACCAACACCAGCCGCCCCCCAAGCCCCCCGGGCCGGCCGGGAAGCAGAGCTGCGAGCCCAACAGGGCCTCCCCCAGCCGGGACCGGGGGCAGCGCGGGGGGCTCCCACCTCCCCGCCGGCACCGGGACCTTCCCGGCCCCCGGGCCTCCCCCTCAGGCGCTGCGGGGCCGGGCGAGAAGGAGGCGCGGGTCCCCCCTCGCACACACCTGGGGGAGTGCGGGAGCAGGGAGGGGGGAAGGCGCCACTCACACTCTGCAGCAGGCTCCTCCTCTGCGCCGCCATCTTGCAGCAGCGGCCTCCTCCTTCCCCCCGCCCTTCTCCTCCCGAGCCCCGGCCTGGCCTCCGCCTAGCGGCGGGGGGAGGGCGCTGAGGGGAGGCCGACATGTTCAGGTCTGCAGGCTGGGGGAGGTCGCTGGGCAGGCTGCGGCAGTGCTCTGTCACCCAGCTCTGGCACCCCGCACTGTAAATAGTGGTTCCTGGTGTTGGAAGGGAACCTGCTGTGCTCCGGTTTGTGCCCCACTGCCTGTTGCCCTGGCACTCGGCACTGCTGAACAGAGCCTGGTTCGGTCCTCTCTGCACCTTCTGGTCTTCAAAAAGCTGGCCCCGAAGTGCTGGAGCAGGCGGCACGTTGTTCTGCTGGCATGGAGTGACTGCTGGGGTCTGATCTCCAGAAAAATGCCTGGGGAGTCCTTCGGGGGGGGCAACTGCCGTGGGACCGGCTGCCCTCATCTCCCTGCTCAACCCTGCCAGCCTGCCTGCCCATGATACGTGCAAAAACAGAGAGAAATGCTTTTGTTCACCCTTTAGAACCTATCTTTGTCTTTTTTAGGCTGAGGTGAACTGTGTCAGGAGGGACAGTTCCCACTTACCCAGCTCTGCTGAAGTGGGAGGAAGTCACAGGAATCAAAGGACATTGTGTATATGGTATTTGTCTTCCAAGTGGTTGATAAGTGAAATTCCCTTTGCCAGAACTCTGAAACCTGTGAAGAGCTACCATCCTGGAAGAGACGTTTGTATGATTGATATGATTTTATATGGAAGAGACATTTATATTATTTTTGCCCAGGGACGTGGTGGAGCCACCGTCCCTCGTGGTGTTCAAGAAGCGCCTGGACAAGGTGCTATGAGATATGATTTAGTAGGTTAGTGGGTACTGCTGGTAACAGGAGGACGGTTGGACTAGATGATCTTGTAGGTCCTTTTCAACCTTTTGTTTCTATGATTCTATGATTACAAGTCAGTGGAAGAGTCCTCCAGGTGTGTGACTGGTGTGTCTTGAGGTGCATGATGACAGGTAAACAGGCTGCAGCACCAGGGCGCTGGGCGAAGAGCACATTTCTCTGGGTGAATCCAGGCTGAAGGTGCTTCAGCACGAGAGGCTTGCAGTTTCAGTCATGTAGCAGCATAGTTGTGGTGAGGGCATGAGTGTTAAGTAGTCTTGACTTCCAGCAGCCACTTGATACTCTTTTAATGACATCTTTGTGGCAAATATATTAGATTCAGATGCACTTCAGAAATAATTGCCAGTTAATTAACCTCATTCTATGGAATGATGGGTTTTGCTGCAGGGGATCCTGCCAGAGGATTCCAGCTTCCTTTCCTGTAAATCCTTTGTCTATTGTTTTGTTACATCTCTTCCAAATATACAAAGATTTCAGATCCTTTCCCTTCACACAAGACTCATATATATTCAGCGATTCAAGCAGACTTAGATACGGAGGCAGAATTACTTTTTAAAGGCTATCTTCGTGAAAGATAGAAGAAAATGCTGAAATTAGAATCTCAGTCTACACACAAATTTTCATATGTTTAGCTTTATGCATAAGCTTGGTTTCACCAATGTCATTTGAAGTATTCCTGTGGGTAAAGCTGTGAGTGGGTACAAATAATTTTAGTAATGGAGCTCAAGTCTGCATTAAAATTAAAAGTAGGATGGATGGATTTAGTATTAATGAAGATCTGTTTTCTTACCAGGATCAAGAAAAATTCCTGGTGCTGCAGAAATCTGCCTAGAACAGCATTGTGTGTGCTGCTGAAAAGCAACAGGCAAGTTTATCTGCTTTAAAACACGATGTCACATTTTCAGCATTGCAGCAAAAGCTTATGCTTATTTAATGACATTCAAGGTTGCAGTCATGCACCTTGATGAGCACAGGCAGACCCTGTCCTTGCACAGAACACCACTGAAATCAGCAAGGCTTCAGATGTGCTCAGAGACTGCCAGGGTGTATCGCATTGCAGGACTGGGGGTTTAGGAGTCATTTTTATCTTCTTATGTCTGCAAATCTTTCTGAAACTAGCAAGAGTGGAGTCTGCGTGTGTCTGTGATAGGGCAGAATATGATCTCAATGAGTAAAACAACTTTCGTAAAGGTATGAGACAGAAACGCTGCCATTTTCCTTGTTTGTACAATGACTAGTCACCTCTTTGTAGTTGTATGCCCTGTTCCTAGTTTAAATGTCTGACTTCAGCTCTCAGAGTCACTGATCACCGTCATTCCATTTTTTTATTATTCTTTTTTTCTTCCTCATTTGGGCTGGAAAACAGACCCGGTGCAAAACATTTGCTGTTGGTGAAAATATTTGTAACAGCTTCAGGATATTCCTGTGGCTCTGTCACTGAGCTTCTGCCCTAAGACTGAGCAAGGCCCTTAACTACTTAGTCTGCAAAAAGTGAATAGTTTGATTTGCCAAGCAAGGCTGCTTACAATGCTAAATGCATGTTTGTCCATCCTTTTGCAGTCTTCCAAAGGAAAGTGCTACTGAAGCTTGTTTGCTGCTTTATGAATACCTGCTCACAGAGACCAGCATCTTTAAGCAGTACTTGCTAGATGGAATACTGCACCGACAGAGCTTCTGTTGCTGTATTGATAGTGCTTATCTGTTCTTTGTTTTATTTATGCTTCCTACCTTCAGTAAATCCTCCCAGAAATTCAGCTATATACCATGCTGTATTCTCATACAGCAAAAATCTCCCCAGGAATGCAGGATATCAGTCACTGAACTCATCCATGCACCAGTAAATGAATTGTCTGATTCAGTGACTACCAAATCTTCAGCTCCCTCTCCCGTGTTAAACTCCTGTATTCCTCATTCCTCTCTCTCTCTCTCTCTCTCTCTTTTGTATTTATTGTTTCTCGTTATTCTCTGTTCCCAATGCCAGGTTTTATATACACAGTATTTCTGGTGCCAAGCTGTACTACTTACAGCCTTCCTGTTTTTGCAAATGTTTTCTCTGCAGAAAAAGGAGAAGCACGGTCACTGTGCTGGGCTAGAGGATAAAAGATGAAGAATATTATTGAACACCCTGCCCCGAGGAGCAGGGAGCACAGGGCAGCCCCAGCAGGTGCTGCGGTAGACATTCAGACATCCTACACAACGGGAGGCAATTACAGGATCGCCAGCAGAAACCCTCACATCAGTTGTTTTTTCGCTGCCGATCACAAGCGAGATGTGTTTAGGGAGATTTTTTTTCTGCCTTGTTTTGCTAATAATGGAGGCTGGGGCTGGAGAACAAAGTCATGATTTTTGGCAAGGCTTGCAGCAGGTGATGTGGAAGAAAAGAAGGGTCTGTGACAGAGCCAGATTGCTACACTTGCTCAGCACCTACCATGGACGGAAAAGGATGGTGGAGGGGGTGGCATTGCAAGCTCCACCCTGAGCTCACCCCACCTACCTCTGCCAACTGCAGCCCGATGCTTCCCACAGGCACAGATGCCCTAATGCTCCTGGCTCCTTTGTAAGCTGCTATTTCCAGGCAGGCTGGAAAGGCCAAGAAATAGAGATAAAGCAATAGAGAGAACGAGCATGAAGAAAGGAAGGAGAGCTGGAGGAGAGGAGAGGAGAGGAGAGGAGAGGAGAGGAGAGGAGAGGAGAGGAGAGGAGGTAGCAATTTCTTCCCTTAGCACCTGCCAGAGAGTTGGAAAGCTATTGCGAGGAGAAAGGGAAATGGTGAGGGAGCGTTTATCCCCCCAAGAGAATGAGATAAATATCACTGTGAGAGAGATTTTGTACAGAGCTGTAGACCAGCTGGAGTTTTGAGGGAGAGAAATGAGGTTGTTTCATTTGTGCTGAGGCATATGATTTTTCTGACTTCTGTGATATGCTAAATAAAGCCCCGTCTCCCGGAGTTCTGGGATTATGTGAACTTTTTAAAAAAACTTTATAGTAGGATTGTGTTTGTAGATGTCATGCCTGCAGGGAGAAGCTTCAAAACGTGACTCATAAGAGCTTGAAATACCAGAAAGCAATTAAAAAGATTTCAGATGATTAGAAGAAACAAACTCATAATGCTGGAGTCTTACTCATCGTAAATGCTTGTTTTTGACAATTTGGTCTCAGCAGTTCTTAACTCCTCCCGTTGCTAAGACATCTCTAAAACACTTCCACCCCAAAAGCTAGGGCTGTAGGAAGATCTTTTTCCAAAGAAAGATTAATCGAGGGACAGGTGGGTATATCAGTGCTTTTGGGTATATTATGTGAAGCTACAGTGTGTGTGTGCCCAGCTGTACCCAAGAGGGGAGCCAGTTTGGAGGACTGGGTACAGCCAGCTTACCATCGTGTGTCTCTGCTTACTGTACTCAAGTTGCACAGTGGTAGGCACGTTACATACCCAGGTATTCGGGTGATGAGCAGGAAGCTTTATCTAAACATTATCACAGGATAGTATTTTGAATTTTATTTTCATCACAGAGCAAGTTGAAATGAGATCCTTTTTTAATGGTGGGCTATCTATTACTGAAACCCAGTCAGCAGTGTCTTGAGAGCTTTTGTTTCCCAGTATTTGGTTATGTTTTGAAAATGTGTACTATGCTAGACACCCAAGCAATGGTCACACACAGATGAACAGAAGTGTAGAAGTAAAGACACATCGAAATAATAAACAGATCTGCTTCCCTTGGTGTGAAAATATTAGTGTTCATACTATATTTTTGCATGTCCTCCATACACACCATCTATCCCTTTCATAATAAGACTCCCCTTCTAATACGGTACTTCAAGCTCCTTCTCATATTTTCCTGCTGAGTAGGTAAGAGACATTTGGTGGGTGCGATTTGGAACAGGCCAAGCAAAACAAGCAGCTGTTAGCTCCCTGGAAAGTCCCTCCCAATAAAGGCAGTTGTTCAGGCCTCTCTCCACTGATGCCACCGATTTTCACTAAACCTGTAGGAACGTGGTATCCTGGGCTCCAGCAGAGAAGTCCCGCTCCTTGAGCTGCCCCAGGTCACGTCCCTGCTGCAGGAACCTCAGGACCCTTTGGATGCAGATTGGTGTGGTGACACTGCATGCAGTGGATACCCCAGGACACTGGTCTAAACCTCCACTTCCCACACAAGCCTGCAGGCTGTCCTCATGGGGACACACAAGCCTTGCTATTTAAACGAACCGAGCTGGAAAAGCCACCCCTTCACAAAGAAAACCCAGACCAATTTTTCACAGTTTGGTTATTTTGAATGTCGTAACTTTATTGAGACACCAGTAGTTACCACCTTCACTTTGTTAACCACAAATATATAGGACATTGTAAACACAGGTGCCGAGGTGGCGGGGGTCGCTGTAGTGGGATTTGAGGACGGTCGGGGGTGCGGGGAGGAGGGGTGAAGGGACACTCGGGATTAGACAAGACCACTCAGGGGATCCTGTATGCAGCAGGCCATCCGTGAGTCATCGTATATACGTGTATATGTATAGCTTTATATTATACATCCTTTTAAATATATATATATAATATATATACTATACACAGGCAGTAATGTGTCAGGGGAAGGGGCAGGGCAGCCCAGGTGGTGTTACGGATGCCACAGAGGCAGTGGGGAGTTGTTTGGATGGATGGTTTGGACTCACTGCACGAGGTGGCCTCGCTGGGCTCCTTGCCTTGCACCCGCTCTGGAGACCAAAGCCAAGACTCCTGTGGAGGCCATCCCGCTACGCTGCCTTCCCGGGTCCTCCCAGGTGCTCGCGAGGGTGTGGGGACACAAATGCCCTCCTCCCCTGAGGGAACTGCCAGGAATAACGCGGAGGGGAAGGGTGTGTAATGAGGTGATGAACTGGGTGGTGGGGACAGGGGAGAACAGGGCATGGGGACGTGTCCAGAGGTTGAAGCCATAGGTAGAGGTGGGGCAAAGTTTGATCATTCCTTTGCCCTTCACAGCCCCTGCTTTCGTGAAAGTCCCTTACTTGGAGGCTTTGTAAGATAACAAGACATCAATGGGCCATTGCGCCCAACAGGGGATCCATAATCCTCCGTAATCCAGACAAATGGCATGGCAGGAAGAGAGCCTTCTTATCATTTTGCTTATGTAGCCTTCCCTCTGATCTCCTAATCCCTAGAGTGGGACTGATCTCACCAAAGTTTAGGGTCTAAAAGGGACATGTTCCAGCCAGCTGCCCAGGCCTTGCCTACGATCACCAGAAACAGGCAGCACCTTATCAGAAACGCCTAAGATTAGATAAGCGACCCCTTGGGTAGGTCCATTTCCTCAGCCACAGAGACGGCCATATGCCACTGGAAATTGCATTTTAAAGAGCTATGTGCAAACCAGACGAGTCCCACCCCCAGGTCTGTCACCACCAACCCTCCACTGTGAAGGCTCCGAGCACGTCAACCCGAGGAGAGTACGCCTTCTGCCATGAGCAAAGGCAACAAGTTGCCCAAGTATCTACTGTTCGTGTCCCCTGCCATACCAATGCCTTTGCGGTGACGCAAAGCAAGGAGGAAAGGGACAAAGAGATGGGCAGCAGCCCAGATGAAGCCACCTGGCTCACCTCCCATCAGTGCTGGCGCTGAGGGGGAGGCTTGTCCCACCTCAAACCCACTGGAGGCCATCAGATGGTTACGAGGGAGGCGAGCCAAAGACGATAAAGGAAAGCTTTCTCATGAGTCACCCCCACATGATGTTTAGCCATCTATGTAGCTCTGATGGGGGAAGGGGCATGGAAGATAGACACATGCTACACCCTAAAACAGGTCCCCATGTAGACCGCCCCAACGTATGGCCTATACTTCTCCTCATGCACCTGGTCCCTCGCCCCCTCCCTGATGAGATGGGACAGGTAATGGGCAATTCCTCCCAGAAAGGACAACATATTTTTATGCTGAAGGTTGATTATTTATAGCCGCCGCCGCCTCCTCCTCCTCATGGCTTCCCCTACACACCCAAAATGAAAGCATGAAGGATGACACGGATGAGTCTGGGTGAGTACAACTAGTTTTTCTCCTCCTCCACCTCGTTATTCTTTCATTCCACTCCCCCATTAGGAGAGATGGACTGGAGGGAGCTCCCCCCACAGCCACAGACATAACAAATCTCTCTCAATAAAGTAACCCCCTCCCAAGCCTAAATATTAGGCTGATCCCACAGAAAATAAAAGAAGCCTGAGGGGCTTCCCTCTGAAAAATACCCCTCCTATGTACAGTATTGCTTTCGCTCGCAGCCACAGAGCACAGGACGTTTGCCCAGGCCCTCCTTGTATGTCTACAGGGGTGGTTGGTCCCCCTTTCCCATCATCAGCAACCACCAGCAAGGGAGGGCAAGCCATGGGGATAGCAGCCAGCAGCACAAGTCTGCAAGTGACAGGCTTGCCTCTCACCCCTGTGGAGGTCTAGCAGCTCCTGAAAGCTGGTAGGAGCAGGTAGAAACCGTGCCCACATGCAACGGAGAACAACTGTTCCCCCTTCCCTCTTGGGGTCTGCAACTCAGCATTGTCTACCCCTTCTCTACTGCTGTGGGGCAGCTGGAGAGTAGTGCTAGGAGGACTGGTGATGTGGGTGAAGGAAGGCTCAGTGTCCTCCAGATGAGATGTTTGCACAACCACAGGCCATGCCTGCGTCTGATCCTCTTGGCTCCAAGGGATGCTACAGGGAATGGGCCAAACGCTCAGGTGAAGCACCTGTGGATGCTAGATCTGCTCCTGATCTCTGCTACTTGGGTCAACGTTGCATGGACCACGGCAGCTGCTCAGGGGATAGAGCTCCTCAAGACATACCCCACTGCTTGTGCTCTGAGAGGTCTGTGCTGAAAATTGCCCATTTGGCTATTGCTCGGTTATTTCCCTTTAGGCACAGACGTTAATTTTATCCCGGAATAAATAGTGTGCTTCCGGAGCTGTGTCTTGACTTGAAGCAAAATCACGAGGAGTGTGGAGTAATGTCCATACGAGCTCTATCCGAGAGGCACTACTGCCACCTAGGTGAGGCTTTAAAGACATACCAGATGCTGCAGAAGGAGCACTAAGGTATAATATATTCAAAGTACAGCAGGACCAGCGTTCAGAGAGCCCAGCCCGGCACAAACCAACTTTGCAAGGATGGAGGAAATTCTCCCCTTGCTGTGCTGACCGCCCCATCCGAGTGAGAGATGAAGCCCACTTACGGACCCTCCACTGCTCGGCGGCCGCACAGTGTGACGGCAGCCACGTTTCTTTCTAGGGGGTCCTGCTCCATTCCCGTGTGCTCAAGGTGGTGCCAGCGAGAGGCTTTGCACTCTGCTACCAGAGGAAGGGAGGAGGATGCAGCAGCACACTGAGGAGCTTTCTTCTCCTCCTCCTGCCCAGGGTGAAACGGCAAACAGACGAGGGGAAACACACCTCCATCTTAACCCAAAGGGAAGGAACAGCTCTCACAGCGCTGCCCCTCTGCTCTGCTCTCTCAAGCCCCTTGCTTTCATCTACAGCAAAATCTACAAAAAGCTGCAGTTTTTTGATTGTACCTGCAAATACTCCTCTTTCCCTTCCCATTTTCTCTCTTTGCACTCCCTCCCCTCTCCCGCTTCTCCCCAAACCCTCACAAAATAAAGCATTTCCCCACTCACACGGAAGGGCACCCTTGCCCCCCAAGCAGCCCCTCCCTCCACCCTTGCACGCCTGCATGCCAGCTCTCAGCCTGCCCCCCTTCTACCCTCCCCTCCCTGAGCCAACAGGCCCTCGGGCCCAATTTGGATGCTCCCGCATCTCCTGCAGCATGGAGCAACATCGCCTCGCCTAGGAACGCCTCTTCCCTTCCACCTCCAGCATCCTTCCCCCCTGCCCCACTGATGGAGGGAGAGGAGGGAAGGGGGGACCTCCCTCAGTGACAGATTTTGGGACATGTTGGTGCTGGCCGGTAGTTCTAGGGGGTAGAGAGGGAAGAGGCGATGGGGAACCCTTTTTCTTTTTTTTTTTTAAAAACAATAAATAAAAACAGATGACCCAGAAGGCTGGAGCATAGCTGAGAGCCACCTCTTGTGCCACTACGCACGTCTGGTTTGTGCCTCGGCTTGCTGCCGGCAGTGGGAAAGGGGGCAGAAGGGAAAGGGGACGGGGAAGGGGCATCGGCGGCTCAGTAGTTCTGCGTTTGGTACCCCTGTGTCTCGGTGTCGAAAGCATCTGCCGGAGGAGGCTGCTGGTACGTCCCCACCGCGTCCGTAGCATCCTCCTCGTTCGTGTAGGGAGCGTAAGGCATGCCGGAGTCCTGGCTGGGGTCCATGTAGTCCTGGGAGAAGAGGGCCGAGTCGGCGCCCAGCCGGAAGCGCTTATACGCCAGGAACGCCTGGCCCACCTTGAAGGGAGGATGGGAAGAGATGGGAAGCAGAGAGGGGATGGGAGAAAGAGAAAGGGGAACGTACCGAGAGAGAGAAACAAACAAAAGGAGGGTTAGTAGTGGTTACGGGTTAGTGCGCGAAGCCTGTCCAGGTTCAGGCTGCCCTGCAGAAAGCACCAGCTCCGTGGCAAGGAGAAGAGGGACAAGCTGCAATGGGGTGGCCAGCAGGGAGCCTGGGCATGTGGCTCAGCATCTCAGACCCCAGCAGGCACGGCTCATCTTCCCAGAGCATCCCCGAGAGAGGTGAGCAGTCTGGCAGGTCATGAACTGCCCCACAGGGGAGAGTTTGGGGAATGAGGGCTGGGAGGAATGGAGAAGATACAGTGGTTGGGGCAGAAGGCATCTCCTGGCTGAAATATTAGGTCTGAGCAGTCATCAGAAGAAAGGCACAAGTGTTACACAGCATTAGTTAGGGTGAGGGAGAGAAGGGGCAGAGGAGGAACACGCGAACGCCCATGATCAGAGCGTTGGAGCCAACTGCTCGACAGCCTCCTTCATCTGCACCCCTTGTCCCTACCCCCAGGCTCGCCACCAGTGAGGGGCATTATGGCAGCAAGGACGGGGAGTTGGGGAACAGCGTGTTGTATTCCTCCTGAAAAGTAATGTCTCTGAGTCGCCGGAAACCCAGAAAGGTGAGGAAGCCCTGTGAGGAGAGAGAGAGGTGTGGGGAGGAGAATCAGTGAGAAAGAACATGCCAGAGCGTTTGACTGAAATTAAAAATAAAAATAAATAAAAACAAAAACAAAACCACAAGGACCTGGGGAAGAGGATGCCTTTAGCCACTCGCAGCCCATGCATCAGGGAGGACCCTGCAGGTGGTGGGAATATCTCTCTCCAAAAGGGTCCTGGGGGACCCCTTGCATGAGCCTTGGTTCCCATCACACTTTCTGCTGGAGCTGAAGGGACGCCACTGCTTGCCTTTGGCAGCACTCAAGCAAGAGGCTTGGCTTGCGGGGTGGTCACACTGCTGCCCCTGGCCCCTGCTGCCACTTTGGCTGGTGCTCAGTGCTTGGCAGCCCCCCTCCCTAACAGCTCCGTTGCCTTTTCGGCACCCTTCCTACCTGCCCTTGCCCAACACAGGAGATAAAGCTACGAGGACTCGGTACTTTCAGAGATGGGATGAAGATTGCAGGGGCTCTATTTATATTGCACACCACAGTCTGCCCAGTGAACGGGGAACAAGGGATTGCCGGGAAAGGGAAGTCTAAAAAGCCTGCACTGTCATCTTCTGAAAAAGCCATTCCCGAGTGGAGCTGCAGTCATGGGTGCAGCCTGCTTCCCCAGAGCTGGGAGGGATGTGGCTACAGCCTCTTGTGGCCACCAAGGGCTTTTCATGTGATGGGGATGAAGCAGAGAGAGTGGTGAACCCCCAGTCTGTAGCTCCCTTCTCTGCTTAGCACTGATGAGCTGAAAGTGCAGTTAAAATCCTTTCATGCGCAGGGAAATGACGCTTGGGGAGGCTGGCTTGCACAAGGTCATTCTGGAGGTTTGTCAAGGACACTCTTGACTGGAGTCTGTGTGAAGTCTCCTTCCACATACGTTCTGGTGTCCTTGCTTCCCAGGTGTATTGGGTTTACGTGGCAAGGGTTCGGTAGTGGGGGGCCGCAGGGGTGGCCTCTGTGAGCAGAGCCCAGCAGCTGCCCCATGTCAAAGCAGAGCCAGCTCCAGCCGGCTCCAAAAGGGACCTGCTGCTGGCCAGAGCCGAGCCAGGGAGCGACGCTGGGGGGGGCTTTGGGAGAGCAGATTTAAAGAAGGGATGAAAAAACCTGCTGTGTGACAGCAGCTGGGAGAGAGGAATGAGAAATGTGAGAGAAGCAGCCCTGCAGGCACCAAGGTCAGTGCAGCAGGATGGCAGGAGGTGCTCCAGGCACACAGCACAAGTTCCCCTGCGGCCTGTGGAGAGGCCCCTGGTGGAGCAGGCTGTCCCCCTGCAGCCCACGGGTCCCACACGGAGCAGATCTCCACGCTGCAGCCCGTGGAGGAGCCCCCGGTGGAGCAGGTGGATGTGGCCTGGAGGAGGCTGCGGCCCATGGAGAGCCCCCTCAGGAGCAGGCCCCGGGCCGGAGCTGCAGCCCGTGGAGAGGAGCCCACGCAGGAGCAGGGGGCCTGGGGGGAGCTGCCGCCCGTGGGGGACCTGTGCTGGAGCAGTTTGCTCCTGGGGGATGGACCCCGTGGGACGGAGCCGTGTGGGAGCAGTTCTTGAAGAGCTGCTGCCTGTGGGCAGCCCCCGCAGGCTCAGTTCGGGAAGGACGGCATCCCGTGGGAGGGACCCCACGGGGAGCAGGGGCAGAGAGGGACCGTAAAGGAGCTGCGGAGACAAAGCCTCAGGGACTGACCGCAGCCCCCATTGCCCTGCACTGCTCAAGGGGAGGAGGTAGAAGAGGGTGGATGGGGCGAAGGTGGTTTTGGTTTGCTTCTAGTTCTCACTGCTCTAGCCTGTTAGCAATAGGTAATAAATCACATTAATCTTCCCATGCTGAGTCTGTCTTGCCCATGACAGCACTTGGTGAGTGATCTCCCTGTCCTTATCTCAACCCATGAGCCCTTTCCCATCATATTTTCTGCCACTGTTCTTTTTGGGACGAGGAATGATAGAGCGACATGGTAGAGCCTAGTTGCCCACCAGTGTGAAACCACCACGCCAGGTTTCCCTCTCAGCCACCCCTCCTCCTGCTTTTCCCTCTCTGAAGCCATGTGAACTGGGATCCCATAGCCAGTCACCTCCCGTTCCCCACAAGCTAACACACTGCAGAGGACACTTGATCCGATGTCATGGCTTCTCTACTCACCCAGGTGAAGATGGAGAAGAAGGAGAACGTGATGGCTGCTCGGGCTGCATCCCCTCCCTCGTTCATTGGGTTGTCCTCTTCTTTTGAAGCTTGCCACTGGTTGGTCAGAAAGCAGAAGCCAACGAACCACAGGAATGCCCAGAAGGCTGGGACGGACCACCACCAGCATGCCAAAGGGGAAGGGGAGGGAGATCAAGAAGGCACGTATGAGCACAACGCAAACACATCGCGTTTCTCTGGAAACTGCAACCCGACGAGACCCAGCAGTGCACTGCAGGCTGGGCCAAACTCTGGCTGTGCAGGCTTTCTAAGCCCAAGTGAGTAGGTTCACTGACAGCTAAACCATCAAGGTGATGATAGGTGCCTGCAGAAAGTACCTCAGGGGAGTCAGCGGGAGGAGGTTTTGTTTGCTTGTGCTTGGATTGATCACAGGACCTGCATTTGGCTCTCAGTACAAGAGCAATCACCACTGCTTCACCACCCTGTCCTGCAAGGACAAGTGAAGAGCAGCTCCTTCCAAGGGAGCTGCAGGAGGAGCAGCCAGCCTGCAGTTGCACAACAACTGGCCTTTGCTTAGGTCAGCAGCGATGAAAGCCCTTATCCTGAGGAAAGGTGCTGAGATATCATCAATATCCTGCATCCCTGGGAAAGGGGTTGGGTAGCAGGGAGCTGGGCATCCAGGTTGGCATCTGGTGGGGAGGAGAAGGACTCGCCCTCTCTCCAGGAGTAACCAGATGACCGGCAGCCATGGAAATGGGCATTTGGAAGTGGCAGCCAAGCAGTGCTTCATCTGTCCCCTTCTCTGCACCATTACCTGTGTGTGGGACTGCTAGGCTAAACGTGAACAAACTTGTAAGCCACAAGTCCTCAAAAAGTTCACATGTCCGCATGAAATCCTCAACTTTTTTTTTTATGTTAAAATATATATGGTTCAAACACCTGGAGCTGGAGAAGAAGGGAGCACCGTCTCCAGACACCAACACTTGGCCTTATCAAGCATAAGCATGGGGGAGACGAGACCTGCTGATCCTAAAGGACTCCCTCAGCTATTCCTACGGAGAAGAACGAAGGCAGTGGCCAGCACTCTCCGCGGAGGAGAGCAGCACTGTGCCAGCCAGCCAGGAAGCTCACCCGAGACACCGATGTCCGAGAGCACTGCCTTCTTGCGGTCCTTGACGCTGCTGATCTGCGGGAAGTAGGCATCCAGAGCCAGGTAGAGAAGGCAGCTGAGGAAGGCGAGGACACCCACGGTAATGCCATAGTTGCAGGCGTTGCGGTTGCGGTTGAAAATGCAGTGCTCCTGCGAATCGTCCACGCGGTTCACGTACCCTTCATTGACAATGGAGCCAAACACCACGATGGAGAACACCTGGGGGGGATGGAGGTGGGAGGCACATCAGGGCAAACCCCTCTGGACCAGCACCGGGGAGCTCCCACAAGCGCGGCTGCCCTCCACCCAGATCTCTCCGTGCTGGGCTCCCGTCCCACAGCCTCGCCTGGACGGTGGCCCCGGGGAGTTGTATTTTATTTCAGAGGATTAGCTTAAAATAGGGCACTTCTGGATGCTTTTTTTTTTTTTTTCATCCATTTGATCCAAACCGATGTAAAGCAGCCTCAGCCCGGAGGAAGGGTGGCTTCCCGTGGACACATGGGGAGGTGACGTGGAGTGTAAATTCGGATAAGGCTTTGGTGCAGGCGCCTGCGTGCAAGAGCTACCAGCAGCAGCAATCTGCTTACTTTGCACTTTTTCTCCTACCCACTCCTTTCCCTTCTAGGAAGTCATTGTTTCCACCACGCATTTGTTCTCCAATTTTATCCATGAAGCTACTGAGCTCCTTTCCCCGTTCTCCCTCCCACAGCCTCAGCTCCTCCTGCTGACCTGCCGGGCTCCCGCTCTCCCCTCCCCCTTGCTTGGGCTTTTTTATTTATTTTAAAAAGCATTTTATCACCTCTTACAGCCATTTAGAAGATCTAACAGGATGGGTAGCTTCCCTCCTTCTCCTCTCTTCCCACTGCTGTTGCTCTATCTGCTCCCGTGCCCTGGGTCGCTGAGACCATCCACTTTTGCCTGCTCCATCTCCCAGCCCACCACATCCCCCACCCCGCCCAGGCCATTTACTGCCAGGATCTGCTTTTGCAAGATTTCTGACTCTTGCACTCGCTGTCACCGTGGCTAATGCCAAAAGCTGATCACAGCTGCAGGAGAAGGGCCCCCATCAGCACTCCCTACCCGCCACCGCCACCGCCGCTGCACGTTATTTTAAACCAGGTAGAATTAAGGATGAGGCCAGGTAGAAAGGCCCTAATCCGCAGCTGCCAGTTTAATCTTCGCTCACCGACTTAGCCTTTGTCACCTGCCGCAAGGCCAGCCCTCTTTGACACAGCAGGCTCACCATGGCAGAGAGGTATTTATGGCAGCCCCAGTCCTTCATCTCAACCAAACAGCTTCCCCGTGCAGCCGCAGGAGAAAGAGAGGAAGATGAAGGTGGCACTTGCAGGTTTTTCTTTGCAGGGTATCTCCAGACCCTTGGTGGATGCCCCAGACCCACATTCCAGATATCTGCTGTTTGACCAACAGCATCAAGAGCCAGAGGAACCCTGACAGCCCTCAACGGTGTCCACATTTCAGCTGCCAAGCTCTAACACGGATCTACTGACACCCGTATAATTTTTTCACTCAAAAGCTCGTAATTTGGTCCCATGTGTGTGTTGCTGATGTTGGGCGTGTTTTTGACACACTACTGTAATCTCACAAAGCTGGGAGATGGTGCTCCTAAGCATCAGGACTGTATGGGTTCTCTGAATGTTGGCAAGAGATTTTAAAGATAGGAGATAAAACAGCTGATTTCTCCTCCTCCTTCCTGAAAATCAAAATTGATCACACTTTGCTCAAATTGCCCATGAAAAACACAAGCCAATAAAAATCTCTTACGCCCAAAGCAAAGGTCTGGTCTTCGAGATTTCAGTCTGAATGGTTTAGAAAGGCAGCAAGTCACAGACAGTTGCACACAGGGTCTTTCAGCGGGAGGTCTCCCACACGTTACCGGCAGGCTGGGCTGGCAGTACGTGCTCTATTCCTCCGACCTACCGGAGGGCCAACAGACTGCTCGAAGTGAAGTCCAGGCGCTGCCAGGGCTGCCAGTGCCACCTGAAACACCAGCCTCCTGACACTGAGGTTACAAAGCGGGTGCCTGGTTTCCTGCAGCATTAGATGGAAAGCAGGGCTTCACTTTGGAAGACGAGAAATAGCCTCAAAAGAGGCTTAGCCTGGTGTTCGTTTTTGTTTCAGGGCTCAATAATGGTGAAGTGTTGACTCCCTGAGTCAGGTCAACCCTTGCAACACCTCTGTATTGAGTCTCTGCTTGCTCGTTTTGGGATGAGTGAACTTCTGCAACTGCCTCTCCCCAGAGACACCTCTGGTTACTCTGTTCCTACCATGATACACGTCTTCTTTGGGCTCGTATCTCTTGGTTTGCCGCCGACCTGGAAGGGCTCTCACCGAGCACAAGAAGCCTCAATAGTAATTCCTTTTTGCATCTGTCCCTTCATACCTGCCTACATCAGCACTTCCTAAAGAAACAGTTGAGTGCACAAGACCAGAGGGACATCCCCATCCCCCTAAATTTTCCAGCAGGAGGCTGAAGTGCTGAGTATTTAACCCACGGCAGCTACGTCTTGGCATAGGTGGTGGGTGGAAGCTCGCTGACTTAGCGAGGCCTCTTGGAAAGACGAAGCTTTTTGTGTTTCCTTGATTTCGTAAGCTGCGCGTGTGCCAAGATAATCCAGGCGGCAGGTGCAGCATGAATGCCTGCCTGGATTATAAACAAAGCACCACGAGCCTGCGAGGAGGAAGCATTTATGTTCCCGTTGTCGGCACATCTGCACCGCTTACCAAGAAACGCCAGCCGCCTTCCTTCCCCCGCGCGTTGCTGCTCCTTGCTATCTGTAGAACTGAAGCACCCCCATTTCGCGTGGCGAGTCCCCGCTGCACAAAGCTTTGTATACAGAGACTAAGAGAATGCTCCAAAACACACGTACAGCTGGGAGGTGACTTGCAGGAGGCTGGTGCAAAGCCCTGCATCCCGATATCCCCCACAGCAGCAGAGTGCTCTTGCTGGGGACCTCTCCCCTGCTCTGCAGAGGGAGATAACTAGCTCCTTTCCTGTGCGTGGTCGTGGAAACCAGGCAGGCATTTTCCTTTTGGAGTGGCCTCATTTCTTTGGCGAGGCTGTTCAAGGAACTTGACGGGGCTTAAAGTAACCAGATTTTTAGGTTGGGCAGGTTTCCTCAGGCCTCCGGGAGCAACGCTAACCAGGCAGGTGTGACATCTCTTTGGAGGTGCATGCTCATGGCATAAGCAGTAACATATTCAGCTGTTGACTAGAAAAAGGGGCAGAAAAGAGCACTTAGAGGGGATCTGGGCAAGCCGCCTGCTGCTGGGACCCTGTTTTCACTGCTCCTTTGACAGCACATCATCACGGGCTGCTGCAGTTATTTCCCTGGGTTTGTTTTAACTGAAGGGCTCTGAGGCACCTGGCGAAGCCCAGAGCTGGGCACTTTGCAAAGCTGACACAGACAGAGGAACTCGCTGAGAGACACCGAAAAAAAAATGAGCTTAATGCTAGGGCACTGCAGGACGAGACGGGGGGAGGCTGAGAGTTGTCCTGCCCTGGTTTCCCAAGGGCTGTTACAAGGGTGTGAAGGCTTACAATGGGAAAAAAAGTGCCGAGCGGACAAAAAGCTGCATCCCACCATGAAAGACCTCTTTTTTTTCCCACCAGAGATCTGCTTTGGCCAGGCACAAACTCCTGAGCATCATGTGAGGTCTCCAGCGCGCTGCCCATCCCCAGCCCCGGGCATCATGTGATGGGCCTCGGGTGCCCTGCTAGGATTTTCCTGCACCTCCTCCCAGGAATTTGTCACAACTCCTTCCCTAAAATCCCCACGAGGGCCGTATCAGGGATGAGGCTGCTTTGGCTTGCTGCAGTGCCCTCCGGCCACGGGCTCTGCTGCCCTGCCTGCTTCCTCTCCCCCTCCCCAGCCCCCTGTTTTATTCTATTAGGGAAAGGAAACGGTTTGGGGACATAATATTGCTTGCGGGACTTCAAATCAAATCCATCTCGGGCAGAATGAGGCAATAACCTCTCCTGTGCCTGATCTGGTAGCAACCAGGAATAAATCTGTTTAAAAACGCGAGGACAAGGGAGATATCAAATGCCGGCCTGGCAGAGATGAGGGGGTTTTCATTTTCGTTCAGTCGCGGTTTCTGAAAAGCTTTGGAGAGCCCTGCGCAGCCATAGATTATTATCATCATCATCATCATCATGAAATCTCCTTGTATTTAGCTCGTTTTCAAGAAAACACACGCGGCTTTTGGTACGCGTGGGACCGGCAGCTTGGAAGCAGAAGGCCTCTGTTTATCCCTCGCAGCTGGCACTGCACGGACAGCGGTGTCCTGACGAGCCCTGACCCTGGAGCATCCCCCCATGTTGGCAGGGGGGGGCTCAGCCCTCGATTCCTCCAAAATGGGTGGCGTTAACCCCCAGCCCCTTTCCCGGCCTGCCAGCCACATGGCACCGGCTTCCCCGGGCTGAGCTGGAGCAGGTGATGCGGGGAGGGGGAGAGGCTCCACATCCCTAATTCCTGCATCCTTAATTCCTGCCGTGGGATCCGGAGCAGGCTCTCCTCCCCAGCCAGCTCTTTTTCACGCCTGGCTTGGCAGCAATTAACCCTTCTGCTGCCCACGTTTGGGAGCCCACGGCTGCTGGGAAGCCCTCGGGGCAGCGGATGGCAAGGGAGGAAGAGGTTTCCTGGGGGCACTGCGGGAAGCTCCATCCTGTTTTACGCTCTTCCCATGGCCAAACAGCAGCTTCTGTCCCACTGCTCCTAGTGACAGCTCCCTTGGGCCGTACCCTGCCTTCTCCATGCTAGCATCCAGGTCCCTCTGTGCTTTCCTGACTGCCCCCCACATCGCCAAGTGGCTGCTCAGCAAAGTGACCCCAAATCGCACCTTTTTCCACCAGGAAGAGTTCTCTTTTACTCAGAGCAAATTTTTTTGCTTGTATTTCAACATCGCCTTCGGTCCCTCTGTGCCGCTTCTCAGATTTTTATCTGCAGATGCCATTAACGGGTGATTTGTTCCTGCTCCAAGGTCTTTCCTGGAAATGTCACGCTGGGCACAGCACAACCTGCTGCGCCCAGCCCCGAAGCACACCATGGCTGTGCACATCCACTGCCCGTCTTTTGGCACGGCCTCACGCCCAATCCCACCGACAGCGGCCCCCAAAAGCCCCCGTGATGCTGACACACAAAGCGGACCTTGTGAGGAACCGTGCCCGGAGCTTAACTCAGAGCAGAAGTCGCTTTCCTTTTATCGCGTGCCAACACCATGCAGCCACTGGCCAAAAAACACGTGAAGGAGAGGAGGCAGAGGGCACGAGCTGCTGCGGACCCTCGGAGCCAGGCACAACCTCCAGTGGCAGGGAGAACCTCAGGTCCTCCAAGGATGTTTGACCCTCCAGAGCACCAAAGTAACCTGAGCTGGCGGACGGACGCCCCAGAATCGCTAACCTCCTTCCGCAGTTCAGCATCCTCCCTTCCAAACCCATCCCATCTCTTCCTCGGCGAGGAGCAACGTAAATAACCCGCTGCCAGCCCATCCGCTCCTGACCTCGCGGCCCTTCGTCGCCGCCGCCTGAATTGGGCTGCAAGCTCCGTGGGCACGAGCCAGCTTTGCTGCCCGTTGGTAAAGTGCCATACGCACTCGGGTGTCGTAACCGTCTGCTAAAACACGGCGCGGCCCCAGCACAAGGTCATTGCCTCGGGAAGCAGCCGTAAGATGTTCTGCTCTTAATTAAAGCTCGTCACATGCAGCTGGCCAAAAGGAGTCTCCAGCTAGCCACGGGGAGCGGATGGGCCTGCAAGGCGACGAGGAGGCGAAAGGCACACAGGATCTGAGGAGGCATCAAAGCGTTTCCATTAGGTCCTGGGGTGGGAAGGGAGGACTCCTGGGAGAGCACGGCGAGGACGAGCCCTTCGTTGACAGAAGGGTTCGGCTCGCGGAGCCGGCAATACGCAGACTAAGTGCAGATGCGCTCGCCGCCTGTAAATGCACCCAGGGGAGATCAGCAGGGAAGGAGAAGCACCATTTAAACCGAAGGGCATAAGAGCACGGAAAGAAACGGGTAAAAAAACCAGCCGTGAATAGATTTGCCCTGATGGCCCTGAGCATCTCAGCGTCTGAAGTCTCTCCCAGAGGGAGTGAGAAGGGCGAAACAACCACGAACCATTTTTTTTTTTTTTTGAGCAAAGTTCAGCTGATTTATGGAAGGGGCCATACAGGCCCCTTGTGACAGCCTGAGATGGGGCTTCAACACCCGTCAGGACCCTTCTGGGACACAAGTTTTGGGGGAAAAAAGTCATGACTAAATATACGGGGGCAGCTTGTGGCTCCCTGGCTCTGGGGAGGGAGAGATGCTCAGGAGGACACACCAGGCCAAGCAGGTGGAAAAGCACAGGGAGGAACCTGTTGTTGGGGAGAAGAAAGGTGCACGCCGGGTCCCTTGCTGCCCCGCAGCAGCTCCAGCTCCTGCAATAGGACACGAGTTCCCACAGCCCCATACGGGTCCATCCCACAGCACCTGGGGTAAAGCCCAGCCTGTCCTCTGTCAAGGTCAGACCCGCAGCGATGGGGAAACACCGTGGGGTGCCAGGGAGAGGCTGGTCCCCAGGACGTGCTCCTTGCTGGGGGGACCTGGGAGCATGGGGCTGAGCTCAGAGAGCGACCCGACAGCACCTGAGACACTCTGGAGCAGAGCAGGTGCCCCCCCCCAAAAAAATATATCCATATTTCCTGCTCTCTCTCTGCCTCACCTTTGGGAAGCCAGAACCCCGCAGTGCTCGAATGAAGTCACGAAGGAGGGAAAAAAAAAAAAAAAAGGAAAGGAAAAAGAAGGCGGCAGAGAGGGAGAAAGAGGAAATTCTGTCACAGAGATTAGAAGCAGGCGAGCCTTTGTAGGTCACCCCGCGCCCATCACCCCCGGGCAGGCACGCTGCCTCTGCTCTGCCCGCTCGGGGAAGGCGTCGCGTGTCCCCCTCACCCAGCAGCAGCGCAGCGGTCACAAGCCTGGCTGTAAACAAGCCCGGACAGACTGACGGACAGACGGACAGACCACCCCCCAGCGTTAATCGCATCCCCAGCCATCCAGCAGCTCTCCAGCCACCCTCGAGTCACGTCACCCGCAGACAGGACCCCCGCGGACGGAGGGACGGCACCCCCCGTGGCCACCTTCCCTTTAATCCCCCGCTCCCCTCGCGCCGCTTATTGCATTTTATTTTATTTTCTCATGTCAGGCAGCTCGCGCCTCCCCCTCCGGTGCGCATGTGTCCCCCGGCTCCCTCTCCCTGCCCTCCCTCCACTGCTCCCGGCCCAGACCTCAATCTCTCCCGCGCCGGCTGCCCGCCGCAGCTCGCTCCCTTAATCCCAATGACCTTCTTGCGGGGACGCGCTGGCGTAGGGTGGGATGGGGGGAAAACGTTGCGGGGAAAAGCAGCTGGGGAGGGGTGAGAGGAAGAAGAGGAAGCACAGAGCCCCCCCCAGCAGCCCCCCAGCCGCTCGCCCAGGCACGGCCAAGCCCCGCACACCCTGCGGCATCACCCCAAAGCTCTCCCCCCGTGTGGCCCTATATCCAGGATGCACGGGGGGCGGTGTGCAGGCGCGTATGTGGATATATGTGCGTGGATGTGTTATATATGGAAATACGGACACAGGAGATGGACGCAGACACCCAAACATGCATATCGCTGGGTGTGTGTGCACGGGTACGTATGCACCGAGGCGCAGCAATGTATATCCACATATGCGCACAGCTCCACGTACACGCAGACTATAGCTAATATATATCACAACGTATATAATTGTCCTAGCGTGAATAATGGCATGTATTATGCAATCTATATCACATGCAGCGATTTAAGAGATCTAACAAATGAGAAGGATATTGTGTCTATATAGAGAGAATGAGGGTGTACATATAGATATAGATATATATATAGGTATGTATGTGCAGGGGGAGGCGAGGACCGTGCCGGCTGCCAGCCCTGCAGCCGGGGGGGGCCTCCCCCGAGCCCGTCCCGGTCCAGCCCCGTTCCCGACCCGCTCCAGCCCCGCTCCCGTCCCGGCCTCACCCAGGAGAGGAGCCGCAGCAAGGTGTGCGGCTGCCGGAGGAAGGCCTGCGGGTCGAAGGCGCCGCCGGCTTTCCCCGCTCCGAAGGCGCCCCCGTCCATGGCGGGGCCGCGCCGAGCCGTGCCGAGCCGTGCCGAGCCGGGCAGCGCCGCGCCTGGCAGCCCGGCGGCGGCGGACACGAGCCGTGCGCGTTCACGCCGCCACCGCCGCCGCGGGGGCGCGCCGCGCGGGAGCGCTCACCCCCCCCCCACCCCCCTCCCCCCGCACACACACACACACGTGTTTTTTAAATTTTTCTTTATTATTATTATTATTAATATTTTTTAGGTCTATTAGTGGGAGAGGGGAGGTGGTGCAGGGAGCGAGGTCGAGGCTGCGGAGCATCCCGGGCAGCTCCCGTCTTGTGGACCCCGGCACACGTGTGCCCGCGTTACTGGCACGATCCCCCTGGGATTTCGGATTTGAGGCTCTCTGGGAGGTGCTCCCTGCAGGAGGCACCCGGCTGGCTCCAGCCTGGGAGCGCTGAGCTCACGGCAGCCCCATCCCAAGGGACCAGGATGAGGTTTGGGGATGCTCTGGGGGGGAACCTGAGGGACATCACGTCCTCCAGCAAGGTGCCCGCACCCTGGTTTCCATCCCAAAGAAGCGATTAGGTGAGGACCATCATGTCACGGTGACATCCGTGGCTGCCTGGCGTTGAGGCCAGCCTGGGCACGGCCAAAGCCCAGCTTTGCTCTGCACCACGTTTCCACCAGGCAAACCTCGGGACGTCTCCGGCTCCTTATTGCTAAAAAACTGAGCTCAAAGGCTGACAAAGCAACACGACCGGCTGAACTGCTTCTGGCCCCGTTGCCTCCGGACCACACCTGTGCACAGACCCGTTCTAGCAGCGAGAGAGCAGGCTGCGGACCGGTTCCGTGGGGAACGTGCTCAGCTCGCTCCGGCACCACTTCGTCCTGCCCCAGCATGAATTTGTTTTACTGGCAGTCTGTGACCCAGCCCTGCAATGCCAGAGAAGGGTGTAGGAGCTAGAGGCAAACCTAGGGGAGATAAATGAGCAATTAAAGCCCGGCCTTTGGTTGCCCAATAGCAGTAGCTGTGAGCAGCTATTGTTCCTCGTCACCTTCTGAGGGGCAGGTTGGGGACAGAGAGAGGATGGACGGTCCCACTTCACATCCAGCCATGCCCAGCTCTGTTTGGGAAGATGAGCTGCATGGTCGGACCCTCAGCCCTCCAGATCATACTGATGCCCTTCCCACATTCAGGCAGGCAGTGAAACATCCTCCTCACAAAGCATCCATAAGGGACCTCCAAACAGAGCACCTTTTTTCTTTCACACTAGGTGGGTAAGTCGCCTTCCCACACTGAACACCTTAGCTCTCAGCTACACCTGCGCAGCTGGCAGCGGGATTTGGCTCTGTAGGAAGGTGTTTGCTTCAACTATTTCATTAATGTTTGCAGTAACTAGATATGATCATAACGTGCAGCCCTTCCGCTGCACCGATCAGCATCCCAGCGGTGGGAATTCAGATGGCTTCAGTGCAAGGGGGAGACGCGTGCTGTAGGGAGGAGGCGTCTGGCCCTGGGGACACTGCCAGCACAGGGCTTTGCCCTGATCTCCCCACAGTGCCAGGGGCCTCCTGGATGCTTCCAGCCAAGCTGGGCTCTTAGGTTTATCGTCCACCTTGATTCCCGATGCCGTGCCAGCTATTGGAGGCCAGGGCTCAGTGAGTACTAACCCAGCTGAAGCTGTCAGGCTGAACCCAAAACAACACGACACCTGGGCATTTTGAGCAATGCTTGGATCTGCAGGGAGCCCAGGGGCTCAGTGGGACTCCCCTGAAGTCCCAGCCTCCCAGCCCCAGCCTGTGACAAAGCGGTGGGACCTCTGCCGAGCTGGTTTTGGCTCCTACCAGTGAGCTGCCTGTGGAGCTCCCTGCTCCCTTAGCTCCTGCATCCACTGGCTAGGTGTCCTGCATCTCTCAAACATGTAAAAAATGCGAAACCCACAAACAAACTGACTTTTATTACTTTAATTAGTGACTGGTTCCTGGTGGTTTTGCCGTCTGTGTATCCCTCAGGATTAAAAAAGGAAACTCCGATGGATGCCAGGGCTCTGCTTACTGACACTGAGGGAAAGCACTACAGCCCCGCAACGAGGATCAGAGACACTTCAGGGCACGTCTCAGCTAGAGTCGCGTGTCAAATCAGTTATCCTGCAGTGGCACTCACACAATTTCAGGTCTAGAGAAGTTTGAGAGAGTTTCTATGGTCTGGTCCTATCCAATTTCCTTGTGCCAAAGGAAGGAGAGTGAATAATTTATCTGCTGTCCTTCAGCTCCCCCCCTGTTCAGGTTTCATCTCTGCTTTGCCCCTATGCTAAAGAGATGCTTCTGTGCAAGCTCCTGCATAAGCAAGCCACGGACATGAGCAGATCCAGCATCACCCCGTGACAGAGCTTGTCTTCGTGGTGCTTATTGGTATGCCGAGAGTGGTTGTACGTGGAGCAAGAGGAATAACGCGTGAATAGCATAACTGACAAGATCTTCGACAGGTTCCACAATAAGTCTTACTTTTGGTTTCCCTGTCACAGCATAACTTTATCACTTACATTGTTGTTATTGTTTATTATTAATTCAGCAGCAGCATAGAGAGGCCCTAATTGAATTTGGATCTCTGTTGTACCAAGCACTGTGGAAACAGACAGTGGGACACAGTCCCTGAAGAACACACAATCCGCTTGAGAACGTGTCCCTGCAAGAAATAGTTCGTTTGATGTCTTTTGATGTTTTGAGATACACATATAAGCAAAACAGATGCCAATGCTAGCAGTAAAACCTATTTTAGCTTATTAATTTTTAAATAACGTGTTTTCATTTCTTTGTTGTTACTCTGTTTTTTCACATTGTCTAATATCTTTTTCTAAGTACAGTGAAGATTTGTCAAGCGTCTTTTGAGTCATTACAGTTACCTATAACTATGGAGCTTTTTAATAAAAACAGCTACACATTATGTCAGGATTTTCTGCTGAGGCATGCATTCACTCACAGCTTTGAGCAAGAACATTGGTTTTTTGTAGAAAAAAAAAATCGAGAAGGTTGACTGCAGTGGTACACACTTTCTAGCGCTATGTACATCTGAAAGATGACACTGGGCTATTGTATTGGACAACATAATAAATGACACAGCTAAAGAATCAAGAAGGTGCGTGTGTTTTATTATGTGCCCCCTGTTAATTTTTTTTTTAACTAAAGTATAACATTGCCTGTTATTACTTGTAAGTGTATGCACTTACATTTTCAAGAAACTCTGCAAGGTATTTAATATTTTTTTTTATGGTTCCATCTCAGAAACTTGATTCCAGGAAAGACTTAATTGTTTCAATGCACTTTCTCTTACCTAAGGCCTTCAGTATTGGCTGGCCAGCATGTTCAGCGTGCGGCACTGTGGAAGACAACCAAATGCATCCTGAACTAATTCACAAAACTCAGCCAATTCAGATTTCCGAGCTGGCTAGCCAAACTTCACGATGGTGTGACAATCGTGGGCAGCTTTCTGTAAGCAGATCCGAGTCCGCCTCTGCCTTGGTCCTTCCACTCTCGTGGAAGTTGGCGGACAACTTAAAAAACAGGAACATAGCGAGGCACCCGCTGATGCCTGCCTTGTCTCTTCCTTCAGCTACGAGCATGTTTTGGCATTGGTTACAGCGTTGTTTTTTTTGTTGTTGTTGTGTTTGGCTTTTTACAAAAAGCTTTTTATTGTATGACAAAGGGAAGATGCTGAGTGTGCTTGAGGTGACTGCAAACAGCACTATTCCCGCTGGCTCAGGCTTTTGTACCGCCTGCGGCTGCCACCCTCAGCGCCAGGAGAGGAGCAGAGGGCCATGGCAGCGCTGTCCCCATCCCAAACCCTTCGGGGTCGGGTGGCCGAGCACAGATGCCACCTCAGGGGGCGACAGAGCGGGGACCCCTGTGCCCCCCCACCCATGCTGACATGCCCAAAATGGCCGCCAGCCCCGCCCCCGCCGCCATTTTGATCCCGCACTCGCGAGACGCCTGGCTCCCTGTCGGGGGGCGGGCCGCCTACAAGTAGGGTGCGCGCGAGGCGGCCCGGCCCTTCCGGCGCGGCGCGGGGACAAGATGGTGGGTCCCGATCCCGGCCCGGCTCGGCCCGGCCGCGTCATCCGCCGCGCATCGCCGCCATCCCGGCCCCGGCCGCCGCCTGGCCTCCATCCCGCTGTGCCTCTGCTCCTCGGGGAGGCGGCGCGGGGCTCATTTTGGGGCCGCGACGCGGCGGGGGGCGGCCGGGCACGGTGTGGGGCCTCTGGGGCGGGCGGGGGGAAGCGGCCTTATGGATGGCTGTAAACCTGCTCTGCTTAACGCGGCTTCTGGAGCGAGTCCTTCGTAGAGGACCTATTCGATTGCTGCTTGTTGCTCTGCCTTTTAACGGTGGTATTTTGCTTAAACTCGGGTGTGAGATGGGGTCGGTAATTCTTTATTCTTTATGGGGCTTCGCGTTACCCAGCATTACTTAACTCTCAGGTTGCAGGGGAGACTACAGCTGCTGATGGGTGTATTTCTACCCAAAACAGCTGGCTCAAAGATGGGAGTTAAAATGTTTTATTTCATTGCTTCAACTTAGAATTGTTTCTACTATCCTTATTTTTATAGTTTTATTGAAATATTGTAAGGGTATTTGTGATTCTCTATCCCTAGACTTGTAGGGTGTGCTGAAATTCTGGTGGTGCGCTGTGACCATGTTACAGCACGCGTGCTTCTGTAATGAGTGGCACTCAGTGGTTTCTTAAAACGAGCTTGAAATGGGACATCGAGGAAACCTAGGAAAAACGTAGTTAAGGAATAAAAACTGTAGTCTAATATTATAATGGATTTCAGAAGCCAAGCAGTTGATACCAAGAATTTCAAGAACGTAAAAAGTCTTCTGCTATATATAGTTTTTGTGTTAATGATAAGAACTGGCAGCTGGCCCTCAGATGGGGTTAAGTGAATCTCTGAAGCAAGCATTAAATATTTATTTTCTTTTTCTAGTCTCACCGCAAGTTCTCAGCTCCCAGGCATGGGTCTCTGGGCTTCCTGCCCCGCAAGCGCAGTAGCAGACACAGGGGCAAGGTGAAGAGTTTCCCCAAAGATGACCCTAGCAAGCCTGTCCATCTCACTGCCTTCCTGGGGTACAAAGCTGGGATGACCCACATTGTCCGTGAAGTTGACAGACCTGGATCCAGTATGTATTAATGTTTCTTCCATGGAGGAAGATGTTTTCTTACGAATGATGAAAGATGACCTGTTAGGTCATAGGTAGCTGTGGATTTTAGTTCTAGTTAGACTTCACCCAATTCAAAGCCTTTCTTGACTGGGTGGGTGGGTTATAAAGCACCCCAAAATCATCCTATTGTAGTGTGAATGATGTCCCAGCAGCAAGACTTTGTCTAGGAGTGGTTGTCTTATTAATGGTCCTCTTGACACGCGTAGTGACTTACATAGGAGCCTGATATCTTACTTTACCTGTACTCAAACAGGCTGCGTATGATGACCTCTTCTCTATGGGTAGACATGAGTAAATCACCTTTGGTGTTTCCTTGCCGATTGTCAAATCCTGATTTAGTTCTGTTACTGGCTGCCATCCATTTTGCTTATCTGGCTTCGTCTCTGCTTCCAGCTGAGCCTGCCTCTAGTTTCTTCAAGCCTCTAAATTATCACTTTCAGCAGGTCTTTTTGCCATGCATCATCTTTGCCTTTGTGAAAAGAATTTGAGTCATGTAACTGAAGGCTTTGAGAGTGAGGAGGAACAGAAGGTGCTTAACAGCTGATGCTGGTTTTGACTTGTTGTATTTGTCCTCTTCCAGAGGTGAACAAGAAGGAGGTGGTTGAGGCAGTCACTATAGTAGAGACTCCTCCCATGGTCATCGTAGGCGTCGTGGGCTATGTGCAGACCCCTCGTGGTCTCCGCAGCTTCAAGACCATCTTTGCTGAGCACATCAGCGATGAGTGTAAGCGGCGCTTCTACAAGAACTGGTAAGAGAGCAGGATTTTTGCCTCATGACTTAACATTCATTTTTATCTGGGTTGCAAGTTACTTTAGTACAGCTTCTTGAGGCAGCTTTTCTGCAGTTAATGTTTGGCCTCGGTGACCTGGCCTGATAGCATGCCATGCTACAGCAGTGTTTATGAGAAGATGACAGCTTAGTGTCATTCTTGGCATGGGGGTGACAGCGTTGGCTTTTGCCTGAAATCTCCCCAGCAGGCTACACGTGATGATACTTCGACGGGCGGACATAAGGAAATCGCCTCTGGCGCTTGTTGTTGAGTGTCGAGTCCTGACTGTGGCCTTGTTTTCTCAGGAAAGGGGAAGACAAGTGTTAGTTCTGATTACCGTTCCAGGCACTGTTGTTGTGATTCAAATATGCACATTTGCCTGAGTACGGCTCCAGTGTGTCTCGAGCCTGCAGCCTGTTTATGAACTTCGCAGGCCGAGAAGACGTCAGAGCAGTGCAATAATTCTCACGGGTGTTACAGTAACGACCTGTCAGGCATAGCTCGGGCTTACAAGGGTGTTCTGCAGCAGATAGCAGTCATCTAACACAGTGGCTTTAAAGATCTGTTACTCTGTTAATTGTTCAACATCTCTCTACAGTCTTTTGTCTTCTGTACTGTGAATATTAATGTGCTTTGGGATTCATGGCAGCTCCGCTCAGCTTTGGCAATCTTGCCTCTGCCTGATGAGCTCCAGGCTCCGCTTGCCAGTGGAAAAGATTCCTTAGAAGCTGGCAATGAGCCCAAACCGGCTAAGGTGGCAGCTCCTTCCGCTCGTCCCCCCTCCGTGGGGGATCGATGAAGGGCTTAGCCAAACCTTGTCTCTGCTCTGCTCCTGAAGGCACAAGTCCAAGAAGAAGGCCTTCACCAAATACTGCAAGAAATGGCAAGATGAGGAGGGCAAAAAGCAGTTGGAGAAAGATTTCAATAGCATGAAGAAATACTGCCAGGTTATTAGAGTCATGGCTCACACTCAGGTAAGTGTCTGCAGGACTCAGGTACACAGGCGAAACAACGAAGGTTGCAAGCTGTAAGGCTTGCTTCACTTCAGTAGTGAGACTTCTGCTCACCTGGCAGGTGCTTATCACCTGTCTGGTGATAACTCGAGCACATGAAAAGTACCAGTAGTCCTTGTTCAGTACGCAGTGTGTGCTCACAGTGTGGGTGAGTAGCCTTGAGGGCAGCTGTGGCCACTGGAGGGAGGTAGTGACAGTGTGTCCCTAGCTGTCAGTGCTCTGCCAGACCTTTTTGGGGGTGTAATTACATCTTTGAGCTGGCTATAAGTGCTGTAAGGTGTCTAGTTAGGACTTGACTATTCAATAAAACTAGCTTCCAGTGCCTAGACAGCAGAGACAGCATTGCAGCTGCTGTCGATAGTCTTACCAATCCCTCTGCACTGAATATAGTGGGAGTAGCTAAACGTGACTCTACTCAGTGTCCTGCAGTGTGGTGGCCTTTGGCTCCTGTCACTGCTGGATTGAGCCTGGCTGGTAGCTGTGGGACTAGAGGCACTTGTTAGTCCTCTGATCTGCGGGTTGGCATCTAGCTCCCAGATGCTGTGACTTGTCATTTAAGCCACAGTACAGCCTTTCCCCCTAGTGTAGAATCATTTACCTCAGTTCTTCTAAGTTTACATCTTAGAAAAAGAGTATGTTCAGTTCCAAAAAAAAAAAAGATCAGGCCAGGATTAGAGTGGTACTGGATAGTTGATACGAGGTCTGTCTTGAAGAGGAACTAAATTTCAGCCTTTGCGTCCTAGATGCGCTTGCTTCCCCTGAGACAGAAAAAGTCTCACCTGATGGAGATCCAGGTGAATGGTGGCACTGTTGCTGAGAAAGTGGACTGGGCCCGGGAGAAGCTGGAGCAGCAGGTGCCTGTGTCAACTGTCTTTGGGCAGGATGAGATGATAGATGTCATTGGAGTCACCAAGGGCAAGGGATATAAAGGTAACCACATGGAGGGAGGTTCTTTGTCGTCAGGGTTCAACTTTTAATGAAATCCTGGCCTTTAGTTGCCACAAATGCATGGGCCAAGAGCTGAGGAGGTACTGCTGTCACAGTTCGGTGATGAGACCATGGAATAAGCGCTGGGCACAGCGCCTGACATCTGTGAGGAGTCATTCCATGCTGCCTTCCTTCTGAGAACACAATCCAGGACAGCCGGGGATGGATGTGGGGAGCTGTGGGACAGGGTGTGTCAAGAAAAGCAGGTAGTTCTTGGGTGCTAGGTCTGAGTTTCCCTTTTGCCCAGGGACAGCAGCTCAAAAGGTGTCGCAAACTCTAGTTTAACATTTTAACAGCATCGCAGTTTGAGAAGAGTTAGCAACGCTGTTTTGGTTTCTTGTTCCAGGTGTCACCAGCCGCTGGCACACCAAGAAGCTGCCCCGCAAGACTCACAGGGGGCTGCGCAAGGTGGCCTGTATCGGCGCGTGGCATCCTGCTCGCGTGGCCTTCTCCGTGGCCCGTGCTGGTCAGAAGGGCTATCACCATCGAACTGAAATCAATAAGAAGGTGCGTGCCTCTGAACTGCTGGGGGGAAACTGGAGCTGGCCAGGCTCACTCACTGCAGGAGAGGGAATAGGGTGGAGAGTTTTGCTTTGGTAAGCTTAGCTCTGTTTGCTTGAATGTAATTTGGGGGGCTGTAACCATAGCCATATACAGTGGATAACCATAAAATCCTTGTATGGCCGCGTTACCAAGTACAACGGATACTCTTCTCCATCCCAAGCTAGAATTGTTTGCATTCTGACTGATGCCTGACCCTTGTTCCTACTGTTCTTGTCATTTTAGATCTACAAGATCGGTCAGGGTTACCAAATCAAGGATGGAAAGCTGATCAAAAACAATGCCTCAACTGATTATGATCTGTCTGACAAGAGCATCAACCCTCTGGTGAGTCCTTGCAGCTGTGTGGAGAGAGTGGCAGTCTTGGGAGGCGAATGGGCGTGGTAGGAGATGTGAAATGATTCGATGAAGAGCTCTTGAGGAAAAAGCTGCTGTGGGAGGTGGTGGTGCTGCTGGTGCTGAGTCATTCTCAGCATTGACTCGTGCAACTTGTGCTTACTGCATCTAGTATTTGGCAGCGGTATAGAGGGATGTTACAAACCTAGGAATGATGCTCATGTAAATAAGGAATCATTTAGCCAGGGAAGCAGTTCTTGGTGTTTCGTCAGCCTCTTGATGTTGCTGTTCTCAGCAGAAGTCATACAGCAGCAAGAAACTTGATCAGTGAAAGATAACAGAAGAAATGGGGACTTCAGTGAATGTAGGAATGGCCAAGACCCAGAAGTAGCACAGGACATCAGGCAGTAAGCAAGCATGGGATCAGTGATCTTGCCCCTTAGCGAGCACTAACTGTTCTCTCCCTGCTCAGGGAGGCTTCGTCCACTACGGTGAGGTGACCAACGACTTCATCATGTTGAAGGGCTGTGTCGTTGGGACCAAGAAGAGGGTCCTAACCCTGCGCAAGGTGAGTAGTACAGACACCTGTCAGATGGGTAGGAACAACTTGGAGCAGCTGCGCTGCCCCTGAGACAGATATCTGGGCTGTGGGGATTCATGTAACCAGCCAGAAAGAGAGGCCTAAAAGACTTGCTGAACACGTGCACGCAAACCCGCCTGGTACTAACGAGTTCTAGCGTAGCACTAAGTCCTTTCCCCAGTTATTTCACTCCAGGTCTGTTTCTAACGAAGGATGCTCTCCAGGGCTGAGGTTCCTTGTGGATCACAAGGATACTAGCAGGCAGATCTGGGCTTGCTTTTGATGCCGGTGTGGATTGACCCATCCTCAGTCTCGCCAGAAGTGTGGGACAGCTTATCAGCAAATGTGCCTTGTGCCTAGCAGCTGAAGCGTGAGGTCGGAGTGACTTAAGAGGTGTTACCCATGGAGGTGATGAGGAGAAAGGGTGCTGCTGCTGTACTCACCTGCCATCTCTCTTGTAGTCCCTGCTTGTGCAGACCAAGCGTCGGGCCCTGGAGAAGATTGACCTGAAGTTCATTGACACAACCTCCAAATTCGGTCATGGCCGCTTCCAGACAGCCGAGGAAAAGAAGTCTTTCATGGTAAGGACGCTTCCAGAATCTGGCACGTTTGTGTTGCACGTATCTTGGTACTGTCTTTTTGGCTAGTAAGTTTATAGCTCGGCCTTTGGGCTGCCCCAGGGCTGAGCTGTGCTGTTCAGTGACACGTGTGGAGAGGGGTTTGACACTGCATTTGATCTGAGAGCAACTCCAGGCGATGGTGGGCTGTGGGGGGTGGTCTCAGTTTGTCACTTGGGAGGGCAGATCTGCAGTCCCTGCATCCTTTCTGTGTCAGCCTGTGCTCGGTGGATGCAGAGGAGCTTCCCCACTAGGTGGCACCAACAATTCTCCACTGAAATTGAAGTCTAATGTGGTGCAGCTTGGCTGTGCCAGGTTCAGCTTTCCACTGAAGCTGCGGGGTTGGGACTTGGGATTTGGAACAGATGGTGTCATTGAAGACTTATTTGTAGCAAGAGGAGAAAAATTAAGTAAAAATTACAGCATTGTAATTTGGATGTGATGTGGTCATCAGTGTGCAATAGACTGCTGTTAACATAATTTATTTTCTCCTCCAGGGACCACTCAAGAAAGATCGCATTGCGAAAGAGGAGACAGCTTAATGTGTGGAACTGTCTTGTGTTCTGCGGCCTGCGTGCTCTCAGACCAAAAAATAAAGATTTTAAAGAATTTAACTTTGTCACTCGGTTTATATATAGCCATGTCAAGTCTGGTACTCTGCCTGCAGGCCTTATGCATGGCATCAGCCAAACCAAAGAATCAAATCTCATTCGTGAACATGCCAATATTAACAGGGTTCCTGCGATGACTACTTTCTCTTTACACTTTTCAGAGAGCAAAGATGTTGGGGCGGAGCTAGGCTTTTATATGTGGCTGTGTGAAATAGCATTTGAGGTTAGTTACTGAGGCATTTCATGTGCCAGTTCCCTGCCTGACAGATCAGGGCTCCTTTGAGTTGAACTGATTCTGAAATTAATGAAACTACTTCAGGTGAAACATCACAATTTTATGTAGCTGCTTGGGGTAGGTGGCTGATGCTGGCTGTTAGGATGGGAATCTTCCAGGTGGCAGGAGATGTGACCTCTATAAGCAGAAGGCAGCAGGTACCATGACTGAATTCATTCCCTCTGAGTTGGGGGGGTGTTAGGAAGATTCAGGGGAATCTGGCTTGTCTCTGCAGGTGTGGGGTTATTGCCTGGTGATAGGAAACGGGCTTGCTGGAGAGCAGGGTGACATTTTCATCCTGATACCGACAGTTCAAATGCAATTTGAGGAGGGAGAGCTGCGTGGGCTGCTGGTGTTGCATTACCGCCTGGCTGAAAATACTCCCCCTGTGCTGGGGAGACAGTCTGGCTGCTGGTCCCCGCCAAGTCTCCCGGTGCGGGACAGGAGAGGCAGGGTCGGCGCTGTACAGCGTGAGTCCCGACTGGAGTACTGCGTTTATGGGAGCCGTGGTGTTATACCAAGAAAGGCAGCGCAGTCCCAAGCGCTCGGGTGCCTCCAGCCACAATAGTGAGATCACCCGTGCTTCGGGCCATAGCCTGACTGAAGGCTCATGTAAATTTAGATAACTGCGCTGGTGTAGCCTTTGCTGCCCATAATTGGAGAGGAGGCAGTGATTAAGGCAATAACCCTCCCGATTTACGTGCCAAATGAGTTGACACGCGGGGCTGCTCTGAGACAAACCCAGCGTGACGCTATTTGCTCTGATTGAAATGAGCGAGTAGATGCAGAAAATGGTTTTTGGGGTGATGTGTATGAACCTTTTAAGAGTTAAAAGGTGGCCAGAAGGAGGAAAAACATTTACCTTGTCGCCCTAGAAACCAGACTCCATGACTGCATGATCTGGCTGGCTCCCTGTCAGCCTCATTTAACACATGAACCTGTTGGCTGATTGCAGCCAACTGTAACAAGAGAGGTCTCAACCACCATTTATTTTTATTTTTTTTCACAAATCTCCCTCAAATTGGCAGGTGGGTAGAGCAGAGCCCTAAATTAACATTCCCCAACGCAGGAAAAGTGGAATTTCCAACCTCTAGCCATCTCGAGGCACTGGCTTTGGGAGCAGCTCCGAAGATGGAGGTTTTCCTGCCGTCGTCTTTTGGCTTGGCTGTGAGTTGGCCATTTTAAAGCAGGGCTGTGCTTGCTGGCCAGCCGGCGCGTGGCTCGACGCCAGCCCTATCTGCTACTGCCGCTTTGATCCAACCAGTTGGATGTCAGAGGGAACTGGGATTATCGGGCCGAGTGGTGAGGTGTCGGGGATGAAAACCCATGACAAATGACGCGCCGCTAATTCCGCCCTGCCAAAAAATCTTTCAAACCTCCTCGTTTTACCGAACGGCACCTTGTGGTGCAATCTCCAGCGGTGGCTGGAGGGCTGGTGAATTTATTTCCAAGCGGTAATGGCAGCGGAGGGAATTTTTAGTCAAATTAGCACCTAATTAGAAAGGAAGCAATCCTGAAGAAATGCTCTCGGTGTTGGAGGTGCTCGGTGCCCGTCTAGCAGGAGGAGCTGTTTCAGCTGGGGACCTAATGCCTGGTTTTCATGTGTTTGCTCTTGGAGGGGGTAGTTGTTTGCTGATGGGGTGTGGGAGGACCCCTAAAAATACTATTTTTTATCCTTTTTCCTCCGCAAAACCTGGGGATAAGAGGACACCGGCGTCAGGAGGTGGCGCTCCTCCCTCTGTGGATGGTGGCGGCAGAAGGTGTGCAGGACACTTGTCCCCAAGGCCGGTGGGGCCGGCCTGGAGAAAATCCCCGCTCGGCGGAAGGTTTTGTCACCCAGGGCTCCTTGAAATGTTCCGATAGCACTCGGGGAACCGAGCGTCGGGCTTTGGGGCGAAGCCACCCAGATCCATGGGGTGGGAGAAGCCATGGGACGCTGAGCTGGAGTTGGGGCGATGTGTGGGTCTGGCCACTGGCCCTATTGCCCTGAGCCTCCCTTCTGCAGAGCCTCCATCCATCCAGGTGGCTGGGAAGGGTCCCACACCCCGGAGATGCTGGGAGCAGACCCCTTTTCCCACCAGACACAGCCCTGACCCCGCTGTTTGGCTCAAGCAGCGCCATGGGAACGTGCCCCGTCCCAGCTGGAGCAGCGGGGCCGGCCTTCACCCCTGGCATCTGGGAACCCCGGCCCCAAACCCGGCGCTCCCCAGCTGCCGGCAGCACACAGGGGCTGGGACCGGCCCCCCCGGGGGGCTCGGGGACTGCTTTCACAGCCTTCCCGCAGCACATCTGGCTCCGGCGCTGCCTCTTCCCAGCTCCTTCCCTCGCCGGAGATGAAACGAGACGCAGCTGCGACGCTCGAGCGGAGACATGAGAAGCGCGCAAGGCTGCCCGGGAGGGAAAGGAGAGAGTTCAAGTCGGGGGTCTTGGCTCTTGCAATTAGCTTCACAAGTGGCCCAGCTGACACCGCCGCCTCGCGCCCCGGCCCCTCGCCTTTGATCTGAGTGACAGGCGGCGAGCTTCAAGTGCGCCTGACATGGAAGAGGAGCTTATTAACGCGCCCCGGGGGAAGCGAGGCCGGGTTCACGCGGCACGCAGCGCGCGCCGAGCCCAGAAGGTCTCCCCGCACACGTCTGGCAGGTTGGAGGCTGCTGCTTCCCCCGTCCCGGCGCTGGAGGAGCAGCCACGCCGGCCCTTTTCAAGCTTTCGTTTGATTTACGGGACCCCTGAGCGGTTCCCTGCAGGAGCTCAGAGCCCCTGGAAGCGCCTGCGGGACCCCGCGGAGGTCGGGGCCTCCCCGTGCAGGACAAGGGGGTGCCCTTGGCCGCACCCTAAGGCTGCAGGTACCTGCGACGGTGGCACGTCCCTGCTTGGGTGCTCAGGGAGCAGCAGCACCAGTGTTCCTGCAGCCCTGGCTTCGGCGCTGCTCGCTGGGGCAGCGCGAGGCTTGCGGGAGGCCACGTGGCTTTTGGGAAGCCCTTTTTCCTTCCCCCCCTCCGAGCCAGCGTGGTGCTGGGGAATCATGTGTGTTTGTGGCAGCTGCTGGACAGAGTGGGGAGGGCTATATATATCTCCTGCTGCCTCCCGACTTCCCCAAAACGTGGGCGCGGGGCTGGGCTGGGGTCCCCCGGGACAGCCGGTGCCATTTTGGAGGCAGAGCTGGGGCTCGGTCCCCCAGCAGCCCCGCAGCATCACGATGTGCTGTGCCCTCATAGCCCCAGCTTCAGACCCGAGGGTTTAAGGATGAAAAGCAGCGTGCCTGGATCCAGCCCGGCGCCCGAAGGGATCACCCTCTCCGAGACCGGTTCAGGCACAGTTTCACACCCGGTCAACCCACCAAAGGGCTTTTCTTAATTTTTTTTTGATTTCCTTCTTGACACCAGCGGCGGCGGAGACTGAACCGAAGCAGCTGTGCATGAACGCGGCAGGCGTGCATCCTCCTGCCAAGCGCTGCAGGGAGAAATCCCCCCCAAAAAAATTTTGCTGCTGGTGGTGGCAGGACACGTCCGCTGTGCGCATCGCTCTTATCTTACCACCGTAGCCTGGGCCTGGACTGAACCCAAAGCCCGTTTTGTCCCCTTGGGACTCAGCCAGCAGCCGGGGCCCCGGGAGATGTCGGTGGCGGGAGGTGTTTATAATCTTTGTTTAGTTACAGAGAGCCTGGACGCCCACTCCGCTTCCCTACACACAATGGGATCAAACGGCTCCGGGACGTTTCCTCGCTCCTTGCGGATGAAATCCCTGCATCTGCCGCTCCGCTGCACCCCCTGCTCCCGGCCGGCTTTGCTGGGTGCAGGGGCAGTGGTCCCGCACCCCAGGGCTCCTCCGATTTCCACATCATTTCCCAGCTTCCAAGCTCCATCAGCCAGGCCCCTGCTCCAGCACAGCTTTCAAGGGCTGCAGAGGATTTCTTGTCGCTGCTCTCACTGCCCCGAAATGCGGGATTTCCTCATTTCCCACCCGCCCACACCTCTGTTTTTCGGGACCTGTTGGTGAGGGGAAGTGGGATTGCTCATGGGGAAGAAATTGAGTGTCACCACCTGCCCCCGGGACAGAAGATAGAACATGAGCAGGCATCGCCCTGCCCTTGTTTTGGGAAGGCTGGAAGTCTTCCAGCCCTGCCCCACGCCTCCCTCCTCTTCAGGGGCGCCCGGCCCTGCTGCGGAGCAGGGTAAGGGGACGGAGGGTCCCTGGGGAGGGTCCCTGGGGAGGGAAGGTCCCTGCCCCGGTGCTGCCATCTCCTGAGCAGTTCCCTCTCCCCTCTCCCATCAGGAGCCTTCCCCAGGTGTCCCCGGTGCCTGGGGCCGCGGCTGCTTTTCATGTCCCCCGCCCAGCTTCGCTCACATTCGGCTGTCAGCAGGGCCCGCGAGCTGCGGGGCGAGCGATGGGTGTCAGGTTGGGGGCAGCCAGGAGGGGATTTTGGAGGGGAGGGTGCCTTGGTGACACGGTTTGGGGAGTGGGGCATTTTTCCCCATGCCAGCTTTGACGGTGATGGGAATAACAAAAATACAAAGAGATTTGGCTGAGGAGCCCCTCTCCTCGTGGGCAGCCGTCCCTCTTCTTCCCCTGCCCTTCCACGAAGGGTTAAATCTCCCTGTTCACAGCAGCGCTTTTCCCCTCCCTCCTGGCCCCGGGATAATGTTTAACTGAGCCTATTGCTAATTAAATATCGATGACCTCAGGCGGGTTTTGTTATCGTCTCCGAACACCTGATGCATGTGTCACCAGCAAGAGTTTTGCTTGTCTCAAGTTCACTGGCAAGCCTTGAACTCCCGACGGCTTCTCCGTTCCCACCGCGCTGCCAGCATCCCAGCAGCAAAACCCCGTGAGATGGGGGACCCCCATCCCCGCGTCCCCCGGGAGGCACCGCCAGGGTGAGCGGGATGGGGCTGGCCCCTTGCAGGCTGCTCCCTGGTGAGGCAGAGAAAAAAAAAGGGAAAAGGGGTGTGTGGAAGTGAAGGGGACTTTTTGGGGACTGCACGTCCCGCTGTCTCCCCTCGCCCCGTAGGCAGCCTCTGCCTTGCTGCTGGAGGACAGCTCAGCCCTACAAAAAGCCCTGGGGCTTGTTTTCTCCGCGGCGAGCAGAGGCTTGGTTGACATCATTTTCACACTCCAAGGTATAAATAGCCAACCTGAAAAACAAAGGAAACTCCCCACGAAGACCATGTAAGGCAGAGGCACGGTTGCGCCATTTATTTATTAGCTCACCGTTGCTATTTCCTGCCTCTGTTGGTCCGGGACCTCCTACGTTGGCCAAAAGTCAGCTTTTCCTCCCCTGCCATGAATTCACAGATCCGTGGCACCACCAGCGAGTGGGTCCCATCCCACCGCTTGCTCCAAAGCCCTGAGCACCTGCTGGGCACCCCGGGGCAGGGACCACCGCCCTTTGGAGCAGGGCAGGGTGGCGTTGAGGTCCTCCATCTCCAGGGCACCTCTTGTGTTGGGTGCCCTGGTGGGACGGTGGGGATGGAGGGGAGCTGTGGGGAGCACCGGGGGCTGGGAGCTCCTCCAGACCCACAGCTAGATCCAGGTGGGGATTTTGAGCCACGGGTGAGGCTTCCCCAAATTCCACACCTCCACCTGCAAGGTCCCTTTGCCTTGTCACCATGAGCAGGGTGTGGGGGCGGACGGACCCGCTGCTGGGCACGGGGTCACCCCACATTTCCCCTTTCTGGCTGCTCGTTCCCTGCCCTAAATCCCTGCCATGCGAGTGGCTCCGGGGCTGTCCGGGATGGGGGGAGCCAGCAGCTGGCGTTCGCCCCATCCAGCGCTGTCTCCTCGGCCATTGTTATCGGGGCAATTCTCAAGCAGCTCGGATCCTGTTTTTGTGCTGATGCTGCCTGGCTCTCCAGGAGAGAGAAACACAGGAAACGGCCGCGGCGGAAGCAGAATCATCTCCTGGAGAGAGCAAGGAGCGGCTGACGCCGCCGAGGGAACAAAGAGGGGGATTCAGAGGGGCTTGTGTCACCGTGCCAGCCCACGGCTCCCCTCCATCGCCCTTTGCCCCGCGCCACCGGGACGGGCTCAAGGACACTGAGCGGGGTGAAACACTGCCCTCGTGGATGGCACGGCCGTCGTGCCCTTCCCCTGTGGTTAAATAAACCGGGATTTCTCTGGAGGCCCGCACCACGATCTCGGGCAGCGCGCCACGCTGGCGTGGGCGCGGGTCTCGCTGTCGCCTCGGAGCTTGGCCCCTCCACCCCAAAATGCCCCCATGTGCACAACGGGCCCTCTGTCCCCCATGCACAAAAGGAAACTTTGAGCGAAAAGGCCAGCGGGAGCGTGCGAGGCGCTGCCTTGGAGCGTCACGAGCCGCCCCTGCCTGTCCCCAGCGGGCCCCAGCGCCCTCGCACACTGCTTCTCCTGCAGGTGCTGCTCAGCGGTGCTGCATCCCAAGGGATCCCTAAAGAAAACCATCTTTGTTGGGACATCTGTCCACTTGGCTGTGCTGTGGGGTGTCCCAGCAGAGAGAGCACCATGGACCGCAGAGCCAGGAGGGCACCCATGGGGCGGCACTGCTGGGGGAAGCTCGCAGCACCCCTACCCTGCTGCCTCCAGCAAGGGCCAGCAGCGCTGCTGTTCCCAGGGTCTGCCTTTGTGCGTGGCTTTTGTGGTTGCAGCACGAGCGCCGAAATGTCATCAGCCCTTTATCTACACCATATCCTGGCCCTTCTGGTACCCACTCAGCCTCCAGAAATAGCCCCAGCAGAGGGAAAGAAAACATCCCTAAAATAGCGCTGCCATTCAGCACTGAGTGCCGGACCTTACACCTGGTCAAGTGCCCATCGTGGCTCCGTGAGGGGATGGCAGCTCTGTTCCCTGGGCTCCCCCACCCCAAAATAGCACCAGCACCTGGGAGGCGAGCAGGTGCTGCGCTGCCTGTGCCCACACCAGCTCGGGAAGCCCCAGGACACCCCAGGACACCTCCACCGATCGTCCCACGCGTGGGTGCCACGCAGCTGGGGCCAGGTGAGCCTCCCCGGGGGATGCTGGTGGTGATGCGGGAGGAGTGATCCGGCCCGCTGCCTCTCCCGAAAAGGAGCGCTGGAGAGGAGGAGGAAGCCGGGAGGAAGGAAGGCCTTGTTTGTCTGTTCCCAGAGCGCCACAGGAACTGCTATATGAGGCATTACCTGACCTCACTTACAACTCCGGATGCTCTCCGTCCCCCCTCGCCGCTGAAGCCTCCCCCAGCTCCAGCACCCCTGTGCCATGGCTGCCCCTCCTGCGAGCCGCCCCGCCACCAGCAGCTGCTTGCTGCCGAGCTGCAAGTCCTCCTCTGGCTCCTTGTGCTCCAAATTTACCTGCACCTGCCCTCCTTCCTGGACAAACCACGTTCGGTCCCCATGTGTGGACGCAGGAGCATCTGACGGCCCAGGGCGGCAGGGGAAGCCCTGGTGATGTGGTGGTCAACACACCGTGGGCTTCCAGTTGTGGGGAGGGTGCTGAGGCTGTGGGGTGGTCGCGGGATGGTCCGGGGGCTTGTCATGAACCCAGCTTGGAAACTGGGAGCTCAGGAAGAAGGAATTTGGGGGTTTGCACCTACCACTGACACGTTAGCTTCAGCATCACATTCAGCCCCTACATCTCTTGGTCTGTTCCCTGCCTCCGGCGGCGTTGCACAGCTGAACGTGTCCATGAAGGACAAACGGACCAGACCATGACACAAAGATTTCGTGCTCTTTGTAGACCACTGCTTCCTCTGACGCCCTTCAGAAGAGCTGAGCAGAGATGTTTATACAGAACACAAAAGGTTTGAGGATGTGAGCTGGATGCAGAGGGATGGAGCCCAGCGTGAGATGAACGCTCTGGAGGCTGGATGCTCCTACAGAACTGCGGCTCCTGGGGCAGAAGCTCCCCGCTCTGGGAAGGACCCGTTCAACTGGGGGGTGCCCCCATTCCTTGCAACCTCCTGGCACCCCACCAACCCCTGGTTAAATTAAGGGCTGGGACCCCTCCAGGCTGGGGGAGGAGGAGGAAGGAGGTACACGAGTCAAAGCAGCAATCATAGCACCCTCGAGGAGGCTGATTTCAGGGTTGGGAAGGATCTTCCGAAATAACAGGTTATTTCCAGACTTAGGAAATGAAGCAAGTAGCCCACTGGCCCAGGAGGGACCACGGGGAGGTCTTGCATCTCTGAAATCAACAACCCGTGGAGCGGGTTGAGGTCACCACTCAACCCGGAGGACAGGAACTCGGGGAGAGGAAGAGGGGACCGGATGCTCAGCCAAAATACCTTAAGAAGTGATGTTAAGGATATCCCCTCTCCTCCAGAGCCAAGATGTGACGGTACCTCCCTGGGGCTCCACGGGGAGCGGTGGCGAGGGGGTGGCTCGCAGCAGGTGCTCCCAGAAGGGGCTGCCCCACACCTCTTCCCACCTCCTCCTCTTCTCCTAGCCTTCCTCCACCCACACCACTTGTTTCCCCCTACCTCCCTTCTTCATTTTGAAAGGAAAACCAGTGGTGGAGAGCTTCCAGGCCCACGCAAACAGGATACACGTGGGTCGAGACCCAGCGGGGAGCAGCGTAGGGCAGAGAGGGCAGAACTGTAAAATACTTGATAAAACCGTGTGAGCTTCTCACTGATGGTTATCTGAATAGGGGAGGTGTGTGGTCATGTGTGGGGGCACAGCAGAACTAGAGGAGAGCCGCACAGCTTTCCTGGTTCCTGGGAAAGCAAGCTGCCATCTGCCAGAAGGGAGAGGAACACCAATGGAAGAGCGATTTAACTGGATAATCTATCTAATTAAGATAGGTGAGAGGCTGGAGGCCAGGTGCCCTGGCAGAAGAAGGGCTGCAGGTCCCCATCTCCTTGCTGCTCCCCGCTGCAGTCACCTGGGCCATGCACAACCCCACTGTCCTCTGCAAGCCAACATCTGCCAAAGGCCCAGCTCGCTCAGGCTGTGCTCAGCCCTGCTGGCTGCGTCACCCTTCCCCTCTCCCCACCCCCTTTTTCCCCTGAAGAAATTTCGAAGAGATTTTTTTTTTGTAATTGGCATTGTCTGTTTGATCCCTAGTTCCTCGCCAGGCAAAACAAGGCATGCATCTTGCTGGAGACAGGATAGAGGACTCTTGGAGTTAATCGTTTTCTCCATTGTCTTTCAAATGTATGCTGAGATGTGGCTTGGGGGACCCATTGTGCCGTCTTCCTGCTTGTTTTTCCAACGGTCTCCAGTGAATAAAAGCAATGCAAGGCTCGTAATACACTTTCCATGACCTCTAATCTCGCTGCACGATCTATTTCAATTGCTAGGTTGCATACAGTATTCATTAACAGCGGTTCCACCTCCACCTCACCTCCTTCTCCAAAACCCAGCCGCTTGCTCCAGCTCCCCTCGCCTGGAGCACCACCTCCTCTGCTGTCATCCTCACCTTCCTCACGTTCCTCTCCCTGCTTTCTGTCCTCCTGAGTGCTCTCTGTCCCCTTTTCCCCAGAGCATTTGGGCCCTGGGGGTGTCAGCACCGGGCCGTGGTGACCCTGGCAGTGGGTGCAATGCCACGGCAGGTACACCTGCAGAGGCAGAGTGTGCTTGCCGAGGACCACCCTACCTCCTCGCCCCGCCATGAGCCGGGGTGATATTGGGGTGCCATCAGCCGTGGCAGCACCATGGGGGGAGCCAAGGGCTGGAGGCAACTTCAGAGCAGACAAAGCCCGCGGGTTTGCCTTCCCGCCCTGGCTATGAGCTCACCCCGCCGCCGCCGCGTGGGCTTGATGAGCTTCCCAGATGCGGAGGCACACAATGAGGCAGGGAAACCCTTGTTATTCGGCAGCTATTCCTCACGGCCCCTTTGGGAACGTTTGCCTTTCCGACCGCCTTCCTGCCACGCCGGAAGCCCTCAGGTGTCCCTGGGCTAGGACGGCCACCTGGGCTTTGAGCCTGAGTCACCCTCTCTTCCCCCAGCCCTCCCTTTGGCAAGGACGGGTGGCAAACGGCAGGAATGAATCAGAGGAGGGGATGGCCGAGGCACCAGCAGCCCACCTCCAGGTGTCCTGACACGTGTGTCCCAGCCTCAGCAACACAGGGGACCGGGGATCTGGGCACCGCTCATCACCACGTGGCACAGGTTTCAGGGGACGAGGAGATGTCTGGGTCACCTCGCTGGAAGCTGTGCTCATGGGTCCCTTCCTAAAAGGATTGAATTTGGTCCTTTCCAGCCCTAAAGCGTCACTCCCAAAAATCCTGCTCGAGATTTTGTGCTCACACCCTGCTCCAGCCAAGGATAAAACACCAGCTTTGGCCTCCTTGTTCCATCTTCTCCTTGTTTTCCCTCTCCTTGGCTTCTTCACACCAAGAAATCACGGGCAAACCCTGATCTGGATGTTTGTGCCCACCTCGAAGTGCTTGCACATCATTTCTCCCCGGTGCTGGCAAGTGGGCACCAGCAGGGCTGGGGAGGTGTGGGGCTGGGGCACCACCACAGCCCCAGTCTCCAGCCAAAATAATGTTCCTGTTCATCAGTCACATCTGCTGGGGAGGCAACCCGCAAGCCCCGTCATGCTCTGGGATTCCCGAGCTCAGCCTCTCTTGGGAAAATTGGCAACAGGCTGAGCCCCGCTGGGTCCGACTGCTTGCACCTTCTCCGTCTCCTTCCCATGTCCCGTGGAGCTGGCCCAGGCTGGCCATGGAGCACACAGTGTGCTTGTACCTCACGTTGCTCGGTCAGTCCCTGGGGACATCACAGCCCCAGAAAGATGGGCTTGGAGCAGTGCTGGGGTCCTCCAGTTAGCCACGGCCACCACAGGTATCGGTCCTGCTGCTCTCCCGTGTTCCTCACCTTGAATAGGGGCCGTCACCGTTATGGGATGGGGTCTGACAGCCTCACAGTGCCCTGCCAGCGGGCTGGGAGACCTGGAGGGGCCTTGGGAGACCGGGTGGTGGAAGGTGGAAAGACCATCACCATCCCAAATAACTGGAGGATTCAAAGAATATGAGGGCCAGCAGGGATCGACTCTCCTGACCACATGTCCAACCCAGGCCGGAGACAGCTCCCTCCCCGGCAGGCCCACGGTGAAATGCAACCCAAATGTTCTGCCGCCGTTATCGGCCTTGGCCGTACCACCCATAATCTCGTTCCTTTTCCGAGCCGCTCCTCGGGTTACGGCTCCTGGCGGTGACCGGCAGGGCACCACGAGCGGGGACAGGGGGACACGGGGACAAGGGACAGCCGTGGGGACAAGGAGAGGGGGCCGTGGCCGGGCTGCTCCCCTCACAGAGACCGCAGCTGGTGTGGGTGCTGCTGGCGGAGGGCACGGGGTGGCTGGGGCTGCCCCTTCTCGCACTGGCCTCCAGGTAAGCCGCCCGAGCCTGGCGTTATCTCCGACGTAAAGCAAACAGAAAGGGGAAAGTGAGAAGGAATTCCTCCTCCGAGAGGGTTCTTATCGCCTTTCCGCTTCCCGAGCCCCGGAGAGATACGGCGGGCTCAATGCTCCCTTGTTCCCCGGGGAGCCTCTCCTCCCCTGTCGTGAGGGGATGTGGTGGGGGTCCCGGCCCCGCTGCTCTCCCGTCATCCCCCAGCACACGCTCCACATCACGCCTACGTACATCAGCCCTCACCCAGGCACCCACAGCACCCTCCTCGATTTGGGGAGCCCCCTGGGACCATGGACTCGAGTCATTCCCAGCAGACACAGGCCATGCGTGGTGGCCCCGGCCCCGTGATAGTGACAGAGCTCACCGCAACCTCGAGCAGCGTCACGCAATTGAGGCCGAGAAGGAGCAAGCCGATGGCCAACACCACGGTGAGATTTCCAGGCTCCTTCCACCCCACCCATGTAAGAGGAGCGCTTGGGAACGATTTTACGCAGCGCTGCAGCTGCCAGAAACGGCACAGCTATTGATCATCGGGTTACAGAGCTGCGGAGCAAAATCGTTTCAACGCGAGGAGCGAACAGATGGCCAGCCCGAGCGGGGAGGAAATGATTTTGTCGCAGAAGTGACAAGCAGCTCGACTCAGCGCTGGTGCAGGAACCGGGCTGGGTTTGGCAGGGAAGACAGGGAGCCTGCAAGGCTCGGTAGTGCCACGTTTGTTCAAATTTTTTATTCATCCTGGTGTTGTTTCGCTTGGTGTGGGGAATGCGATCGCCACTCACTCAACTGTGGTTCGGTGCGGTTGCCCAAATATTGGCGTGCAGTTCCTTTACAGGTGCGGTGGCGTAAACTGCCTGGCCTCCAGCTGCTGCTCCAGAAGGGTGTTGGTCTCCAGTAAGTCCCGTGGCCGTCCTGCCAGCACCCTTCGTGTGTCTCAGATACTCTCAGACACCTCAAATGTCTCTAGACAACTCTCAGGATGCCAGCCTGGATTCTGAATCTATTGAAGAAAACATTTAATTTTGCTGCTCAGCCCTTTTCTGACGGCATTTTTAGGTAGCACAGACAAACCTCTGAAGAAGTGGTAATAAGGAAATTAATATAAAAGGGTCTGCCCGGCATGGGGATGGGAGACAGAAACTCTGTAGAGCCAAAGGAAGGGAAGTGCAAATATCTCCAGCCTCTTTTTTTCGTGTGGGAGGTTGTGCGTGCAAGACAGCAGCTTCTCTCTGAAGGTCCTGAGAACTTAGAAATGCCCGTGGCCGACCTGCAGATTTAGAACAAAACTGAGCAGAAATCCTAACTGGAGTCCGATGATGAAACCTAAGAGAGGAACTTTGACCCAAATAGCAGCAGACAGCAGAGCTCCTTGCAGCGCCAAGCCCAGGGAAGGCAGAGGGATACCGGTAGCCCGGAACAGTCCGTTCTCGGAGAGGTCTCATTTTGGTACCACTGCAGCAGGGTGTCTGGGAAAGTCCCCTTATTTTTTCGTTGAAGACGAGCCTGTGCCAACGTAAAGAAGCCTGGCAGAAAGCAAGGGCAGGTTCCAGCAGGTTCAGCCGAGGGAAGCTGGGCTCTGGAGGCTTTAGGAGCTCAGTGCAAGCAGCACAGCACAGCCTGCTCTCCTGGGGTCTCCCGCTGGCAGCGTGGGGTGTCGGACCTCTTTTTCCAGGCATCTTGGAAAAGCAGCTCTGCCTCCTCCCCGCTGGGACCTCGGCTCGCAGAAGAAGAGCAGGGAGAAGGTTGGGATGCAATAGTTTGGGAAGAAGGTTCCCCAAATCTCCCATAGACCTGCAGACATACCCGGGGGCATAGCAAGGTTCCACGGGGTCTGGGGCAAAACCAAGGTCTGTGATCTTTCCTAAATGAGGACGGCTCATAGTGTAATGAGTCAGCAGGCTCAGCAGGTACCCGGGGGCAAACTGCTCTCACTTTTCTTCCTCCCCTGCTGCCCTGCCCACCCTCCATCTCATCCTGGGCACGTTAAATGAATTGCAATTAAACGCATCTCTAATTTATCTCCATTCTTTCCTCCCTCAAGAATGATTGTCCCAGGGTGATCTCTCCGATAATGAGAAGGGAAACGCTTTTGAAAATTAAAAAATACTTGTTACAGAAACCCCAAAACCAAACGCCCTGAGATCAACAGAGGCTGAAAGCCCGGGTGGATGCAAATGTGCAGAGATTAGCAGCTGTTCGAATGCAAGATGATCACCCACCGGCGTATGCTTCCAGAGCATAGACCGAAGCCCTACAGAACTATGAATAGATTAGGAAAAAATGCTGTCAATTGCTCTCCTTTGTGAGCGGTTTCATGGCCCTACTGGCAGGCTGGAGCTGGTGGAGGCAGACGCCCACCCTGGGCTGGTAGGGGCCGCGTTAGAGAAACCGGCCCAGACATCTGACGGTGAAATCAGAGGAATATTTATTACTGAAATTCCACCGTGCTTTCCAGAGAGAGGGGACGAGGGAGCCCCGTGAGCGCTGCGCTGAAGACGGGGAGAAAAGCAACGCAGGGCCGGTTATGGGAAAAGCAGATTGCCCAGGGAAGCCTTCAGCTTTCTGGTGCTAGACATTTCCCACCGAGGCTCTGGGTGCAGAAACCAGTTGATTTCTCCCCCATGATCTGCACTGACCCTCCCCAGACCTCCTCCGAGCCCCGAGCCCCATCCGTCCCTGCGGCCACCTCTGCCCCCGCGTCCCTTCCCAGCTGCTCCCGCACGCTCGCTGCCGGCTGCCCGGCTGCCCTTTCCTTGGGACAATGCCTGCCATTGAGGCCGGGCGGGCACGCCGGCGGTGACACGGAGCTGCAGGCACAGCGGGTCCCCTGGCCTGGGAAAAGGGCTTCAGCCACCAGCACGGCGCCGCGCACAGTGGCTCTGTGCATCACCCTGGTGGCTCCGCGTTCAGTCCCACTGCAAGGTGCCAGAGCCCAACACCAACAGCTGAAGCCCGGAGCACGACCTCAGGAGCTCACAGTGACGGTAAACGCTGTCCCACATGCCCATGCACCATAAACGCCTTGCGAGGGAAAAAATCATCTCAAATACTTTCGGAGAGACGAGTTGCTTGATGCGCCGAGTCCGGCTGCGCTGCATGGCTTGCTGCGGCCACAACAGGTCTTTCTTCCTTCTTTTTAGGACACGTCCATCCTGCAGAGTCTTCCGAACATGAAATTAGAAGACAGGAACCGATTTATCAACCAAACCCTGCTACCAGCCCTCTCTGCGGGGCTCGGGATATCTGCTTCCCCACGCCTGCCATAGGCTAACAATCCCTCCCTGTCTCACCAGGGAAAGTAAATGGGTCAGCGCGCACGCAGAAACTGCAAGATGGAAGTTGATATTTGAGTGCTGCGATGATGATGAATATTACTATTGTTGTGATTTTTTGCCGGTTCCAGACAGGGCTAAAGGATCTGTTCTGTACAACTTGTGCTCCCTCCCCCCGGCCCCTTCCTGCTTGCCTGCATTTTTTGCTGAAGCACCAGTTCAAGCCTGGCATTTCTGCCCAGCGCTATCTCCAGGCAAAATCGCAGGTCTCTACGATTCAGCGAGTGCATCGCTGCCTCCCTGAGCAGAGCTGGAAGAGGGCCAGGGAATATCCCGGTGCCACCAGCTCCTGATGAAGCCGGTGCAGAACGAGGCCAGCATCACTACGGATCTGGGAGCCTGTTACAAGGGAAGAGGCAGCCTGCTCCTTCAGCTTGGCCATAAAAAGCAGGGGGAAGGACTCTTTTACCCAACACAAACTAAGCTGCAGCCACTCGATTCGAAGGCGGCGTCAGGGAAATAAGCTCTGGCCTGCCCCCTCCCCATGGGACACCCTAGCCAGGTTCCCACACGTGTCCTTGGGAGCGTGCCTCCCTCGGAGCAGACAGCAGATACCTGGCAGTTGCTTTGCCCGCTGGGACGGTTTCCCTGCAGAGGGGGGAGGAAAAAGGGGGCTAGCTCAGGGTTTCATTAACCTAAAAGATGATTGCAACAGCAACGTGGCCTATATAGGAATTGTGTCAGGGAATAGGCCGGGGAGGGGGCAGAAGGCGGTGGGTTAGGGCAGCGCTGCTGCTGCTTCCCAGCCCCAATCCACCAGAAACGCAGGGCTTGTGTGGCTTTCACACCCAGCTCTGGGCTGGGGGAAAGAGGGCTCCTCAAACTCAGCCTGGAGCTCGGAAAAGGCTCCCTCCTGTCAGAAACACGGCTGATCCCACAGCCACATGTGCGGGGACATGCAGGAGGAGAACCTCCAAGCCAACCGTTCCCACTCAAGAAATGATGTGGCAACAACCCTCCCCTACACATTTGCGTGGCCGCCTGGAGATGGACGCATGGAGCATCCCTCGTGGGGATGCATGTGGACAGGGGGACGTGGGGTGGGCTGTTTTGGGGTCGCTTTCCCCTGGTCTGAGCTTCTGCTGCCAGCAGAAGGGACGGTGCCTCCGTCCTGGCCATGCCTGCCCCAGCTTCCTAAGCAGGCAGGAGTGGCATGGCAAGCTGGAGCTGATCCGGCTGAAAACTATCCCAGCAGTAGGAACGAACCAGGAAAAATAAAATCAAGACAGAGTGAACGCACAGCTGGAGGCAGAGGGGTGCAGGCGGGATTGCCGCTTTCTCCAGAAGCTTTTTTCCGAGCGGCTTGCGCCAATTTTGAAACCACACCCTCGGTCACAGACAGAGATGTAAATCCGTCTGCTCCTGAGCCGTGCCGCAGCACCGGTGAGCCCCCCTCCTCCCCAGAAACCCCAGTTTGGCTGCCCTGGGCGGCTGGAGCAGGAGGATGGGAGAGGATCCCTGCTCGGGGCTTGCTGGCAGACGTCGGGTGCAGCCCTGGGAGCGTGTGAGAGCTGCAGAGGTGGAAGGAGGGACGCGGGGAGGAAGGAAGGAGCTATTGTCACCGCAGGGGGCTTTGTGTGGCCGGCGTTCCTGAAATTCCCGTGGCCCGTGGGGGCTCCCCTGGCAGGGGGAAGGAGAAGGAGAAGGCCAGACAGGTTGACCAGAGGGGTTGCGCTGTTCCTGGAGCTGTTTTCTTGAGATAAGCCTGACCTATTCGCTGTCCTGCCGGAGCAGCGGCAGGAGCCGGCCTTTACGTCCGACTTGACCTTCTATTGTGGCTCCAGATAGCGGTCGAGCAGGTCCCAAATTTGGAGGCAGGAAAAAAGAGACAGATTGCTCTGAGACACGGCAAAGTGACCAAAATCCAGGTGTTGAGTGTCCCTGGGTGGCTGTTTCGGTGGGGGAAGAGGAAGTCTGGTTGCACCTTGGAGCACGAGCACCTCCTCAAACCCTGGGGCAGTGGGCACGAGGAACCAGCCCCTGCTGCCCATGGAAATGTCTTGGCAGGTTAGGGGAAAAAAAAAAAAAAGGGATCCATCCTCCATCACTTCTGGACCCCGGGGACCAGAAAGTGCTCAAAAACCCCACGGTGGCAGTGACGGTCCCCTGGCAGAGCTGGCAGCCCCACGTGGGTCGGGAGGGTTGTCCCATGGGAGGACACTTGGCCAACACGTGGGGAAGATGCAGCCTTTGGACACAAAAGATAAAGATCTTCAGGCTGGGCTGGGCATCAAGTCCAGAGAGAACTTGAGAGAGCTGATGTTTTCCAAAAACCTGCTGGTTTTTAGTAGCAAAAAAAATAGGATCCTTGGATAAAAGCTGGATCCAAGGGCTTGCGCGGCGTGAGGGTATATCTGTGCCACGCTCTCCTCCTTTATCTGGATTTTTCCATTCTCTGAGGTACCTCGACCCTCCCTCTGCCCAAGATAACGGAGAGGCAGCCGAAATGGCATTTTAAACTCTTGGCTCCATCCGCCAACAATTGGACAAAGCAAAGAGGCAGGATGGGAGAAACTGGCATTCTGGAAACTTGTGTTTGATGGAGAGGGGTCACACCCCCTTCAATAGAGATTGGAGTCGGGGGTCATTTTACATCTGCCTTTAATGAAGAATGGTGGGAAGGGAAATTTAGCTCCGATGAGCTAATTAAATATATATATAATTTCCACTGTTACCAAGAAGAAAAAAAATAAAAGAAAAAAAAAAAAAGGCTTGGAGCAGCTGCTAGGTCATTGTTTGTGAATTTAAAAATAAAAGTTTCTTGGCATAGGTTGCCGAGATGGAGGCAGTGTCTTGCGCTGTCATTCCAGAAAGGGAGAGCGAGCGAAAGGAGGAAGAGGCCAGGCGAGGATAGCTCAGCCCGGCTACGTGTTGCTCAGGTGTGTCTTGGCTTTCGAGCCTCTTTTCCCTCTGGCTGGGTTAGGTAATCCACATCCTGCCCAGATGGTGAGCCTCACCAGGGACAGATTTACGGGCCCCACGCCCTGAAGAGCTGGGAATGTCCTGCCAGAGGGTGGCAAATGGCTGTCAGCACCCCGAGGGCACCAGCGGGGCTCAGTGGCCCCGACCGGGCTCTCCTGGGACCCCCACCCCTCTGCCCAGGGACCCAGGGGCTCCAGGTAAGCTCAGGTGCCTGCTGCTGGCCCGACCAATGCTGTAGGTGTACCTCTGCATGGCTTTGCTCCCTGCTGTCCCAGTTTCCTTACTGGTTGTCCTGGATGGCCCCCAGATCGAAGCTACCAGGTGGTTTTGTCCCCTTGGACCTACACCGCATCTCCTGCTGGGACCTGGGCCTGACCCATCGCCAACAAAGAGCAGTCAGGACAGTCCCCAAGGACTCGTCCTCTGAGCCCAGACCTCCGTATGGTATGAGAACGCACCCCAGTGCTTGTCAGGACCCTGGGTGCACGACCAGGCCCTGTCTGTCCCAGCCAGCCTCCCCTGGGACTCGCACCCACCTGGGTGCACCTCCTGGGTTGGGGCCACCCCAGCTCCTGGCTTGTCCTCTCTTGTGGGGCCACAAGCCAGCCCGTGGCAGGAGGCCTCATCTCCTGCAGCCTCGATGCTGATTTTTCCCTCCCCGCCCTGCTGCATCCATTAGCCCGATGCTTTCTGGCAGCGGCTGCACGTAGGACGGGAGACCTGAACTTTTCCATTCCCCTCTGCCCCGGCGGGTCCAGCCCCGCGGCGATGCTCTGCCCACTGACGTGGTGTTGGCTGGGGCTGCGGTGGCCGTTCCCGTCCCCGCGAGCACCTCGTGCTGCTCCTTCCCCCTCCTGTCCCGCGCCTGGTGTGCGATGTCCTTGGCAAGCGCGAGCATCACTTCAAAGAGCCTGCCCCTATATTCTTGGCAAAAGGGAAATAATCATAATAAAAGAAAAAAAAAAAAGGCTCCTGACTCCCCCTCTGCCAGATTCCGCAGCCAGGGAAAGGGAGCGAAGCGTGGGAGAGCCTGGCTGGCTTCAAAGCCCTGCTCCACCTGCCTGCCTGCTCCATCACCCAGCCAGGAGATGCTGCACCAGGCAGCAGGAGGGCTGGAGGACTTTCCCATGGCATCCCCCAGCCCGTCTGCCCCCGTCCCGCTATGGGAGTGGACCTCTGCACCCAGACACCACGCCGACGTGCTGGCGAGCTCCAGCTGGCTGCTGGTGTCCCTCCCTCGCTGCTGGCCCACGCTCCCCTTCCCCTGGCACCGCTCGGGGTTGTCCGTACTCACAGCCCGTTTTTTTTTTTTTTTCCTCCCTGGGAGCAGGACAGAAAGGCTTCCCGCGTGTGCACTTCAGACAAGTCTGTTCATCAAGAGCTGTTGGCTCCCTCCTCACGGTGCTGATGGGAAGGCCTTTCTTGTTTAAAGAGGAAAACAGATGAATAGATTCCCTTGACACCCAGCCTTATCAGGCATGAACCCAAGGGAGTCCCTTGTTTAAACACTGGGAGTACATTGCTGGATAACACCCCCCGCTCCCTCCCCTCCTGGCTCTTTTTTTTTTTTTCTTTTGGGTTGGGTGGTTTTTTTTCTTCTTCTATTTGCTCTTTCTGAGCTGCTTTCTTCTGTGCCAGACCCACTCAGGGGATGCAGGAGGATGGTGAGGGTCCTACAAACCCAAACACTGGGGCCAGATCAGCTCTCTGCAAGGGGAGAGCTTGGGGCTGAGGGTGGGAGCAGGCGGAGAGGCTGGGATAGAGCACGAGGACATCAGGGCCAGGACAGGAGGACAGTGAAGTGGGAGAAAAAGTTTGCTCTCTGCTGACCTTAGGTCTCCCTCCTCTCCGTGCATATCTAAGCCTTTGAGGCTAAAAAAGACCTGCTCCCCCCTCCTTCCCCTACAGAAATAGAGGGTAGAGTCAAACTTGGAATTCCCCTCTGTCTCATCGCTGGAGAGACAGGGTCCTGCTGGTGATCTCACCCCACCAGAAACCTTTCTGCACACAGGGCTAGCGAGCACTGGAGAGAGAGGCCGGGAAGGAGGAGGGGAGTCATGGCAGGAAACCAAGAACACATCAGACACTCTAAATTTAGATCTTTTTATTCAGCTCGGACAATATTCCTTGATTTCTCATTGTTCGGGAGAGGGCAGAGGGCAGGGGATCTATTGAAAGGCTTTGTCCTGAGAGATGCCACTTTGTCTGGGCATACGGGGGCGGCGGAGCTGCACACTGGGCCGGGCAGGGGCGCGTGTCCCGCTGCTCCAACCGGGGCGATGCTGGGGCATCGGCACAGCCCCACTACCCGAAGCACAAAGCCTGGAGCCCCCCATGTCCCTCGTCACCTGCCCCATCCAGCGCCGGTGACCAGTCCCCGTGCCAGCGGGGCGTCAGGCGCAGGGCGTGTAGGATAAATACACACCCGCTCTATACGTCTCGCTGCCTTTCCGGCACTGCAGCTCAAAGTCTATTTTTAAACTCCCTCCTTTATTACACACGCCAGCAGATAGCGACGGCCTGCCCACCCCCATATCGCGGGTGCCGCTCTCCCGCACGTCCCGGCGAGCACCCAGCACGGGGACAGGGCGCAGGGTGGGCTGCGGGCACCAACCCGCTCCTCTCCCCATCACCGGTGGGGTGTCTGGCTGCGTCCGTGCCCCTGCAGAGCAGAAACCACAAGGTGTTTCTTCCCATTGTGTCAGTGGGATCTCAGCTGTGCCCTGAGCCCGGGGTTTACGGGAGGTAAAGGAGCCGAGGGCGCAGCATCACCAAATCCACCTGCCGCCGGTGTCGGCACGGCCAAACCATCGCAGGCGGGAGGACCAGACCTCGCGGGGCTCTCCATCCCCGACCCACGTTGAGCAGTGCTCGGGCACGTTTTGCTCTGCCCCACGAGCACCGCTAGCAGGTGAGGGGGGAGGAAGAGCCGCTCGCTTTTGGTTTTTGAACCCTCGTCTTCATTTCACATCATGAGTCATGTTACGTTCTGAGCTGAGTAACTGCTGGGGCTATTTTTACTCCAGCTCGGCAAGCTTCCTTCTCGCTGCCGCCGCCACCGCCGCCGCTGCTCGCCGCGGACCCAGGGGCAAAGGATGGGGACACGGTGAGTGGCGGGGGCTGCGGGGCTTGGGGTGGCGTGGGTGGGGAGGGGGCACGCTGCCCACCTCCCTGAAATGGAGACGAAAATAGCCTCTGCCTCGTCAGAATTGACAGCTGACCCGCGATGCGCAGCGCACTCACACACACGTACGTTTGTATTTATTATCCTGTGAGAGAGGGGAAGGGGGGAGGGAGAGAAATTCCTTTCAGGTTCTATTCACCAGTCTGGAAAAATAAAGAAGGAAAGCAGAACATTTTTTCCTTTCATCAAAACAGGAAAGAGAGGGGGAATGGGGTGGGGAGCAGATCCATAGACATAATGGATGGTTGCCAGAGTAAGGAAATTGTTCCCTTCTACCCTAAACTTGGGGGAGGGGGGAGAAATAGCTGGTGGTGTGAGCAGGGAAGGCCGCATCCCCTCCTCCCCACTGTATGCCTACGGGAAAGCACTGGGAAATCAGCCCCCCCCAGCTTCGCCTTCCCTCTTTGGATCCTGCTCGACCTGCACATCCGCAGGGATGGCGGTGCCTTTGCCTTCCCCTTCGGCCCAGGGCGCGGGGCAGCAGCCGCAGCCGGCACGAGCCCTCTCCCCCTGCCAGGGTCCATGCTCTGCCCGATGGATGTGTCTGCGTGCTCATCCCCCTTCACTTCTGTCATGTTTCTGTTGGGAAGGGGTGAGATGGTGGACAAGGTGAGGGGCAGGGGGAATTCCTCCACCGTGGAGAAGGAGAGGCCCTGGAGGAAGCCTGGCGAGTGCCATCAAATGCCTGCTCGCCTGGTGACACCTTCCCCTGGGGTCAGGTTCTCTGCGAGGGCTTTACTCATCCTCGGAAAGCACTTTCCCTGCCAGCGCCAGGGGCGAGGAGGCGAATTATGCAAGCCCTCGATGCCCCGAGGCCCTGCCTTTCTCCAGCACCAGATATAAACAGCAGGCCGCCCGCCTGTCTCTGTCTCCTTCCTTCGCTCCTCTTCCCCCTTCCTCCTGCCTTCCTCCCTGACTAAACTCAGCCGTCGGGAAGCCGATGCAGCTCCCATGGCAGCCCCGGGGCCTTATGGAGCAGCTGCCCCCATCCTGATGGCTCCCACTGGGATAAACCTGACGGAAGCAGCCCCCGTGGTGTAAACCCGATGCACCTCCTGGTGCCACCAGGCGTAAAGCTTACTCTAGGTGCCCGTCACAGCTGCCCCCCTCCATTGACGGCTGCGGCAGCCCCAAGGAGGAGGTGTGGGGATTGCTCATCCTTCCCCTGAACCCGGAGCAGGCGCAACACCTAGGCTAGGTACCGCGAGTGGGCGGGCTGACTACACGCCGGCTGTCAGCACCTCCTAATTTCTTTCCATTGATTGTTTTTCAAAGTGGGATTCATCACGGAGAGGCTGAGACAACTCAGCTGTTCAGACTGAGTCTTGCTTTCCATTGTAAGCCCTGTTTTTCTTCCTACTCTTTCACAAGTCTGGAAAAAAAAAAAAAAAAAGAAAAGAAAAAGAAGATATTGCCCCTCATATCATGCTCCTGTGGATGGTGGCGAGTAGGTCATTTTTTCCACCAACGTGAGCAAGGAGCTGCGTGCCATCCTAGGACACGTGCTGCCCTCCTCCCTTGTGACAAGAAAATAACCCAGAGGGATGAGCTGTTCACAGGTTAGGGAGCTGTCGTGGCGGTGAAAGTGTTTTAATAAGAAACCCTGCTGCAGGCCCTTACAAAATCCCTGTTTTCATTGTGGTTTGCCTGAGGGGCCTTTGCCAGCTACCACAGTTGCGACTGGGCTTTGTCAAGTTGTGATGCTCCGAGGGGACATTTTTATGATCTGGCCATTCCATGTAGCCTTGAACCACAACAAGCTTCAAACCCTTGTCCTGTGACATCTGTGACAACGATGACCTCCACCAGTGGGCCTGCAGGCCTCCACCCCACCCCACAGGCCACATGAGGAGACAATGGAGTCATCCCCGTTAGATTTAGGGGCTCACAGGGTAGATCACAAACGGATTTCACAAAAGCAAGAGAATAAGAGGAACACCCAGCCCAGGGCACCGTGGTTTTGAGAGTGTGTGACCCTGTTGGGTTCAACACCAATGATCTCAGTGGAGCGAGGCTGGCACGGTCTGAACTTCAGTACCTCACTGGAGAAAAATCTGTCCCTATCTTAAAAGCAGAAGGAGCGAGGCAAAGCGGCTGAAGCCTGAGCAGCTCGCATATCGTCTTGCTCTATTTCCAGGCGGGGTCATAGGTAGATGATTAGTCAAATTCCAAACATCCTCTTCCTTGCCGTCTGGAGATTCAACGGGGATTAGCTTTTTGTTCCTGATGTCGAGCTTCTAAAAACTGCCCGGCATCATCCACATGAAAATAAATAACTCTATTTCTATCCCAGCTCGCATGTAACGTAGCCGGATATTAAAAAAAAAAAAAAAAAAAAGGCACGTAGCCCCCCAAAAGCAGTCCCTGCAGCAGCTCCTGTTCCTACCAAGCAAGAAAATTAGCAGCACTCCTCCCTGCTAGCGTGCTGCTGCATCCTTCTCTCCGATGGTGCTAGATGTCCCTGCGGAGGAGCCTGCTCAGCCCTCCCACACGCAGGCTGTTCTGCCCTGGCGAGGCAGCCACCGAGGCGTGGGGGACCCCCTGCACAGCCTGGATGAGGTGGTGGGGAGGCAGCTCAGCCTCCCTTTGCCCCTTATGGACTTTAACGGGGTCAGGCAGGAGCTGGTTTTGCCAACCCAAATCCTCAACATTCCCCCCACAGCCCGCCGAGGAGCCGATGGCTATGGCATTCCTTCGGTTGGTGCCACCTGGAGCGAGGTGAGGTGGACCCAGACCTTTCTAAAGCCCTGTTTTTGGGGCCTTCTGCAGATTTCTGAGGAGCTTCAGCCCCCAGGTGAATGCTAGGGCAGTATCTCCACCCCGCTGTGGGGGCAGAGAGATGGCTGGCAGGCCAAGATGCAGAATGAGGGGAATTCTAAGAGCGACCTGAGGAATTTGGGGTGGGACTGGGCTAGCAAAGCTGGAGCATCTAAGGTGAAGTCCTTGCTAAGGTCTCTGGCGATGGAAAAAGGAGCAGAGGTATGCACTGCATTTCCACTTCCTCCCACTTGAGCTTCAAAATCGGGACTGAGCCACCTCAAGCTCGGTTTGAGGGACTCCCAGGACACTCCTTATCTCCCCATTCACCCACCTCAGATGGCCCCGGCTTCAGAGCTGGGGAAATCTCGTAGCTGTTCCTCATCCCTGGACACCTTGCATGGTGCACACGTAAGTGTGGGTGCGAGACCGTGTGTTTCAGAGAAGGCTGGCTGCATGAGGCTCGCAGGCACCCAGGGAGTCTCAGAGAGCATGTGTGATGCTGCGAGATGAGGCCACTGCCGTGCCGGTGGGTGTACGCATGTGAGAAAGGAAGGGAGAGGGGGAGAGTGAAGGAGAAACACATGGACGCCCAGGGATGTGTGAATGAGACAAAATCTGCACGTAGCTGAGCACGCGAGCGGCTCGAGCAGAAGCCTGCGCGTAGCACGGAGGAAGCAGGGGAAGATGCTTGGGATTCAGAGCGATCGCCTGCTGAGTGCCTGCGGTGCATGACAGTGCAGGAATGTGTCGGTGGAGACCAGGCTGCACAAAGACGGTGCAGGAAAGCCCTCCCGGCAGTGCCCGCAGCGTGCTTTGCAAGTGTGCAACTCCACACTGGGAGATCGCCCATACGTACATGAGAGGGCGTGCGTACGTGTGTTTTTGCAATAGGATATGACTCTTTCTTGAACTCACCTGTTAGCAGCCTTCCCCTCCCCCCCCTCCCCGAGCAAATATCTGCTTGCTTAATTTCCCTTCAGCTGTTTATTACATTGCGGAGATAATCACACAGAAAAACACCTCCCGGTGCCACGTGCAACACCAGATTGCCTTGTAGCAACGTTTAAATTTCTCCGTTTTTTTTTTCTTTTTTTTTTTTTTTTTCCTCCTCTTTCTGCACACAAAGAGATGCAAGCTATTAAAGCCGTATCTCTCCCCGGAGCAAGTGTTGCAAGGGAAGGACGTGAGGCGAGCTGAGGAATACGGGCTCCTGACTGCAACAGCGAGAACCCAGGGCAAGAAAAATAGCAAACTCTGGAGCTGGGAACTCCTCTCTTATCTCTGGTTGAGGAGGAAGGAATTTCTGTCCCCGTTCCTCACGCGATATTCAAGCCACTCTATAAGGAATATTATAGCGTTAGCCATTTTTAATTAATTAATCATTCAAATTAACACACTTTTATTTTGTCAGCGAGGAGCTGCTGCTCCCTCGCTAGATTTTTCGCCTTGATACCCGGCCAAGAGGAGGATGGCAAGTTATGCTCCACCCATCTCTCCTTTATAAAAGCAGCAGCCCCGAGTGCCAGTTTAGTCTCTCTTTCAGCTCGCAGACTAAAATAAAGATCCACCGGCTCGCTCTCCTCCCATTGCATTTCACCTTGTCGGTTTTCTCCTCTCTTGCTGCAGCAGGGTGCGGGAGGCGGCTGAGCTCTGAGGCTTGTCAAGGCTCAGCGCACGCACGCACACAGGCGCAGTCTGGAGCAAAAAAAAGAAAAACAAAAACAAAAACAAAAACAACCCAAACCCAGGCATTTGCTCTCACCTGTCTCCAAAACCAAAGCAAAGCCTCGCTGCCAAGCCTGCTGCCAGCATCGCGGAACAGAAGGCACCAAAGCCAGCGCTTAACCTAAGGGGAAGAAACCCAGTTTACAACTTTTCTCGAAGAAAACGAGAAGGCGCGAGGAAGAAAAAGAGAAATTAAAAAGAGAAAAAAGAAAGAGACATCGAGGAAGATCTGATTTTTGGATTTGGCACCAAACTTTGGGAAAGTTTATTATTATTATTGTTATTACTCCGTGCAATTTTTTTTTTCCCCCTAAGAACACTGAGGCGTCGCTACCCGTCCGCAAAAGCTTTTCTCCTTAAACACGCATGCATTTGCACAAGGAGGAGGACCGAGAGGAGCAGTAGCATGCGGACCACCTGGTAGAGGAGCAGCCACCGAGGCACCGCCGGCGGCACGGGGGGACGCGGACCCTCGGATGCCCGCCACCCGGAGGGGCCGCGGCTTGTCCCCAGCCGCCTTATGAGATAGCAAAGCGGCCGAGGAGCCACCGAGACCCTCCTCAGCCCCCTCGCCCCTCTTCGCAGAGCTCCCGCAGCGCCGAGGGGCGATGGGGACGCGCGGAGCCTGAGGCCGGGCCGCCGCGGGGGGCTGTCAGCTTCCAGCGCTTCCCTGCCTGCCGGGGCTCTCCGTCCATGTGCCCGCAGCCGGCGGGGCCTGAAGCCGGGATGAATTTCGGCGTGCTCTTGGCGTTCGTCCTCTCCCTGCCCCTGGCCCGCCTGGAGGTGAGTGGGCTGAGCCCCCCGCAGGTGCTGAGGGGGCTCGGGGCGGGCGGAGGGGGCGAGCGGCGGCCCGGCGGGCCGGGGCCGGGGCCGGGCGGGGCGAGGCGGTGCCGCCTAATGGCGGGCAGCCCCCGGCCCTCAGGCGCGGCCGCCCGCCCGCCGCCTCCCGTCAGCGGGGCGCGGAGGGGCTGCCCCGACCCCCACAGGGAGCGGGGGGTGCCCGCTCGGGGCCGGGGGGAGGCGGGGAGCCGGCTCCGCTCCCCAGATTTGTCGGCGCGGAGCCCGGGCTGCAGCCGGTGCCCGGCTGTGAGGGAAGGGGGTGGCGCTGCCCGGGGGTGAGGTGTGGGGAAGGGGGTGCCGTGAGGGGGTGCGCACGCCCCCCCCGCTTGAGGGGATGCCAAGCAGGGTGTAGCCGAGGGGGCGGAAAAAAAAAAAGGGTTCGGGGAGATTCTGTCTCAGGGATGGGTCCCGCACGCCATCGCACCCCGCTGTCCCTGCCACGCGCCCCCGGGGACGCAGGCGGGCACCAAGCGGTGGGCTCGCACGAAGGGCAGACGCCAGTCGCCCACCTGGAGGGCGCAGCCACCTTCCCTCCCGCAGCCGGTTCGCCTGCCTCTCCCCTCCCAGAACCGCGGACAGGGAAAAAAAGCCGCAGGCCCCCAAAATCCTGCAGCCAGGATTCGCCGTCCGATCGCAGGCTGAATTAACGGGGGCGCAAAGCCCCCCTTGCAGCTCGCCGCGGCGGCCGGTTCCCACCGCAGCCCTACCCGAGGAGACCGAGCCGTGCGTCGGCTCTGCGGCTGGGCTGCTGTCAGAGGCAGGAAATCTCCTTCCACCAAAACTTTCCTCCCTTTGCATCACGTCTGCCTCTTCCTTCCCCATTTTCAGGCAGCCCCGCTCACGGGCGGCGGGGAAGGCGACGGGTGCGAAGCGTGGCATCGCCTCCTCACGGGCCCGCGCTGCCCTTGCCCAAGCCGCAACGGGAAGCAGTTAGAGCTGCGGGCTGCCCAGTGGTTGTGTTTGTTTTGGGCAGAGGATGGCATTTCCTCTGTGGGTGGCTTCTCCCGTGCAGCATCAAACAGCAGCTATGGTTGGCGCTGGGTGAAAATGTGTCTGATCCCAGGGCGCTGCTGCTGTGTGCTGTAACCACGCTAAAACGCCGCACAGCCACAGGACAGTCCGGTAGGGTTAGAGTTTAGGGATTCTGGCTCTGGCCATTAGGTTTCTTGGGAGGAATAGCGATATTCATCATTCCACTGGAGAACCGGGAAGGTTCCCGCTTGAGCCGATGCAGCTGCCTGCAGCCAGTCCCCTCATCCACTCCAAGGGTGGCACGTCACCTCTGCACCGGGCGTACAGCGTGACCCTAACCACGCTGCTGAACGGCAGGCATCCTCCAAAGGGGGTCTGCACCCCTCCTCAGGGCGTGAAGGTCCCGGAGAAGGCTCGGCAGGAGCACCAGCTCGCCCCGATCCGCAGCGATCTGAGATGGAGTCTCCCGAGTCCCTCTCCCTCTTCCATCACACCCACCTGGAGCTGGAGGGCCCTGGAGCCCGTCCAGCGGGAGGGAGCGCGCGCCTCAGCGGGAAGGTATTTGCCAGTTGGGAAGCGAGGATGCGGAGCGATTTGCATTCGCCCCGCGGGCTGCAATAGTTGCCTTGCAACATTTACAGAGATGGGCTGAGCCAGGCGTGGCTCTGCCTGGGTGAAGCCCTGTTGGCAGGGCTTTCTGGAATTCCCAAGGAATGGGGTGCGGCCGGGCGCTCGCTTACGGCCCTGGCCCCGCTGTGCCCCTTCCCGGTGGGAGCCTGCGGGGCTCCTGCAAGCATCGGGTAGTGGCAAGGACAGGCCGGGGGAGCCAGGGCGGCTGGTAACCGGAGGGATGATGCCTTTGGGTGTTGGGAAGCGAGCGAGGAGGCAAGTCGTGCGTGTGCCTCTCGCCATCAGCTGATGCGTGGCAGCGGGAGGGAAGGACAACGGTTCCTGCGGTGCTGCCGGCACACAGCGGGCCGCTGCCTTGTAAAGGGGAAAGGAGGGGAGGGGAAAATCTGGCTGTGTTTTAGGAACGTGGGCTAGATCAAACCTTAGGTTTAACGCTTTTAAGGAAGCAAATGGTCAGCTGTCATCCCACGTGGAAGGGGTTCTTCTGAGGAGGGCTGTCCCTGCATGCGTGGTCCTCTGACAGAAGACCCTGTGCTGTGTTCAGTGGTCGGTGCTGCCTGCCAAGCCTTCTGCTGGGGAGCGCTGCAGAGTCTCCCCATCAGCTTCAGCATTAAAAAATGCTATTTATATGATTTTTTTATTTTTTTTTTGCCTGGCTGATCACTCAAGACCCTGCTGCCAAAATCCCCTGCTGCGGTCAGTGTGGAGATGCTCAGGAAAAGTCCTCTCTCTCCTGGGCAGAGGAGCAGATAGCTGCGTGCTGCCCTGCCCTAGGCCAGCAGCGCTACCTCCCTGCCCTCCTGGTGCAGTCCCACGTAGGTCTGTAGGCACACCACCCAAAAAACAAGAGGGCTGGGGGAGCCCTCACCTTGGGAGCATCCTTGGCTGCTTTCTCCACATCACCTCTGCTAGCAGGGGAGATGCTGCGCCATCGGGCAGGACCCTGCAACTCTAGCCCACGAATCGGAGCTTTCAGCTTCCCCAGTGCTCGAAATCATACATCGGCAGAAAGCTCCAGAGGTGGTGGGGCTAGGGGCGAGGCTGATTTTGGGAGATTACACGTGCATGGGGACAGTGACGTAGGACGGCACGGGCTCATGGCAGGGCACCGCCGCGCGTGCATGGGTTTGCAGCAGCCCAAGCTGCTGACGTCTGGGAGGAGGGAGGCAAAGCTGCCACCCCGTGAGGCCCCGGCCTCGCACCCTCAGCCTGCCCGGGGCTACGCTGCCTGCTGCGAGACGTGCCGTGGCACCAGGAGAAGGGAGGGGACGTCCCTGCGGGTGCAGTTCGGGGGAGAGCCAGGCACTGGGGGCAGAGGGAGGGAGGGAAAAACAAACTCGCTTTCTTCTAGGAATTCAGCGGCCTCGCAGGAATACGAGGCCAGGCCTTGGGGCACTTGACAGCCAGCCAGGAGTCCATTGAGACAAAAGTCTTCTTTGATCTGCCGCGCAGTTAAAAAAGGAGATTGTTAACCTGCGTTAGACAAATAACCCCAGAAGAGTTGCTAAGCAGGAAAAGCACCAGCGGCTTGGGCTGTGCTGCCGGGGGTCCCACCTCCTGCGCTGCTCTCCCACCTTCTGACCCCATGGCACCCGGTGGAGGAGCCTGGTGGACCTCCGCTTCCCCACCGAGTGCCTCGGGGCCGGGTGAGTGCAATGCCCCGAGCCTCCCAGGCCTGAGGGTGCTCTTCCAGAGGCCAAAGGGAGCAGGGACAAGCCGCAGCTCATGTCTGCCTAGCTGCCTCTTGCGCGCAGTTCTGCAGTGCAGGGGGAAGGAAGGAGCTTGCAGATGTCAGTGGCAGAGCTGCCGCACAAACCCCGGGGAGGAGGATAGGATTATGAGCCGCGTGGGCTGCGGATACGCCGTAGCCGTGCTGATAGTATCTGCCACAGGAGAGAAATTGGCACCCAAAACGCTGCCGTGAGCAGGGAGCGGAGCTCGTTCCTGCAGGCGGTGCCCAGCAATCCAGCTCCCCGGGGCCTGCCTTTGCGATCCCCGATTCCTCTCTGCTTCCCCCCCCTGCTCCCTTAGCAAGGTGACAGCTCCCGGCTCGTCTCCAGAGCCACCGAGTCTCGTAACACCTGCCCACGCTCTCCCCCGGCGGGTGCCGGAGTTTAAAATAAAAGTTCCATTTCCTACACGTATTAAGTATCAGGAAGGAGCAGGGGCATCCATGCACAGCAGCGTTTGCACGCAGATGCGCTGGGCTGACAGGTGCAAACGGCAAAACGCCTGCATTTCACCGCCCAGCGCCTGGCCGCGAGTGCTGGGAATTGCCGTGTGGTCCCACTCCTTCCTCACGCCACAGGGGTTGTCAGAAGGCGGCCTCATTTCGCAGCTCCTCAGCGAGCCCTGAATCATCAGCCCTGAGCTGTGCGTTCATCGCTGCCGCTGGTTCCAGTGAAAGCCCCCAGTGCCTAAAAGCCAACGCTTAGCCACCCGCCTGCTGGTTTTCCTCGGCTCGGAGCAGAAAGGAAATGCTCCGCGCTGAACCCTGGCGGGGAAGGAATAGCTGTAAGCCGGAGGGACCACACACGTGCCACCAAGTGCCCGTAAAAAAACCCACATGAAAATCCCGGCGAGCCAAGCTCTCCTCTCAGTTACAGGGCACGGCCTGGGGCTGCGCCTCCGGCGGCATCCCGCACCCGGCTGAAAGAGCAGCTTTTCCGCATGAGTAGCCCTGAATGAAGGGAGCTAGGAGCTAAGCAAACACTCCGGCCAGTGCTTTCCCCCGTCTCTTTTTCTAGCCTTTCGGAAGTACGGTTTAATCAGTGCTTGCTTTCCCACACGACTCCTTTGTAGTCGCGCTAAGTGCTGCCACCGGGACCAATTCGAGGCAGGTGCCAGCGTAAGATTCCCAAGAGATCGATGGCGTTGCACCTGCCTGCGCAAACCCCGGCTTTGGCCCGCCACCCGACGCGTATAAACCTTGTTACTTCAGGTTTTTGGCACCGGCGCCCAGTGTCCCCCAAGCTCCCACGTGTTTTTTTGTCATCCAAGCCAGCCCCACAGCCCACCACCCCCAGCACCCTTTCATGTCCTCCCGGCGGCGTTTGCGGTTTCGCCGCGGGCTCATACCGGAGCAGCGAGCTCAGCTGCGAAGGTCAATCTTCCTCTCCACCCCCCAGCTTTTTTTTTTTAAGAGTATGCAAATGCTGGATATTATTGGGCCGCTGTGGTTTGAAAACACGCGCACGCACACGCACATGCACACGATAATCTCACAAAGCCCGCGAGGGAGTTTCATAACAGAGGGAAATATTGGGAAGGTTTTATCTGATAGCGTAAGGGAAGTCTGTTAAAACGCCTGTACTGCAGGCAGCAGGAATGAGAGGCCACCTGGAGAAGTCATACAGCACCGGAGAAGGAAGCCTTGCTGGCTGCTCGCATCACATTCAGGGCTTCGCCGCGTAGCTCAGGCATTTACTTGCTTTTTTTGGTCTACCAACTGCTTCGTGAGAGGCGGCGAGAGGGGCTCTCTCGCTGCTGCTCGGGTTTTGGGCTCCTGCTTTCGTGAGGGCACGTCCTCCTCCGCGTTTTGCCGGTTCTGCCGTGCCTCCCCCGTGCACCTTCGGTTCCCCACGCCCCCTCTCTGTGATGCGCCGTTTGCAGACCAACCCTCTAATGCTTCTTTTTCTCCTTTTTTTTCTTGTCGTCTGGCAGGGGGACCCCATACCCGAAGACATTTATGAGATTTTGGGTGACAGCTCAGTGCGCTCCATCAGCGACCTCCAGCGTGCCCTGCGGATAGACTCCGTAGGTAAATCTCCTCTTCGCCAAACACTCCTCTTTTTTTTTTTTTTTTTTTTTCCTTCTTAACTCTTCGGGGAGGTGGGAAAAAAGGGCAATCCGTTTTCCAGCAGTCACACTACCAGCGGAACCCACTGTCAATACAGGAACCACTCAGGGGCCACGACCTGCGCATTAACACCCCTAGTCCCCCTGAAACCTATGGGAGTTAGGCAAGTAGATGCATTTTGAACCTCCTCCTAACTGCCTGCTCTACAAGGGACACACAGAAACGATAAGAGATGGGCAAGGTGAGTGCACAGAGCAGGGATCAGCGCCTTTCACCCCGCGAGGTGCACAGGCAGCAGGGCTCGAGCTGGCTGAGGCTCAGCACAGGAGGCAGAGAATCGAGAGGTGGAAATAGGCTGACGGAGGAGAAGAGGGCCGAGCAGGTTCTCCGGTTTAGCTTGCAGGAGGGGCCACGTGCCCAGGGGCGAAGTCAGGCCGGCCGCGGGTCGCGTTGCCTCGCCTCCTGCCCCGAGATAAGAGCCCCGGGGGCTGCAGTGCCGCGGGGTCACTTGGCGCGGAGGGCGGCCGGAGCGGCGAAGCGCGGAGGGGTCGGCACGTGTGGGAATTGGAGCACGCGCCACGGCGGCTGGGCTGGCCCAGGAATTTATTTATAAACGGTCTCTTCAGAGCAAATTCCTTTCTATTCTAACCCTGCTCCCGCCCGTCGTCCCCCGGCCCCCCCAGCTCGCCTTCTCTCTCGTGTTTTGTCTGTTTGGAGCTTTGTAATCCTTGCCGAGACACTATCTACGGGGGAACAGAATTTCCTGCTTTTGTTTCCTATGCCAGTCCAACCACTGGCGCAGTCTCAAAAGCATTCCCGCTGCCTTTCAAAACGGCCCTGGAGGGGCAGGGGGGAACGCGAGGGGGAGGGCACCAGCTGCGTTCTGCTATTGTTTGCCTTAGAAAGAGGCGACGAGGCTCCCCAGCACCACCACGGCCGCTCCCTGCCCTCGCCCGCTCCCTCCTCCTCGTCCACCAGCCGCACAATGGGGCAATTTCCAAAATTAGCCCTGCCGGATTGTCCCAGGCCGGTCCCCCCCCCCGCCCCAAGCCTCTTCAGTGCCGACCCAGGGTGTAGAAGGACAACCTGGAGAGGGAGGGACCCGGTTTTCAATAGGAGATTTGTTTCGAGTCAACAGTTGTTGCTATTTTTTTCCCCTCCCTCTCCTCCCGTCGCTTTAACCTTTGCGCAAAAGGCAGCCCCCACCCTCGCCTGACGGCGTGCCAGGCGGCGCAGGATGGAGGGGTGGGGAAGATGCGTGCAGCCTGTCATCTCCCGGTGCCCAAGGAACAGATACATCTCTATCGCAGCTACCAGCTGCCCTCAAGGCCGGGGAATAAGGCAGGGCTCCCCTGTTGGCTTGGAAAGCCCAGGGGCACGGCAGCAGGCTGGAGAGCTTTGAGTCACCGGTTTCACTTCAGGTCCCTGGTAGGAGGGGCACGGAGCGGTGCTGTGAAGCCGTCCCTGTTGCTCCCCGTGGATCCCCTCTGGCCTCAGACGGAGACCCGTCATCGCCATTTGCTTGCCCTGCGTGGAAGCTGTGTGCTGGCAGAACAACGGCGCTAGGACAGGACTGAGGAAGAGGGATGGGAGATGATAGGTGTGGGAAGTCTGCTCCACCACACGTCTGATAAGCAGAGATCTTCCACTGGCCCCAAATTCCCTTTAAGAAAATTGCTCCCTTGCTGCTGACGTCCATTCAGCTTCCTTCAGCTGCTAAAGCCGGCCGGAGAAGGAAGGAGCTGTGGCTGGGTGGGAGCTATCTCCGAGCGCGGCCATTGTCCGCAGCTCAGGAGGGGCTGCGCGGCCGAGTGCTCCGTGGGGACTATGGGCATTTCTCAATTCAGCACTTCCTATGGGAAAAAGCCGTGGGGCGGGAGGGACCTGCTCAGAGCCGGGCTCGGTGCTATCTGTCTTCCTCTCCCATCGCTCGCGGAGCTACCTCCAGCTCCCGCGGTGCAGCAGAGGGGAAAAACGGCCATTTTAGCTTCACTTTTAGTTCTGCTGCTGTAAAACGGACTCTTAACACAGAGGGGGTGTGGGCTGGGAGAGAGACCCCTCGTTCACGACAGGCTTATTCCTTTGAACCGTGTAGCGAGCAAGGAGCAAACCCCAAATCTCTGTGCCCCAGCACAGCTGTGACCTTGCTGGTGGATTTCTACCTCGTGTGATATCTGGGGGCATGGGCTCATCCCTCATCCCTGCACCTCGCCCGCTGAGCAGAGCACAAGCATCTGCCTTCTCCTCCTGCCCCTACCCGCTGCTATCGGGTCGTGTCTTTCCCTTTGCAGAGGAGGATAGCTCCAGCCTGGACCTGAATGCAACTCATCCCGGTCCAAACGCCGCGTCCCTGGCTCGAGAGAGACGAAGCCTGGGTGAGTGTGGGGTGCTGCACCTTGGGGCTGCTGGGACGCTGCCTGGGCAGCAGCGGGGGGCTGCAGGTACGTGTGCGGAGCGCCTGTGTCGGGGTAGAGATGGCTGTGCACGTGGGGGTGTGGACAGACGGGAAAAAGGGTCCGGGGCTCACGTGGGAGCTGGGTGTTACACCCCAGCAGGGCGGGAGAGGGAGTCCGGAGCTCTGCAGGTTGCTCTGCTTTGACTCACCCCGCGGTGCTGATTTGCTCGAAAGAGCTGTCATCTCCTGCCGTGGTGAGGAGCGTCGTATTGCTGGGGGCCCTCCACTCCCTTGTGTCCGGGGAGGGATCTGGGTGGGTGGGCGAAGGGGAAAGGAGTGTGTGTGTGTGTGGTAGAGCCGTGCAGGCTCTCCGCTTTTCCCGCTGGAGGTGGCTGCAGCAGGTCGGTGACAGCTGCACAGCCCGTTTCATCCTCCCTCCTTCTCCGGGCCCCCCGCAGATGCTCTGGCAGCGGCAGAGCCAGCTGTCCTCGCGGAGTGCAAGACGCGGGCGGTGGTCTTCGAAATCTCCCGCACCATGGTGGACAGCACCAACGCCAACTTCGTGGTGTGGCCGCCCTGCGTGGAGGTGCAGCGCTGCTCCGGCTGCTGCAACAACCGCAACGTGCAGTGTCGCCCCACGCAGATCCGCGTCCGGCACGTCCAGGTGAGAGGAATGCCTCCCGCTTCTCCCTCCTCCCACAGACCTCCCCCCCCCCAAAAAAAAACCCCAAACCCCGGCGGGTCTCAGGTGCAAGGCTCGCCCAGCTGCCTGTTCCCTGACGCCCTCCTTGGGGTCACGTCTCCCGCATTACCCACGCAGCGCTGCAGCCTGCGGCGCGGCGACGTCCGCGGGAGGGCTGGTGCTGTCCAGCAGCTGGGGACTGTCACCGCAGCGGTGCTGCAGGGCACCGTCCCCAGCTGCAGCTCCACGCCACCGCCCTTGCTATTTCTGCAGCTCGAGGCAGCCTCGTCTGTGTTAGAGCAGGAGAACCAGGACTCTTTCACCGCAGGAGCTGTTTTTGATGCAAAATACAGAGGGCCTGTGGTGTCAGCGCTCCATCCCCCAGCTGCTGCTGCGGCTTCTGCCCAAGACAGGCGTTGAAGCAGCTTCTCCTCTTTCCCCAGCCCCACGGTTCCCTCCCGACCCGGTCCAGCAGCGAGCAGGCACCTGATGGCTAACCTCCTGCTCTGATCCTGCCTGCCCCTCCGCTAATAGTGATCTTCTCACAGCTTCCTCCCAGACAGCTTGTTTAAAAATAATACTCATCCCGCGCTAATCCTCTGCCCGAGCCGTAAGAGAGACTCCCCCAGGCAGGCGGCAGAGGTTGGCCGGGAGAGATTGTATTCACGCAGCCCTTTTCATCAGGAAATTCCTTTCTCAGAAAAGCCAGGCTGAATGAGGGAAAAACGTGGGGGGAGCAGGAGTTGTTTTTGTGGAAAAAGCAAGCGAGAGGTCAAAAGCCAGCCAGAAAAAGTGACCTGGAAATGGTTTCTTTGAGGACAGAGGTCTCTCTATTGTTTGGCTGGAAGTGTTTGTCTAGCGAGCAGCGTGTGGTCTGAAGCGTGTGGAGTGGGCTTTCAAGGAAAGATAAACAGCCTGGCTGCCGCGGTGCTGCTGAGGGATGCTGCTGGGGCAGTGGGTTTGGAGGAATTCAGTCCCAGAGGCGCAGCAGAGCAAGTATTTATAGCTCGCAGAGCACTTCAGGGACCGTGGTCTCGTTAGATAAGGCGAATGGGGTCAGGCCCGGCCGCTGCTGGAGTGGGAGGACCCCTTAGGCAGCGCGTGCCGTGCCCTGCGGTGGGATGCGGAGCTGTGAGCCTTCCCTCTGAGTCAGCACTGGTGGAGAGTCCGAGGGAATTTCCAGAGCACCGCCTTCCCCCTGAAACACGGAGCTGAGGGCTTCAGCCCTGCGAGTTATTAAAGAGCAGGAGACAAATTCAGACAGGCCTGCTGAAGCAGTGTTTGCTTACGTCAAGCCCGAGCTCTTCTCCTTTTGCCCTTCCTGCGAGACCCTGCGGCAATTAATTCTGGCGATTAATTCAGGTCCCCACCGTCCTGGCTGTCAGGAAGAGGCCGGCATGCTCTGCACGTCCCGTGCTTCTGCATGTGGCCAGCCACTCATCCCTCTCCCCACCACCAGCAGTAACAAGTTAGGGACGGGGGAAACAGCCCGTCACATCCCAGCTTGCCTGGTTTAGGGCTTCTCTGATCGTGTGTGCAAAATTAGCTCCCGTACGCACCACCCCTGGCCTTGAACCGTGCTCCATAAACTGCCTCCTGACCCTTTAGGAAGAGAGCCAGCACCGAAGCGCACGGACGCTGATTATTTTCACAGAGTCGGAGCTACAGCTGTGTTCATCTCTTGGCTGCACCTCTCTTCCAAATAGGTGAACAAGATCGAATTTGTCCAGAAGAAGCCAAAATTCAAAAAAGTCGTCGTGCCTTTGGAGGATCACGTGCAGTGCCGGTGTGAAGCGGTGTCCCGCCCGCCCCCCAGGAGCAGCCGGCCAGCGCCACGTGAGCAGAAACGTAAGGATTTGGGCATTCGTAGCGTGGAGACAGGCGTGAGAAGAGAGGCTGGGGAGAGGGGAACGAGCCCTCCGCCGGCTTAAATCTGCTGAGCTCCGGGGGATCCCATGGGCCTCTGCTGGTTCGTACCAGCCTGAGGACATTTCCCGGGATGTCTGCCTGCCGGCCAAGGGCTGACACCGAGGGAAAGGAAGGAGGGGAAGGTGAGGGGTGAGGAGAAGGACATCGTGGGAAAAGGCAGAGGGCAGAGACTGAGGAGAGCAGAGGGCGAGAGAGAGAAAAACAGAAGACTGCAGAGCTCTTTGTTGATAGTGTGTGGGGGAAGATATCTCGACGTGACCCGGTGTCCCCTTGCTGTACACGCTCCCCTCTGTTTTGGCAGGCTTGTCACCGTCGTTCACCACAGCCGCTGTCTCGCAGAGGAAGCGGGTACGCCGGCCGCCAGCACAGAAGAGAAAACATAAGAAGTACAAGCATGTCAACGATAAGAAAGTGCTGAAAGAAATCCTCGTAGCATAGAAGTGCTGGCAGGGGAGAGAGAGCACAAAGCAGGTAACAGCAAGCTGCTCTTCCAGCCGGGAGCGATGTTCTCCCGGGACAGGGCACCTCGGGCACTTCCCACAGCTGCAGCCGCTCGCTCGGTGCGGGGCTGCCGCAGGACCCGGGCGTGAGAAAAGCAGGGTTGCAGGAGGGGGGAGGACACGGCTGGGGCCCAACACGTGCACCCTATTTATGGCTTTATGGCTCTCTGCAGAGGCAGCAGGGTCATGCTGCAGCCCTGCCTTGCTCTGGGGCTTCAGCCTCCCCTTTGCCTCCCTTACAGGCAGACAGCAAGCCTGACTTCTCTCTGCACCTAAATCCCCTCGGGATCCATGTTATTCTTCTCTTCTGTGGAGCAGCTCCTGTTCTCCTTTCTCTATTGATTCTCCGTTGAAAGCAGAGAATTAATGTTGCTCTGGGGATCCCTTTTCCTTTTCTTTCATTAGTTGGGTTGGCAGAAAGACTGAAAAGCGGCAATGCTTTTGGTTCATCCCGCTGCTAGCAGGAAGCCCGTGCACATAAGAAAGGTCATACCAGGGGAGAGGAGAACTGGAATCTCGGGCAATAGATCTGGACTTTGTCAGGCCAGGGTCTGATTCTTCTCTCCCTGACTTGTGTAAACAGGAGTAGTTCCCTCATCAGCAGAAGAATTTTACTGGTACAAGCAAAAGGAAAATAAGCACTGGTTCCTCGTGAGAGAGGGAAAGGTGCAGAAAAGAAAGAAAGAGCAGCCTGGGCACAGCACTGGGGGCTGAGTTTGGAAGGAGGCAGCACAGCCCAACGCTGAAAGCCCTGGCCTGTGGCTCTGCAGCTCCAGTCCTGCCACAGCTCCTTGGATGAGCCTGGGCCACTCACTTTGCATTCCCGTCCCTCGCCTCAGGCCAGGGAGACGATGGCCTTCTGCCCCGTGGCCTTGCAGGATCGGGGGAGGAGGGGCACCAGCCGGTGTCTTGGGATTGTCATTCCCACGCTGAGCTCCACAGGGGCTCTGATCATCCCAGGATCCTCCTGGCCAGCCCACGGTTCCCAGGGTACGAGTGATGCAAACCCATGCAAATTTCAGCTCTGGCTCAAGCTGTCTGGGAGAAAAAAATAGAGAAGGTCAAAAGCCCTCCCGTGCTTCTAATTTGGCACTTCAACGCAAACATTTCCAGAGGAGAACGAGGGAGAGGATGGGAGCTGCAGGGGCAGAGGGTTACATACTCTAATGCCGTGCCTATTTTTGTTTCACTTCCAGGTTTATTTAATATATTTGCTGTATTGCCCCCATGGGGTCCTTGGAGTGATAACTTTTCCTCTTTGTCCGTCTGCCTCAACGACTGATTCAGGCGGCAAATGGTGCTTCCCTTTCCATCAGTGGACCTTCTCCCACCAAAGCCTCTCCCTCCTTTCATTTATTAACGATATAAATTTTTAGAAAAAAAATAAAAAGAAAAAAAAGACAAACACAGCATATATATATAAATATATATATATATGAGAAAAGAACAAAGTACAAATGAAACCGTGATCCCCGACAGCCACAACACGCGACGAGGACAGGACAATGCCTTCCCTGCTCCAGAGGACGGGATGGAAAATGTGAAAAGGAAAGTGGGTCCAATTTCTTCCGAGGGGAGGAGAAAAACAAACAGACAGAGGGAGGAAGGGGCATATTCCTCCTTCTCCTTGTGTTTCTGGTAAGGCTGGGGGGCCCGGCTGAGATCCACACTTGCACTGGACCTACGTTTTGCAAACAGGCATATCTCAGACTGCGAGCGGCGGCCGACGATGGAAAATGCACTAAGGACTTTTATTGCCCTACCTGGACAGATATATATTTTTAACGTGCGTGCGTATATTTTATTTTAAAAAAAAAGAAAAACCAAAACCACTAAAACACACAACATCTCGGGGAACAGGAAAAAAAAAAAAAAAAAGAAAGAAAAAGCAACCACCACCACGAGAACAAAACCAAGAAGCCAAATGCATTCCCCCCCTCCCTTTCCCCTCCTGCTCCTGGTGCTGACTGGAAGGTGTTTGGATCGTGGGGAAGGAGCAGACGGCGGCAGATTCGTCTCCACGCCCCCGGCCCCTCACGAGGGGAGCCATCTTTGCACATGCTGGTGGAGAACTCAACTTTCCAGGCTCGGACTCAGATCTATTTTTTAAAATTCGCTCCGTATGTGTGCGCGTGTATATGTGTGTATATCTATACATGTGTTTGCGTGTGTGTGTGTGTATTTATACATGCATATATAAATATATATATATATATGTTCTTAAACGGATTTCATTCCCCAGCGGCAGGGAGCTCGGAGGGGGCACGCGTGCGTCAGCTCCGTCGGGCTGGAAGAAGAGGGCCCTGTGTCTGCAGAGTTACTCAGTGCCCGCGAGGCCTGGGACGGGACGGGCAGACTCCCCGTCTGATCTCTCCCCGTCTCGTTGCCCTTTTCTCTCGCTCCCCACCAACCCCCCGTCGCGACTTCCTTGCAGGAGGCGAAGCGGCAGCACAACAAGGCCAGCAACAGCCAAACTTAGAAGCATGACTTAATCTCAGTGAGCTGTCCTTGCCTGCTCTGTGGTCCTGAAAGCAGAATCATGTCATTCCCCCGAGCTTTTTAACCCCTTCGCGGGCGTCCTGCGCACCGTGCTGTCGTTGCTCTCGCCCTGCGAGCGGCCCTGGCTCTCCCGTCTTTTCCCTCGCATTTTCCCCCTCAGATTCCTTCTGGATTTTACCCATTAGCTGTTGCAAGCCCACTTAGCTTGGAAGTCGATCCAAGCCGTGGGCAGCTCGGCGTAGGTGTAGAGAAAGGAATGAGCACGGCCTTCACGGTTGGCAGCAGCGATCTGAGACAGAAATGAGCCTGGGGAGGACCCGGAGCACGACCGAGCAGGCGGTGGCAGAGGGAGACGGGCTCTGTTTGCAGGGGCCAGCTGCACACCCCTTAGTCATCGCCAGAAAGGTTACGCACCAGAAATGTTACACGCAGTGGGAATTCCCAGCGGCACCGCGGGAATCCCGCTCTCTGCTCCCGCCGGGTGCTGTGGAGTTGCACACGAAGCTGAGCTCGAGCTGCCCCACCAGCCCCTTCTCCCCACGCTCGCGGCCCCGTGGCAGAGCAAAACCCCAGAGGGAGCTGGGGAAGGAGGCAAAGACACAGCTTGGGGCTGCCCTCCCGCCCCGAGCCCTCAAGTCTTAAGATGCTTTGCTTTCCTCTTCCAAATTCTGTTTCGTTCGGTTTGTAAAGACGGTGAGGTTTTATTTTATTTTGTTTGGCTTTTCTTTTTTTTTTTAATGTAAGATTAATTTATACTCAGTACTGTATTTAAAGTTGTAAAAAAAAAAAAAAAAAAAAAAAAAGGAAACCAAACCTCTCCAGCAACATTTTCTCTTCCTTTCCGTGAACTGAATGAAAGTCAGCAGAGGCGCAAGCAGCTCACTGCAGGGCAGATCGGGATTCCCGGTGCCTCCAGTTTCATTTTCAGGACATTTAATCTGAGGTTGCGGGGAGAAGCAGCCCATTGCTGGGAAAGTCCTGCCAGCACCTGCCCGCGGCCAGCAGCGCAGCAGCCCTCCCTCCGGCCTCTGCCAGCGCACGGTCTGCTCCGAAATGACTCAGGCGCTGGGGATTTCTTATCGAGAGGTCCCCTTTTTTGTTAGCTCCTCCGCTCGGAGGCACAGCCAGAATTGCCCTGCGCTTTCATCCCATCTCCGGATTCCTCTGCTTTGAAGGAGCTGGCCCGGTGTTTACACTCTTCAAAGCTGTGCAAACACTCGGCCCGGTCCCTCCTTAGTCATACCGTCTAGACGACGTCGGTCCTTCCCTCCTTCGGAAAGGCTGCCGTTTTTCCCTTTCCCCCGAGCAAGGGAGGTGTTGCGCAGCTGGCAGGCGGGCGCGAGGTGGGCGAAGCAGCCGCTCTTCGGGCTTTGGGGCTTTGGGTTCGAGGGAGAAGCCCCGGGAGAGCTGCGGCGTGCCGGGGAGAAGCCTTTGCTCCACGTAGGGCTGCCGGCTTGGCTCACTCGGTGCCACAGGCAATCTCCAAAAACTGGGCAGCCGTGGCAGCTCTCCCTGTTTTAATCGCCACGGCTCTACCAGCGCCTGCTGTTTCACCTGGTGGCCAGGTGAAAAAAAAAAATAAAAATCTGTTAAAAATCTGTTAGCCCCAGTTTCCTCACCAGGCCCTTGGCTCTTTGCTGGTTTTACTGTGCTCAGGAGTGCGCAGGACCGCAGGCCCCCCAAGTCCTGTGGCTCCGAGGAGACATCTGGCCAGCCAAGCTTCAAGCAGCGCCCGTGGTGGCACCACGTGGGACAGGACACGATGGGGAGAGGGACACGTCCCACGGGACCCCAAGGTGGGAAGGGACACAGGGGAGAGGGGACATGTCCCACGGCGGCCCCATCCCACCGTCCGTGCGCCCGGTGGGTCCTGGGGGTGGAGGAGCTGCCCATGCCAAGCAGGATGCGCAGAGGGAGGAAAATACAAAGAATTAAAAACCATTTAGGAAAAAAAAAAAAAAAGCCCACAAAATGTTTCTCAAAGGAGTCAGGCTCCCCTGCAGCTGTTCACCACTCGCCTTCACGCAGCCCGTGACCAAGCGGAGCCATGTCCCCCCCTGGGCTGTAATCGGCCCGTGACTCAGGAATTTCCCCTCTTAAAAGGCATTGCCAAGGAGCCAAGCAGCCTCGGCTGCTCCCAGCTTTCATCTCAGGGTTAGCGGAAAAATGAACCCTCAGGACCCCAAAAAAACAAGCAGGGGCTCCCCTTCCCTTTTTGTCCCCCGGCCAGGCGGGTGCCTGGGGACTCTCCAACACCGTGAGCTGCCCGGGTTTTGGGATGAGAGCGGGTTCAGGGAAAACCACCCCCTTGCAATCACCACCTCAGTCCGAGGAGCCGTTTGCAAGCAATTATTCAGCGACCCAAACGTCGCAGGGAGGTTTGTGGCCTGACAGGCCGTGTCGAAACAACGCTCGCAGCGATGTTTTTTTCGCACAGCGCGCTGGGGACGCCGGGCCATCGCCGTCTTGCCCAGCAGCCTGGGAAACTCCCAAGTTCCCAAATCCGCTGACCTTCGTCCCCAGCCACCGCTGGGCAATGCAGCCACATAAAGCAGCTCTGCTCCCCAAAGAGCCCCTGCTCGGGTGTTTTCTGCACGGGAGAAACTGCTCCAGGAGCAAAGAGGAGGAGAGGTCCCCCCACGGCCGAGGCCGAGGTCGGGGCAGGAGCGTGGGGATGGATGAACCCCGAGGTGGGGGCCGTGCAAAGGGACCTGCGCCTTTAAAGCCCGCAGAGGTGTTATTTCGGTGGAAAAAGTGTTTCACGGTCACGATGGAAATTGTTTGTATCTGACTGATTGACTGAGGAGAGAGACAGAGAGAAAAGACCTTCCTTCCCCCCCGATGGATTCAGGAATTTTTTCCGCTAATCAAGAAGAAAAACAAAAAAGCGTGTGCTGGGGGGGCAGGGAGGAAAAAGGGGGTTCTCCCTGGTGTCCCATAAACCTGGTGGCCACGGACAAAACACGGCAATCGGAGCACAACCTGCCCTGGAAAGTCTGAGGCAGCGCTGACCAGCGCAGCAGAGGGGCAGCAAGCCTCCGGCTGGCCAGGGGTGTTGTGGCACGCTGGCTTTGCCCATCCCGAATTCGTGCTCCCAGAGGATGCACAAACCCAGAAAAGGCCCACAAAGGGCAGGATCAGAGCCCGCTGCAGTGAGGAGAAAGGCTGGGGGTGCGGGTTTCTCCCCAGGGAGGGATGGGGCTCGTGAGGGCAGCCAGCAGCTTCGTTAGCCGGTCCTCGTCTACCTGGGGCCGCTAGGGACGAGCCGCAGCGTGGCTCTGGTCATAGGGGCTGGAACTGGAGCTGGCTCCTTGCATTTGGGTTTGGCACAGACGAAGCTCTCCTGGCTGATGTGAGCAGCCCCATAACCAAATAAAGCATTTTCCCAGTGCAGCCGCCTCCGTTAAATGAAACAGAAAGGAGCAGCTGAACAGGATCTGCAGTTTTTCCCCGTGATACGCATTTTCCCTTTTCCATGGAGAGCCCGCCGGCTGAGCCGCAACCTATTGTTGCCCTTAGTTATTTCCTTAGGTCTTTGCCGAGGGTCTCAAAGCCTGTGGCCAGGAAGGAGAGAGCAGAAGACCTGCCCTGGCTTCCCACGCTGGGTGCGTGCGCAGAGCCAGGTGCCACCGACGGGTGGGCTTGGTGGCAGCGCCAGGGTCTGGCTGGATGCGGTGCTCGGTGTCCACACATTTTTTGTGCCCATCCATGGGGCTGCAAACGAACCTGGGAAGTTCGTGAGGAGCTGCAAGAATCGGCTGTTGAAAAGCTGGGCGAGCTCGCAGCGGAGCAGGAGGGCGCAGCTAAGCTAAAGGAGAGTTGGCTGCTGCTTTTGGGGGGGGCTTATTCTTATATTCACTTCCACCCCTCACCCAAAGGTCCCCCTGCTTGCCAGGAAGCCTGGTGGGGGCAAGCATTTTGCCACCTGGCTTATGCACGCACCAGCCAAGGAAACAATTCTGCAGCTGAAAGAGGAAATCTCGGTCCCGGCTATTTCCAACCTCTATTGTTTGTTACCCAACTCGCGCATTACGCAGAGCAGCGAGCAGAGCGGCGGGATTGCAACACTCCGCATGTGCTTTCAGACCCTTTAATTTTAGCATCGCAAGAAGGATTTGTGGTATCGAGAAAGCCCAGTTCTAAGGAAAGAGGAAACCTGTGATTCTGACATTTGACTTTGCCCAAAAAAGGAAGCAGCTCATGTTAGTGACCTAACCGCTTTAGTCATTTGGCTGTAATGCTCAGGGAGCCCAGTGGGTGCCGGGGGGGTTTCCCACCCCCAGGACCTGGAGCTGCAGCAAGGACGAAGTTCTCAAGCGGCTGGAGCTTCGTGCTCCTGCTCTTTGGACCTTTGCTCTGGGGAGCTCAGGTCTCGCGCCTGCCCCTTTCTGTAGGGGCCTCAGGCCAGGCCAGGCCCTGCCCGTGGGTTTCAGACCCTGCCCCAGTGTCCCTGCGGTGAGGACATCGCTGGGACTCCCTCGAGAGCCTTCCCGGTCCTGGGGGACATCGCTGCGCCGGCCACTTCCTCAAACGCAGAAGCACGCTCATTTTTTTGGGTTTTTTATTTTTTGAAATCTTGCAGATATAACACGCTTTCAATTCCTCAAAGCCTGGCTTCTGCATGTGACCAGAGGCATTGTCCCCTTCCCTCCCCGTCCCTTCCCCTTCCAGCAGCACACGTGTGCAGCTGGTGGCCAGAGCCAGGGCGTCTCCTTCTCCTTCTTTTCAACGGCCCATGGGGCTGTGTCGCGCGCATTTCATTGAGAAAGCCACGAAACCACCCACGGCACGCTGTGAAAAGGGAGAGCCCAAACACCTGGAGGAGCAAGACCCCAAGGGCCTTGCTTTGGCCGGGAGGGAAAACCACCACGATGCAGCACTGGCCCTGTTCGTTTTGTTCTGTCAATGAACGAAGGGAAAAAAAAAAAGTAAAGAAAAAATAAAAAGAAAAAAGAAAAGCAAAGCAAAAGGCTCTCTGTGATTCAGAGTCTGGAATCGTTGGGCTGTTGGTCCCAGCTCACCTCCACGCATGGCCAGGGGCAGGATACGGGGACCCAACGAGTCCCTGCAGCCCCCACATGCGTTCCCGTGCCAGGACACGCTGGAAGAGGCTGAGCTGAGGGACGGGTGCTGCAGAAGCAGCCGAGCCCGTCGGCGATGCTCACACCGTGGGGACACAGAGCTGGATGTCCCCAGGCTCGCCAGGGCACCAGCTATGGAGGGGACACTCGGTGCGCCCGTGGGTGCCCGCTCCCTGCCACCAGGCTGTTTTGCAGCGCTCCCATCCCCGGCCAAGGCAGGAATGCCAGGAATGCGAAATCCCGGCATAACACCCCCCCGCGTCCCCGTCCCGTCGCAAGAACAGGATATTCGCCTGAGCAACATCCACTCACACACGCCTCGCTATCAGGAAAAAACACTCAGTCAGCGTCTGGAAGGGGCCGATGGGCTGCCCGGCCGCCGGGGCTTCCGCGTGGGGAGGGAGAGCGGGACCGCGTGGGATCCTCCGCACGTGGGGGGCTGTGGGTGAGCACCGGCAGCAGCCAGGGGAATCCTAAATTTGGGAATTTGTCCTCATGCCGGAGCCGGCTGGCTTCTCGCAAAGTGACCCGGGGGGCTCCTTCATGGGTGCCCCAAGTTGTGCCAACACATCCCGCTCCCAGCGCGGGCTCCGCAAATCCGTCCTGTCCCAGGTAAACAGGATCTGGCCGCGCTGCCTGACCTTGTTTACCTCCCCGAAAGAATCTGGCTGGAATTTTCTTTTCTTGTTTTTTTTTTTTTTTTTTTTTTTTTCTTTCCTCAGGGCCGGTGAGTCAGCCGGCAGCAATGCGCGCAGCCTTTCCATACTGACTCACCCCGCTGCCCGCCGCTCCCCTCTGCCCCGCGCCGCCGGGGGCAGGCGAGAAGCCCCCGTGCCCCCGTGATGTAACCCACACACTGGTGGCCGTGACAGTGGCCGTGGTGGTGGCGGTGGCAGGAGGGAAGCGCGGCGGAGCGCTCGTGCAGCCCCCGTGCCAAAACACAGGAAGCGCGCCGAGAAGTCACCCCGCGCATTGTCAGCTCCGAAAACACCAAAGCAAACAAAACAAAACAGAATAATTAAAAAAAAAAAAAAAAAAAAAGGCCTAACCAGAACAATTGCCCAGAAGAGAAAAGAAAAAAGCAAGAAAAAAATCAGAGGCCAAAGGAGCTGGCCCAGCGCCAGGCCCCTTGTTTTCATTTCCCAACACAATGCACATTAAATAATACTTCCTTCTCGCAACACGGCCCTCCTGGGCCACTCTTGTTTGTCTCGGGGTCGGTGCGTGGGGTGATGGCCCCCGGCACCACCAGCCCGCTCCCGTCGCTGCTGCAGAAGAGCTCCTGGTGTCTCTAGGGCTGCTCCAAGCCTCTGGTGCCCGTCGGCAGGATGGGGCTGAGCCACTTTGCAGAGTGATGTCCCTCGTGTCCCCCCAAACAGCCAGCCCGAGCTAAGGAGCTGCCTGTAGGAGCTAATCACAGCAGTCATATGATATACGCTGATTTATTGCCAGGTTAAATAAAACAGAATAATAAAACGATATGCATCACACGTGGGATGAGCCATTCCATGACATTTCTGGCCAGGCTTGCAGCCTGGGATGAGGGGAAACCCTTTTCCTCGCCCCTTGGCTCTCCAGTCGTCAGGTGCCACTTGGCTGGGGCTCAGCTTTCTTCTCCCGGGGATTTCTCTCCCAGCCAACTGTCGCTGGCACCCAGCTGACTGCATTCAGGTGTCTGCATGCTGGAGGAATCCAAGGAAAACTGCTTTTGTTTATTCTGACTTCTCTCCTGAGAAATTTAACATCTGAGGCCCTTCTTTGTTGGCAGCGTCAACCAACGGCCATCAAGGGGTTGATCAGATCTATTTATCTATCTCTATCATCTCCATCTAACTCTACCTCTACCTCTTCCTCTGCCTCTACTTCTACATCTACATCTACGTCTACCTCTACTTCTACCTCTACCACGTCTACAACTACATCTACATCTACGTCTACATCTACATCTACATCTACGTCTATCTCTACCTCTACCTCTACCTCTACCTCTACCTCTACCTATCTCTATCTCTACCATCTCTATATCTCTATCTCTTTGAGGATTATTGTGATTTCTCATTAAATAGCAGGTGCAAGAAAGGAAGATGAAAAAAATCAGGATTTGATCTTTTAATTATTTTTTTTTTTAAGCCAAATCCTGTCTTTAAGACAAAATGGCATTGCTTCAGCTGTGTGCATCCCCCCAGATTTCTTACACCAGGATTTGCCGGGGGAGATGGTCCCAGCGCTAGGGGCTGACAAACACGTCCCATCTCTGCTACCGACGCGGCTCCGCACAGTCATGGCAGCAGCCAGAGCGAACTCCAGCTTCGGAGCAGGCGTTAGCCCTGCCAAAGAGGTTTTGGAGATGGATCAGAGGGAGGTCATTAGGAAGGAAGCTGGGGGAGAGCCGGGATGCAGCAGGCAGCCCCGCTGAAGGCTGTGGTTTGTGCTTCCTATGCACTTGCTGTGCTCCCAAACCCGTCCACGTCTGCTGGTATCACACACTGGGACTTCTTGGCCGATGGTGGGGGTCACTTCGTGGTAGACACCTAAAAGTTGGCTCCAAAGTCTCATCCAGCTGTCTCAGCTCCCTCCATAGTCAGCAGAGATGGGCACCTCCGTGACAGAACTCAATTCCTTGGCTTAATTTCCCTAGGGTTGGGATGAATCACGTCGTGGCAGTGCTCAACGCTCTCCTTTGTCTAGAGAAGGAGACAAGGGCTGCCAGTGTTTGACTGGTTAATTTTCAGCCAGCTCATTTTAAGGTGCTTAATTTTCAGCTGGCAAACACCAAGCTCAGTGAATCCCACCTTGGGAGAACAATGTGCCAGTGTATGACAAGCAGCGGCAAGCCCCGGAACACAGCTCCTACCTTGATTTATTTAACGTCTCCAGCCAGTGCTCACATCTGATCATGGGAACCGCTGTCTCAGCGAAATCCGGTTTGCTCAACCTGCAGAGTGTGCCTCGTCCTCCAGCAGTGTTGTCAAAGAATATGTCCCGTGGGGACCTTGAAACGTGTCAGAGAGAGGGTTTTTCCCTGCACTGGCACAGCGCTTGTTCTTATCAGCTGTCAAACCTTTGGCAACTCACCCTCTCCTGATAACACAGGTGAAAATCTGGGGTAACCAAACCCAAACGTTGGACCAGATCTCCGTGCATGTGTCTTCACGCGCAGTGGGGGCTACCAGTTTGGCCATTTTGGGTCCCGTCCAGCTGTGGAGATGGTCTCTCAGTGGTTGGGCAGCACTGCCGATGGCTCACCCTCCCGATGGCGAGAGCTCGGTGGAAATTTTTATCTGGCACAGCTCTTGTTGCTTGGCCTCTTGGCCTCCTCTGCTGCGGGAGCAGGTGCTGGAGGTTGTTTGGCTAGCTGGTTAAACAAACCGCAGCGCTTCCTGCCAGAGCTGGTGAAGTCAAGCCTTTTCAGATGCCTCGTCCCTCCGAGTTCAATGGGCAGCAAGCAGCAGCTCGGTTGTTTTTGTATATCCAGCGCTGAGGTGCGAAGCGTTGTTCTGCCCTAACGACAGCTGCGTGTTCAGCTGTGAGATCGCCCTAGGAGGGGCTGCACAGCCAGGGTATAGACCGGGGAATATTCATGTTAGGATAATCCAGGTGGTCTCAACACTGCTCCCTCAAACCCTTCTTAATGGTCTTCGCAGCTTGAGCTTGGAGTCCAAAGTAGGTAAGCGGTGGGCTTGGCTGAAAGCTGTACCGGTGTCACACCAACCCAACAGACTGAGGTGTTTTCAAGGAGACCATCAAAGTGATCACTCCCTGAAGCAACCTGTCACAGGGACTATGTGCCATTTTGACTGGGGAAGTCCACCCATACCTCTGTTTGCTCCACCCGGCTTGGGGTGGCTCTGTTCTCTACCAGATCCCATTTTGGTTACGGGGCAAGCACACATCCATGAGGTGTGATGAAAACCCACCACGCTGATCTGCATCACGGACCATGGGAAGCAGTGGCGGTGAGATCAGCAACGGCCGAGTGACAAAAAGTCCTGTGAACTTTTTAAAGAGGAGAGGTAAGACACTGCCCCATTTGTTTGGTGCCTCCCAGCTCTTCCCAGCCAGGTACAAACCTCCTGCAGGCAATGCCAAGGCCAGATTTTAAGACAATTGCTACTCCAACCATCCCTCAGTGTATGATCCATCACCTTCTGAGAACAGGGATGTTACTGGAGACACACCTTTACGCTCCCCGTGCAATATGTGGCCTTACTTAATTTTCCATTACTTCTTCTTCTGACCCTGGGACGAGGCCGTGTGGGCACAGGGGCAGTGGAAGCTGCAGAAACAAGCCAGCAGCACTTGCGGGAGCAGGAACACAAGTGGGATTTGCTGGTGGGAGAGGAGAGGTGGCTCCCTGACTGGGGCATTGACACGGCTGCTGGAGATGCGTGATGGGAGCCAAACACGGTGACTGCTCTACAGTGGCACCTATAATGTTGATTGCCTTCTTTTCGGCAAGTTTAATTTATTTCCATGTTTATCCTGCAGAATGCTTCTGTGGATTGGCCACTTTGCATCAACTCCTAGGTGTGATGATTGGTGACTCTGCAGGGTCTGAAGTCTTTTAGGGGCTTTTACTCACCCGTTTGACCAAATTGCACCAAGAACCATCTTTCTGCCGAGTTTTGCATGCATACCATACAGCACCCATCGGTTGGGCCAGATGAACAGATTTCCTCTGCAACAAATCTCACTACGCTGCAGTTTTGGGGACTTCCTAAGAAAACTTTCTGAACTGCAGCCTAAGCCTGTGTAATTTCGCATGGGAAGCGTAACTGCATTCTGAGAAAAACGGGAACGAGCGCTCCATTTTAAGCCCATTACAGAAAGGAGTCGCTGGCGGAGTCACGCGGACACGCAGCTCCCGTCACCCTCCGGCCAGCACCCGCCGCATCCAGCCCTGCTCAGCAGTGTGCAGAAATAGACGCGGGCAGAAATCTGCCCAGACAAAAGCCAGGGTGGTTTCTGATGTCAGCCAGGCACCCAGACGTGGCTGCCGAGCCTGTGTCCCGTCGCGACACCCATGTCCCGTCGTGGCACCTCTGCCCCAGGTTCCTGCCCTCGTCTTTGGAGCGGGGACGTGGCTCCCTGGGGACACGTCAGGATGCAGGGGGAGAAGCGGAGAGATGGATTCGGTCTGTCAGCTTGCGATGAAATGCAGCGATGTGCCCCCCTTAGAAAGAAAGCTTGATTATTTTTTTAGTTAGAAAAAGTGTTTGGCTGAATCACTAGACCAGCTGCTTCCTACATAAATAAGAGGCATGCACGGTGTACAGAAAGGAATAGTTGACATTCCTAATCAATTAGATAAGGGGAAAAAACAGTCCATTTTCCTGTTCAAAATCAAATTATCGTGGTTACTTCAGATTTCAAGGACATTTATCTTCCAGCTTCAGACAGGGGGGCACTGGGCAGGCTGCAGGTGCCCGGGCTGGGGCAAGGTTCAGCTGCCCGCTGGGTGGAGGAGCCCTGGCCTGGCTCTTGCAAGGTGCCAGGACAGGAATAGCCACGGCATTTGCAGGTGCACCTCGGTAGAGCCATGAATGCGTGAGCTTGCCAGGATCGAGCCTGGATTAACCAGCAGCGCTTGGAGAGAGACTTAAAGCACTTGGGCCCAATTATGAAAGGGAAGCGCTCCCGGATCTTGCCTGCGCGCTCCCTGGCTTTGAAAACCTGTCTAAACATTTACCCAAGGTCTTGCCAAGGAAAGCAAGGTGAGGAAGAAGGTGGCTCGGAGGGCTGTGGGAGAGCAGAGGCACCTTCCCTGCCCCGATCCAGCTCAGGACATTTCAGTGGAGAAGGAACACCCCCAAACCCGTTGGGTACCTCCTGCCAAAAGCAGGGGCAAGCACCAGCCCGTTGGGCATCGCCGCAGCAGGGGCAGGAGGCGCGGATGCTGTGGCGTGGGGCAGCATCAATCCAGACCGCTCCCTCCACATCGAGGTTTCCTGGCAATTGAGGGGAAAAATAAACAGCTGGGGTGAGAAAAAAAGAGCCTGCAAAGCCCTGCTCAGCTCCGCAGGAGCCCTCTGGAGCTTGCGCTCGCCCGAAATCCCAGGCCTGCAGTGCCACCTAACGAGCAGCCGCTGGGGCAGGGGGAGCGGGCAGCGGTGGCTGCAGAGTTCTTCCTCAGGACACTAGTGCCTTTCGTCCATCTCCCGACACTTCAGAAATGACTTGTCCCACCCTTACAGCCCAGCCGCCAGGTAGCAGATAATGCTGGCCTTGTTTTGCAAGTCGCAGAGCAGCTTTTGGCCAAGCCCAAATACACGGGACAAGCCAACAGCCAGCAGCAGTTGAGTAAGAGAACAAAGGAACTCCTTTCTCTGCATCGCTTCTGGGAATACAGCTTCCGAGGGACGGGGCAGAGGGGTGGCATGATGCAGTGCTGCAACCTGCACCCTGCTCCTGGGGCTCGCTGGCTCGATCCCCACGTGGCACCGGGACTCTCCGAGGGGACAAGCTGTGTGCTGTCCTCCTCCAGGAGGCAGAGGCTGAGCTTTGGTTAGCCAGGGCACTGGTCAGGCACGAGGATCAGGAATGGCTTTAAAGAGCCCAGGGGACATTCCCCCAGGAAGTGCTCGGTTTTTATGAAGGAAATCGTCAAAGAGAAGAATCAGCGCTCCGCACAAAGTGCAGGCTCAGTGCTGGTGGCAGAGGCTGCCTTAGCCCAGAGAGCGAGGTAGGGAGGGGCCAAGGGGCCTCCCAGGACTGCATCCAGGTCTCTGCCCCTGCTGATCTAAGGAGGCACCCCAAATCAGCAAACCACCACCCGGGCAGGGAGCAGGCAGGAAATGTGCCAGAGCTCAATCCTCCTGGAGCTTAGAGCTCAGCCCGAGCAGCAAGCCGGGGCACCCAGGCCGGGATGGAAGGCTTAGGGGGGCACAGGGTATGCATGGAGCAGAAATCACTTTGGCCTAGGTCCGGATGTTCAGCAAGGGTTGGGAGGTCCAATTGCCTGCTCCGCTCCACATTATTTTAATTTTAATTTTATATGGCAGCCTAATGCAAAATTATTTGCTGAAAAGAAGAAAACGAGCATCGCAACTCTGGCCGTGCAGCACCCTGCATGCAGATAGCCCTCTGAAAAGAGAAATTTCCAGGGCTGGACGTCCCACAGGCAGGAGGGGACAGAGCACAGGTGGACTGCAGGAACGCTGCTGCAACATGAGGGCAGGAATCTTCGAGAGTGAGTAGCTGGAGAAGTTTCTGTAGTGTGTGGGAGCTAAGGCTTTTTAAAGACATACTTATGGCCATAGTTGGGCAGGCTTTCATTAAAACAGCAAAATTCAAGCTTATTGAAACAACAAAACTAAAATTCATCGAAACCACAAATATATGTATATATATAAAACGCACGAACAAAAACAAAACAAAACAAAACAAAAAGAACCACAAAAGCGCTTATTTTGCCTTTCCCACCCACACTTCAGTTCTAGGCTTCAGAGCACTGAAAAAAATCCTACTGCAGCTTCCTGAAAAGGAAGCTGTAAAAACTGTGTACTCTGTGTACCAAACCAGCGTACTTCAGTCCTGCTGTGACACAGAAATATTCAGCATCTGAAGTGGCCCCGAGAGAAGGAACACCGTTCTCTAGCTAAGTATTTATCTTGGAAAGCAGACACCGGCCTTTCAGCACCTTCACAAGGACCCGTTTACGTATTTCGCAGGAATCAGGCACTGGATAACATGTACGCACAGCCAGGGATCGGCGTCGGGACCAGGGCACAGATCTCTTGCCCAGGAAAATAGCTGTCAGGTTGGGCTGTGCCACACAGCCGCCTGCTCCCTGGCCCAGGGAGCTCCGAAGTTGTTTTGCGCCAAGTGGGACAGCTTCAGGGGGTGAATGTGTGCCCCCTTACTCCCGAGACAGAAAATAACCTGGTGTTTGGGGCAGTGTCCCCAAAGATGGGATCCCAAAGACAGAAGAGGAACGGGACCTTGATCACTAGCACCGCTGGATGTGCGCTGTACCTGCCGAGCTATCATTGAACAGGTAAGAAAACAAGTCACCTTTCAGCGGCATTTCCAAAGAACAATGGTAGCTGCTACTTTCGGCACTGATCCTGTTCTAGGAACTAGTGGAGCTCTTTGAGGAAGATTGGGAAGAAAACCTAAAGGATGGTTCCATGTCACTCCCGGCTGTGAGCCAAGGTGCAGGAAAGCTGCCCTCTGAGGTGAGGTGACGCTAAGGGACAAGTGCCAGCTGTGTGGTGTTCAGAGGCTCACAGTCTGGGGTTCAGCGCTTGCCATCCCATTTAGACGGCACTCCTGGTGCCTCGGGGCTGCACACAAGGTATAGCCACAGTGAAAGAGAAATGCTGGGTGCCCTGATCTAACAGGGTGAAAAGCTGAAGCAGAAAGCTGTGAGGTATGCCTTGCAAGGGGTGGAGAAACCCCATGCTGGGTAAAAAGGGGCTAAGGGTAGAAATGAAAAGAAAGTGAACCAAAACAGATAATTTTCCTTGTGGCAGACCCCACCTGGAGCTCTCAGAGGGACCTAGGCTTATGCCAGGAGATCTTTCTTCTAACCAGGACCAGCTCCTTTAGCCATGGCAAAGGGACAAAATTGTTTGTTTTCCTTGTGTTTTGTGTAACCTCTGAAAGCAGAACATCACCTTATGCAAGGGCTGGGGCTAGCTGGCCATCTGTTTTCAGGAAATCTCTGTGCTGGGAAAGGATCAGAGCCAGGCGAGGAACACGCAGCAGAGGTGCAGCTTTAAACACTTCAGTCGCTGGCTGCTGTTGCAAGGCTCTGGGTAAACCAAGGGGCTGCCAATTGGCGGCAGAGGGCAGCTGCATTCTTTCCATAAGCTTTAAAAAACCTACAGCATTAAAAGCACTGATGGCTATGGGCATAGCCATAGGGTAGTTTTCCTGGTGCCCTTGGGCTTCACTGCTGGCACTCAGCATGTCCTGCCTGTCCCTTGCCCTGCTTCCAGCCCGCTGATTCAGCTCAGCTCTGACCGGGCTGGTCTCAGAGGCCAGCTTGTCCATTTGCTGCCCTTTGGTTTTGTGATGTGTTACGAGGCTGCGTACCAAACCCACGATCTGCGCATAAAATGGACCTGCGCACACAGAGCAGCACGATGAGTGCCATCTACTGATAATTAAACATACAGCAGCGCACAGCCATAGGCCAGCTCACCAATCAAGCCAGCGATACGTTGCGAACGGCATCATCGGCAGCACGGCTGCTCATGGCTGCCAGCTCCCGCGGCGTTACGGAGTCGCGGCAGCGTCGTGCTCGCAGGCTGCCAAATCCTGCTTCTGCTGCAAGGTCGTTTCTTGGAGCTTCATCAAGCAGCGTTTCTTCAGGGATGTGCCGCGTTGTTTTGAAGCAATCCTGATCTTTGCTGCAGTCTTCTGGAAAAAAAAAAAAAAGGAAGAAAAAAAAATCCTTGGCAGGATTAGGCTTTGTAGAATAGAAATGACCATTAATAATTTTTAGTGTTAATGTAAGTGCCTGTATCTACTGCAGGCTGAGTCGTTTAATCAAACTAGTAGCAATTAAAATGGTAATTTCTCCACGCTAAATTCTGCTTGCAATTTTTACTCAAGTAAAACTCTTTGAAGTTAATTGGAATTTTGATTAAAGACTCGTGGATCTGGGTCTCTGAATTTGTACTAAGGAAGGTTCAATATTTGCTTTGGTTTTCTGCACACTGAGTTCACGGCTATGTATTAGTGTGGTTGTACAATTAGCCATAACAAGAACAACTCCAGTAAAGATTTCTGTAATCTAGTTCTTGATATACTTTTAAAAAGGTCTTTTAACGGAATGGCTTTTAAAGGCCGTCAGATGTGAAAAATTTGATTGCTTAAATTGTTCGTCTTAATTATTTCTAGTCCCTATAAACGGCAGAGTAACATTCTCTTAGTGGTAATTCAAAACTTGGGACAGGGTGGGAGGAAGGGAGATGTTCTTGCTTTTCACCCTTATGGTTCCAGTTTTGGTTGTCAATGCAAAAAAACCAACCAACCAAACAAGCAAACAAAACCAACAAAACCCACTAATCAACCAAAAATAAAACCTCCACACTCCATCTATTCAAATTACATTATAACCATTATTAAAATAATAACTAACTGTGGAGTAACAGCTTTAGAAAGTATTTTTTTTGTGCAAACGAGCTCTGCAGAAAACTGCTCAGACTATTGTGAGAGACTCAGTAACATTTTCTGAAAAGTGAAAATGAACCACAGTAGCATGTTCTGCCACTCAAGGCACTTGAAGAAACAGGAGCATTGCCTTTGTGGCTGCCTGAATTACACAGATAAATTTCACTGAAGTCGGTATAACTTCATGTGATAATAAAAGCTCCTTGGATGGATGAGGAGTGGCACAGAAGCATGCCCAGCAATCAACGACACAAATTGTAGTCCTGTGGGGGAAATGAGCCTGGAACTTGGCTGCATGCTGCTGTCATCCTATGGGCAGCATTCATCACCTCCAGGTGAAGGAGTACCATTTTTCAAGAGCTGTGACATGCCTGAAGCAAATATCACTTAAATCGAATTTGGGTCAATAGTTGGTGTGAGAAGAAGAAAGGGAGAAGTGGGAAGAAAGAAGGGAATAATCGTGCAGAAATGTGACTGATGGTATCTAGGGCTTGGATTCTTATTGTACAGCTCTGTTTAAACGAGTATCAAAGCTTGTGATCAAATGCAGGTTGCTTCGTTTTGAGAACCTCTTCAGTATTCAACAACAAACTTACTTTAATCTTGAAAAAAATAACTCTTGAGCTTAAAAGACATATTAAATAAGATGTAAATCTCCTATCCTAACAGGTCCAGCAGGTTATCAATAACGAATTCACTTGCAAGTTTATTTGTTGTGCTGGTGGGATATTTTTTTCCTTTTATCCCTACATGGTCAACGTACAGTTGACAATGTACAGTTTCTCCCATTTTCCAGTTTAGCTCTGCAATAATTTTATTTGAGTGAAAAGGAAGGGATTAAAAAGACTTGCAACTCAGAGAAATGTTCTGATCTTTTCTCTCTCATTTTTCTGAAGCTCTTAACTTTGAGTTACAGAATAGAATTTGTATTTTTTTTTCTATTCCCTCTAAAACGTGGAAATATAATATGAAGAAGGAAGGACTGACAGTTTTTTACATTTTACTTTGCAATACAGCACCGAAACCTTGAACATTCAACGGCTAAGCAGCTACAAAGCCAAAACGCCGTTACAGGCTGCTACCCGCATTTAATGGTTAGCCCTACGACCGCAAGCCTGGGCAGTGAACTTTGAGCAGGCTGCTCTTAGATGGCAAAGACGAGAAGAAATACCTCAGCAGCCGGTGGCGCGGGGCTGCACCTGAGGGGACGGTCGGCTGAGGGGGACGGGTTCCTGCGGGGAGGCGGGCGCCTGAGGGGGACGGGCGCCATTTCCCCTCCCTCAGCCCGCCCTCCCGCCGCCTTAACGCTTTGTCACCCGGCGGCTTCCCGCCCGGCCCCGCCGCCTCACGGCAGCCGGGGGCTTCCCTCTCCCCCTCGCTGCTCCCCGAGCGAAAAATACCGGGAGCCGCGACCGGCGGCGGAGGGGGGGGACAAGGGGACGGGGACGCGAGGCGGGGGGCGGCCATGAGGGGATGGGGGGGGGGGGGGGGCGGTAGCGGCCCCTCAGGCGGTTCCCGCCCAGCGCCGGGCCACGCCCCCCGCGCGCGCCTGAGGAAAACGTTGCGCAGGTTCTAAAGCGGGGCGGGGGGGGGCGTGCGCGAGGGGGCGTGTGAGGGGGTGTGGGGGGGGGGAACCGTTAACGGCCGCCACCGGGCAACGGCCGCCGCGTAACGGCCGTCACCACAGCGCCCGCCCGCCCTCATGGAGCTGTCGGCCATCGGGGAGCAGGTGTTCGCGGTGGAGAGCATCCGCAAGAAGCGTGTGCGGAAGGTGGGCTGCGCGGCGGGCGGGTAGCGGGACCCCCTCCACCCCCCCCCTCACGCACGCCCCCCTCGCAGAACCGGCTCCTTCCCGCCGCCCTCACGGCGCTGACGGGGCTGGGGGAGGTGTGGGGAGGGGTTGGGGTGGGTTTGGGGTTGCCGACAAGGCGAACTGGGCACCCCCGGGCAGGTTGGGGGCGGGGGGGGGTTCCTCCTGTGGAGGAAGGGGCTGCACCCCCGTGGGGGGTTACACGGGATGCAGCGCATCGGGATCCCCCAGCCTTTACAAAGTTCCTTATAGCGTTGCCTTCCCAAGCATCTGGGAGCTGCCCCCCGTAGGCAAATAAATCCCACGTTGCAGCTCGCTTTGCCTCCTGCGCTGTTGTGTAAAGGCTTGTGCACCTGCAGCGCTGGCATCCTCCTGCTAACCTGAAGGCCTCTGCCGTGCTTTGGGAAGTGCTTTGCAAGTCCCTCGGTATCATATTAAAGATTGCGCTGATTGCGCGTGCTCCTCTGGGCCCTTGAGTGTGCTGCTGCTGCTTGGATTTTTGGTTTTGTACTTGGAGTGAACAAATAAACGGTTAACTCTGAAGTTGGGTTGTGAACTGCTGTTTGTTTGGGTCGAAAGGATGCGTGACTGTGATGGATGGAGCAGTGCTCCAGTAAGGCGTGTAGCAACTGGAAGGGAACATGCCAAAGAGATGCTTCATAGGATCTGAAATCTTGTATTTCTCCTCCCTGCTTAAACAAATTCCTTTGACACCTGCTCTTGGCATGCATCTCCCTCTCACGTTTATGCATGCTGACTTCTTGAAGCGTTCCCTGTAAGCGCAGGGACGGTTGCAGTCTGGCTTGCCGGCTGGCTTTTGGGGTTCTGCCTGCTAGCTTCTGCAAAGGTATGATCCCAAGCTGATGGTAGTTCAGGCACTTTTAAATAGCCCTGTGCCCCCATGTCCTGGGAGAAGAGGTACAGCAAGCACAGCTGAACGAGGAAGTGGCTTTCTTTTGAAAATAAAGAGATGGGAAATGAGCTCTTCAGTTGCAGAGTTTAGTCCTGTTGATTGGTTGCACCTCTTACTGTAGCCCATATTTGGTTGCAGAGTTCACCTGTTTTCTTCTTCCTTTTTCCGCCCTCAGGGTAAAGTAGAATACCTGGTGAAGTGGAAAGGATGGCCCCCAAAGTAAGTTGTGTTTTACTTGTCTTTTTTTTTTTCTTTAATATTCGGTAATAGCTTTCACTGTATCTCTGCAACTGAGCGTCTCGTTCTTCATGGGTAACCTCGTGCCTCATTCCAACAACTACAAACAAAGAGCCACAAACCAAAACTCTGTACTATTTCCGGACTGGCAGCCGAGGGATACAAACCGTGTGTCAGTCTGTTCTGGTTGGTTTTTGCCACCACTGAAATATTCCATTGAGATGCTTTCTAGATACAAGTCTTTTTAAATTCAGTACGAGTTTGACGGGGAACCCTGATTCTTCTGGATTTGGAATGGGGCTTGCTTTTCTGAGTCAGCACCAAGAGGACCCCGCTTTATTTGTAGAGCTATTTGCAGTCTTTTAAAATAGAAAACAAGGTGGTGGTCTTATCTTGTAGTCCTACTGTATCTCTTCTGCAATTCACAAAGGAAAGGGGCAATATTTCAGTTTTATTGATGGTAGCCAAATAAAGGCGATCTTTGTCCCTTGAAAATTACCGCCATGCCTTCATTTCCTTGTCTGAAAGCTGTTGTTGTTTTGAGTGCTCTTTCTGCTTTTGCTTGATTGCCATATTGCAAGAAGAAAAGAATGTATCTATCTTTTTACAGCATTGCTGCGCACTGTTTACAGATACCTCTCTATTAAAATGCAACCGCCTCTGAAGAAGCGCGATTGCTTTGTGCCTACACAATCTGTAAAAAGCTTTGAGATTAAAAAGATTAGGTAACTGGAGAATATTATGATGTCAGCTAGCGCTCTAGCAGAACAGCCTCACGGTCCATGCAGGGACCCATCTGCTTTTCTGTTTGTAGCTGTGCACGTGCACAACGTGCGTGGGTACGACTGCGCTACGCATGCGGTTGCACTGGATGGTGCTGAGCAGAAGGGAACTCCTGCTGGCTCATCCTTGCAGCTGCAGAGGGGGGCTGCTCGGATGTTGTCCTGACAGATTGTACCTGGTGTTTCAGAGGCTGAAATGTGTTCCTGCGTGCCTAATCCTTGCGCTTAGAGGGCACGCACAAATAAGCAGCTTTCTCTCTCTGGTGGTGGTGGTGGGAGTGGGGTGACTTTGTTCTTGACTGTGAATTCTGCTGTTGGAGCGTAACCTTGTGCGTTTGAGTACCAGCTGCCACGTAGTGTGGCTCAGTTCTTGGACCACTTCTCCCTCCTAAGTAGCAAAGCCTAATTTAATCACTGGTAGAGATTGGGAAACATGCGTAGTCTGTGAGGCACCGTCCCGTTTGGCTGGAATACCGATGTTTGTCCCGTTCTCCTTCCCACAAACGCTTTGAGGTCCTTCTTGGCCAGTGACTTTGCAGAAGGTGGATGGAGGCATGGTGTCGTGTTTCTTTTGACAGAGCAGCCCTTATTCCTGCTGCTGCCTTTCCGTGCCATGCACCTTGGAACGAACTCGGGGGGAACCAGGAGCTCTGTTCTGAGAGTTAAAAGCACAGCCTTCTGCCCAGAGAGCAAGGGGGGTGCAAAGGTTCCCTTCTTGTGATGCTGTGATAAGTCCGAACACCTTCCCTCTTCCTGCACGCTCCAGCTTTGAAGAGCACTGATTTATTTAACTGTTCACTCAGTGGCTTGAGTTGCTTAAAACCAGGATGCTTTGAGCATGCAAGTCACTTCCATCCTGCTAGCAGTCTCTCTTCTGTCTCTGTAAACATAAATATGCCTGTGACGGCATGTAGCACCACAAGCTGTTTGCATCTTTGCCTTCCAATATATCTATTTCCTCATCCCTTGTTGTGTTTTGCTTCATTCCCCTCCCCAACTGTGTCGCATTGCTCTGTAATCTCTGCACCGGTTACTCCATGATTCCCACTGAAGGCTTCATGGAGGAGAGCAAGGATAGGACTGCAGTTGGCTGCTTTGCCGTTTATTTGATATTTGACAGTTAAAAGAAAATTGTTAAAGCCCTGCTCCTCAGATTCCTGGCTTGTACTGCAGGAGTCAGGTAATGGAGGAGTTACAGTCTGATTCTAGCTACAAGCTTGTTTACAACTTGTGTTGGAGTTAAGAGGGGAGGGGGAAGAGGAGGAGTAGAAGGAGGGGGAGGAGGATCATATGATCTATGTTTTCCAGAGTGCCTGCTCTCTGCAGTTCTGCTGCAGCCTGGGCTGTGTGTGCCCGTATATATAGCTCTGTGTGTGTGCGTGTGTGGCAAACTGAACTGTGGTTTTTTTTTTATATGCAGTGTTTTGCCACTGCAGTGAAGCCAGGAACTGAGCTGCAGAGAAAAAGGCAACACCCACCATGGATTTTTCATTTTCTTTTTTTTTTTTTTTAAAGCAAATCCTCTTTCTTCTCCTGCCCATGAAAAGTAATCTGATGGCCTCCCCCCTTTCCCCCCCAGTGTTATTATTTTTCCTAAATTTGTACAATGAGTGCCAGAATCCCTGCAGCTGGGAGGAAACCTTCCTCTGTTCAAACAGCATCTTGGCTTTGACGGCTCACAGTCAGGTTGCTGCAGGAGGCTTGGGCAGGGGAGGGAGGGATCAGTTGGTTATGAAGACGTCTGTTCTTAACCCTCTGATGGACGGTGCGCTCTGGGATACCTGAATTTCGTATTTTTGTTCCTCCATTCGTAAAGGAACTGCACCTTCATGGGTAGGACCATTCTCCAGGAACTCTCCCGTGTTTCAGTGCCTTTCCATTTCATCCGCCCATGAGGTAGAAGAAAAACATTCCCAAACCACCTCCCCTGCATACATATATGCATGTGCCACATGCCCTCATGTGCAGTCTGTGCTTCATCCAGAAATGGAAGCATCCTAAAATGCTTTCCCCGAGCTCAGAGGCACGGATACAAAAGCACTCTTGCCACCCACCCGCATCTCCTGTCTGGCCCTCCTCACCGGGGGCTGGAGGAGCTCTGCCTCCAGGCCAGGAAACCAAAGGGCCGGAGGCATTTGGGGTTTCAGGCTTGCTTTCTTGCTGTTGAGGTTGCGTAACAGAGACACGCCACCCATCTTTTCTGGGCAAACACGAGTCCTTAGAAAAAACCCACAGCAAGGACTGCCTTGTGACCCTTCCACCCTCCAGAAACCTTTTACAATGGGAGTTTTTGGCTGCTCCTCCTGGTATTAAGTGTGGCTGTGCCCCTTGGGAACGGCTTTTGGTGTGGCCTGCTGTGTGGGTTCATACCCTTCCCGAGCAGCTGGCTCCATCGTAGCTATCTGGCAATCACAGAGGGAGATGGGGCAGCGAGTGACGCTGTTCACGAGCTACTTTCAGAGCATCGAGCTTATTTTGAGTAGTTTCAGTAGCCCTAACCGCGATGCAGGTGGGTTCCTCCTGCTCTGGTACAGATGTAACCGATGGCCTCTGCTAGACCGAAATAACCTGCAGGGGGAGCCGGGCAAGAGGAGGAAGAGTTGGAAAGGCGCCATCAACTTGCCTCAGGGCCCAGGCCTAAACATGTTTAGTTGAATGGCAACAGTGGAGAAAAATTGAACTCTTCTTAAATAAATACTTTAGGCTCCAGTGATTAGAGGTAATTAATAATGCAGGTGAGAAAGTGTACTTAATCCTCGAGCACTCTAAATTAAGAGAGACCCATTTTTCAGAAAGCTGTGTCAGATCTCATCTCGTTCCACGTATTTACTGGACTTGTGGGAGTGCTGCAAATGTGACCTGGTTAGGCGTTGTCTTAAAAACAGTTTGTGCCTCTGCAGAGGCTTTGCAAACTGTGGAGGGAGCCCTGGGGAAGAAAGCCTTCCCTGTTCTACAAATTGCTGCCTGATGCTTGGCCCTGCCTGTTTTTGGGAAGAGGAGGTGGTGTCTGGCAGGAAGTTTTGGGGGGGGAATGGCTGGGATTCCTCAGAGCTCTAGCAATGTTGTGGCAGGCCCCACTGACCCTTGTGAAGACAGTATCCAGGGCCTCAGCACGCTGGGAGCAGCCCTGCAGAGAGAATGTTTCATTAAAATGTTGTTTACTTTATATTCCTTATGTTTTTCTTCAGATACAGCACATGGGAGCCAGAGGATCATATCTTGGACCCTCGCCTGGTAGTGGCTTATGAAGAAAAGTAAGGGCGCATGTTCTTTTCTCTCCCTGGATGCAGGAAAAGGAAATAGTGTCTTTATTTCGTAGCGTGCATAAAGTACCCTACTTCAATCAAAGATGAGATGTGTAGGGATGAGTCCTGCTCCATCTCTGTACCCCGGTCTTGGCTGAGGCAGATAAGGCAGGGCTGGCACTGTTTGGGAAATGAGGCCAAACACAAGCAGCATTGAGCCAAAGCGCAATCGGTTTCAGGTTTTAATCAGGTCCAGGGCTGGACTGGAGTGATGTGAGGTGATAAGTTTCCCTAACCCATCCTTGATCAGCAAAGTCAGAGAAAAAATCCCTTGTAGAAAGAATTTCACTCCTACAAGAAGAAATTCTGGCATGCTTTCCAAGCCCGCGCTGCTTGTAATTGGGTTTTGATGGAGAAAATGAGGGAGCTCTGCTGCAGAAGGTGGAGGTCTTGACTACGCTTTGTGCTGTGGTGTTTGGTGCTTGGCTTGATTTGTGTTCCTCCTTCACAGGGAAGAGAGAGACCGCGCTTCAGGGTACAGAAAAAGAGGCCCCAAACCAAAGCGCCTCCTGCTGCAGGTAGCCTCTTGCTCTTCTACTGTATAGTTCTGACTGGTTAGCTGCTGCGCTGCTGGCCTGCCCACGGGAAAGTGGAAACTGTCCATTGGTTTTTGCATGGACAAAATTGGAGGTAGCAAGCTAAATCAGTGGGTAGGCAGGTTCTTTTAACCTGTTAGCTGAACAGCAGCTAACAAAGCAGAGAAGAAGGGGGAAAAAAACAAAGGAAGAAAAACAGCTCTTGCTCTCTGAACTAGGATCTTAGCTTTGGACTTGGGTGGTTGCAAATAGTTACCTGGTTTGCATGGTCTTTTAATTTCACCTTGGGCCTGGACTTCCTGACATGTGCAAGCCAGTAGCTGCTTGGAAGTGGAGGTCCAGCATGCTTTGATTGGTGCCCCGCAGAGCAGCCAATCTCAGGCTGCCTGTGTGAGAAGGAGCTTGGATGGCAGGTGAAGAAGTGAGAGAAACAGTGTGGTAGGAGCAGAACGACTTCTCCTAGGTCACCTAAATGCCCAGGGCCTGAACTGAGAATAGATTCCCAGCTCCCAGGTGAGAGCCCTGGCTATTATCAGATTCCCATTCTGCCCCTTGCTGTGTTGATGTCTTGGCAGCGGCTGTATGGCATGGACTTGAGGAGTGCCCACAAGGGAAAGGAGAAGCTCTGTTTCTCTCTTGCACGGAGGTTTGGAGGAGGAGACAGTAGCCTGCCAGGGGCCAAGACAGGGCAGGCAGAGTTCTCAGAGAAGACTGGGGGAACAGTCCTGCCATTCTCTCTCCGGAAGCAACGCAAAAACCAGAAGTACCTGCGACTGTCACGGAAGAAGTTCCCCCGCATGACGAGCCTGGAGAGCCGGAACTGCAGGTGTGAGTTCTTCCTGAACGATGCGGTGGGCCTGGAGGCCAGGCAAAGCCCCGAGGACTGGGAGGCCGTGCAGAACACCAGCAAAGAAGGTAAGGCCAGGCGCCTCTTGACTGGGAAGTTCTGGGGCATGAGAAGGATGCTCTACGTGCTTCCCCCTTATTTGCCCCATCCTGGGATTGTGGTTTAGGTCAGGTCCTCAGGGCAGCTCTCCCTGGCTCGCATTGTGGCTCTCCTGTCTGCAAATTCCTTTCCTGTTTGGGTGTCAGTACATCTTAACCTGCTGATTTATCTTAATCTACCGTCCTGTTGTGAACAGCGACAGGACCTGAGGGAAAGGCACAAAGGTGCGACAGGGGAGAGCAGGCTGGTTGTTACAAAAGGCTCTTCACCGAGAGGGTGCTCAGGTGCTGGAACAGGCTCCCCAGGGCAGTGGTCAGGGCACCGAGCCTGTCAGAGTTCAAGAAGTGTTTGGACAACGCTCTCAGACACATGGGCTGAGGTTTGGGTGGTCCCGTGTGGAGCCAGGAGTTGGGCTCGGTGATCCTTGTGGGTCCCTTCCGACTGCAATGTTCAGTGATTAATCTGTTTTTTTGTGCGGTTGTAGTCTTAAATGGGTAATGTCCCTCCCGATGTTAGAAAACAGGCAGAAGTTACTGGAAGTTACTGCAGTCTTTCAGTTTCCTCCCAGCAGAGGTGACACGCAGGTGTGACAGTGATGAGCTCTGCCTCTGTCCACGTGCCAGCACGTGTTTTGCCTGCTGCTCTGCTAAGAGGAGCTTGGCTGGCTGTGGGCAAGCAAGGACACCAGCATTCCTCTCCTAGTGCAGCTCTGAGAGCAAACAGGAATGCCCTTAGGAACCCGCAGTGCATTCCTTCTGCCCCCTCCTTCCCCTTCCTCCCCACACCCCGCATCCTCTCTGAAGTCTGTTGCTGCAGAGCTATGTGCAAGGGGGGGGAGAGAGATGAAGCGAGGATGGTAACTCCTGCCTGATCCCTCTGAGTAGGCAGCGTGAGTGTAGGCATGGGAGATGTCCAAGCACATTTGGCGTTGTGGGGAGGGATACCAGCATCTTGTGCGGGAGAGCTGTGGGATGTGCGTGTTGCTCCGAGTTACCAGGGAAACTCTATCCGTGCATTATTAGAGCTTCTGAAGGCGTAAGCCTTCCCGAGGAGTGGAAAACAAGGGCTTGTGCAGCTTGTAGTAGCTAAGGGAATCCTGCTACTCCTTGCTAGGAGTAGTTGTGAGCCAGGCTGGATGAGGCAGGATTTTGGGAGAGGGCTGTATTCTGGGAATCAGCACTATCCCCTCTTTTTTTTTTCTGAGAGGGACTCAAACAGCGACTGAAATCCAGAGGGGCAGCAATGGGGCAGGCACAGAGGAACCTGGGGTCACATACAGGCAGTGGCCAAATGCGGGGGGCTGTTCTCCCCCAGAAGTGCTGGTCCTTAAAGCACACCGGGATCTGAAGGGTGGGCGGCACTAGAGATGTGCAAAACGGTTCTCTCCTTGACGTATGGCATGTGTGGAATTCCACCTAGCGCCAGGGTGGATTGGACTCTTCCTGAGGTGAAAGTAGACACCCCAAATATTTGAGACAGAAGCCAGGAAATACCCTGCTAGGGATATTTTTCCCATGTTCTTTGCCTCGGTGGGGACAACAGAGCATGGTACAGGTAGAGTGACAGAGAGGGGGTATGTTTTCTGCCCTCTGTATGTTTTTGTGTCTGTCTTTCGGGGCTAAAAATGAGGTTTTGGGTGGGAGAGGGACGGTTAATTATCCTTACAGTGTGAAAGTGCAGGAATGTTTGGGTTTCTTGTATGGACCTATCAGGGAGCAAAGGACGGATGTGAAAAAGGGAGAGCAGCTTCTCCATGAAGCAATATTGATGAGTTTTGGAGAGAATTGCACCCAGGCTACATTACAGGTGCAGTACACGGAAGACCCTCGATTTTGGTTCCCTTTGATTCCCGTGGGAGGGTCGGAAGAGTGGAGTGTCTCTAAGAGCTTGTGATTTCTGACTTTTCAGCAGGGTAGGGCATTTGCAAGCAGGTGAGCTCTCACCTGGGTGAGTGGGTTTTACTGACAGAAGCAGCGGAGGGGCTGTTACATGAGAGATGTCAGGGAATTGTGGCTGGTGGGATGCACTGGGTGGTGTTAACGGGTCTTGGTGCCTTATGTCTTTTCTGATTCGATGCTGGGGTGTATCTCAACACCCTTGCTGCTCTTTGCTTTCCCCATTATAACCTGCAGTGACCTCCTGCTTTCCCTTAGCCTCTGAGGGGAGGGCTTGGCCATGCCCTTTCTTGCCTTGTGTGTGCAGACTCGGTACAGGCTGACTTCACCCACCATTTGTCAGAAAGGAGGCCCCTTTTCCATCTTCCCCTTTCCTTCTCCCCTGCCCTCTCTCCCTCTCACTAACGTGCTCTTATCTGCCTCTCCTTTTGCAGCAGATGTGGATGGCAGTCTCCCTTGGATTCCCACTGTGCCCCCCAGCGAAGTGACAGTGACAGACATCACGGCAAACTCCATCACCGTCACTTTCAGAGAAGCACAAGTGGCCGAGGGCTTCTTCCGAGACCGGAGTGCGCAGTTCTGAATCTCTGTTTTCAGTGCTCCCCAAATCCAGTGCTTTTAGGGTGGGGCTAGGGAGGGGTTATTTTATCCCTTAAGGAAAAAGAATCCAAAATGTCTCCTTAAAATGTTTACAGAGACCTTTTCTTTTTCCTCCTTTTTCCCCTTTCAGATACGCAAAAAAAAAAAAAGGGGGGGGGGGTTGCAGCATAGGGGGTGTGTGTTTGTCACTGCTTTGTCCATCCGAAAAACTGACAGCCCTTTCCCTGGCAAAGACTCCCCTCCTAGATGTGAAAGCAGCAAGCTGAACAATTCCCCTTTTATCCTGCTAAGTGGCGGCAGCTGCGTTTGTGGGGAGAGGGCATGTGGAGGTGGAAAGAGAGCTGGATCTCCAGCCTGCCGCCTTGTTCTGCAATTGATATCCCCTGGATAAAGATATTTCTCTGTGCATTGCTCTTCCCACCTTCCTCCTCCCTCTCTTCATCCAGCAGCGAGAGGCGATGGATCCTACCTGTGTAGATAACTCCAGCCTGTTAAGACTTTCTCTCCAGTGCTGTTTTCCCTGTGGCCTGCTGTCAGGACTTCAGAACTGTGTTTGCCTGCCTGTGGTAAGTAAGTCTGTGCAGCACAGGTCCACCCAGACGGCAGAGGTTTCTCCGTTTGCTTGTTGATCATGCAGGAAAGCCTGAAATGCATCTCTGAAATCTAGATTGGCTCCCTAAATTCAATTTGCCCTCATTAAAGCTCAGAAACCCAGCACAGTCAAGACATACCGCTCTGTCTACGCTAAACAAGATTTCCAGGCTCGTCTGTGCTGTGTGAGAAATGCGTTACGGAAAGTGGGGTGTTCTTATCCTTTGCCAAATTCTGTATTAATGACAAATGCTGCCCTGAATCCGTGGTAGTAGTTGTTTGAAAACTGACTCCTGCTCCCTGGGAGGAGGGGCTACCAGGACAACTGAAGCATTGCCTGGCACTGCAAAGATATTCGAGATACTGGCACGGGCCCAGGACACAGGAATTGGACAGAACTGAGCTAGGAACGGACCTTGATTAGCAGCAAATTCTGTTCTTGGATGCCATTGGGAGATCCAAGGTAAACAACATGTGGGGAAGGCATGCATTAGAGTTGAAGAGGGGAAAAAAAAAATCTTAATTCTTAGCAATGAGAATTCTTGGATTGTACTGTCGGAGTAATAATCTGCCATGACTCCAGTCTCCTCACAGTATCTGTGATCCTGTACTACTTTACTGATGGGAACTTCCCCTTGGAAGGCTTAAAACTCTTTGCCAAGGAAAGTGGTCTGCATTTCAATAGACCCCGCCTGATCTTGCACTTAAAAATGCCTTGTGCTGGACTGCCTGTGACACTTTGAGGTTTTTGAAGAATTGCTGTCTTTTGAGTTGGTAGTTTAACATCTGTTCTCGCACGTGCGTATTCTCTTCCATTTTTTAAAATCAAGTTTTATTTAAATAACTTAAAATTTTATAGACCTTTTCCTATGGAAAGCAAGAAAAGTAACCTAGAGTCTGAGGTGGGAACTGGCAGAGAGAGTGCTGCAGAGTAATATGGGCTGTCGTGATTACTGTCCTTAAATCCTTTGTTCCCTTTCCCCACTCCACACAATGCATCTCTTACCTGCTGTATTTACAGGAAGCTACGCGCCCTCTGAGCTCTGAGGTAAAGACACCTGTGGAACTCCGCAGCGTGCAGTAGTTCCTTTGCAAGGCTTTGGCTGCTAGCCTGCAGAATTTGGGAGCTCTGGGACTTCTGGTCATCCAAACATCTGCTTTTTGCAAAGTGCTTGGGCTGCCCCAAAAGCTTTTATTAAAAGCAGGTTTTATGGCAGATAGGATGTGACAGGTCAGTGTAGACGTAGGATTTCCCCTTCCGTCTCAAAGCTGTTTGAACAGGCCTGTCTTCTACTGCGTCACAGCAGTTTCAGGACCGCTGGGAAGATCCTGAATTTTTGGACTAATCTTTTGTCTCCCAAAGAAGTGACACGAAAGTTTAATTATGGAGAAATCAGAGAGGGCGAGAAGTGGAAGGGGGGGAGAGTTATGTGGTGGGAGGAAGAGCGAGTGGGAAAGAAGCTCAGAATAGCTAGCAAGGGCAGAATGGATGAGGTAAGCACACAGGCCCAGGATGTTTGTTGAAAGTGGGTGTCTGGAGCAAGGCTTCCGAGTCTGGAGTTGCATCGTGTAAACAGGATCACCCTTCTGCAGCGCGTGGGGTCGCATACTCTCTCTCACTGTCACCCCCTACACACACATGCACGCACACACACACGTCTTCCCGACACGTGCCAAATACGCTGAATTCCTGCATCTCTTTTTGCTGTGACCTGTGGTCTTCCTACATGGCTGAGTCCACTCATCCGGGTTGCAGCAGGTCAGGTAGTTACCGTTGCAGAAGTGTAATATTTAGCTTGTTTTTGGAAAAGTCGTGAACTCCAGCTCATCCTGTTACATTTTCGTGGCATCTGTTGGATCTGTTTTCTTTAATGCAGCTACTGCCACCTTTCTCCTGTCTTCATCGCAGTGTACAAATGCACCAAAAAGCTTCCTATTTACTAAGGTAAACAGGTTTTGGCTGAGACTGGAAGCAATACCAATCCTGTGGCAAGAAAGAGCTTGTCCTAGTAAACTGGATTTCCGTCTTCTGCTTTTTTTTTTTTCCACTCACCAGCTGAGACTTCTCAATGTTTTGTTTTGGCATTTCTCTTTAAACATCTTTTCTTCCTCTTGCAGTGGAGTTCTCAAAAACCTGTGGTGTTTTTTTTTTCCCCAAAGATGATACACCCACAGCTTCATCTCTTAATCATTTTTTTGGATCAGGCCAGCTTGTGTTCTTCTGGTGACTAATCACCTTGCTACATGAAGCGTCAAGCGAGGTACCTGGCTACCGTGCTGTTTTCTGTGCAGGTCAGTTAGGAGTTAACCCGTATCAGGTTAAGATCCAACAAGTTGCATGTGCGTGGGTCTGGCGTGTGTGCGTGTGAGGAGGAGTTTGTGGCAGGAAACTAAGCAGCTACTGTGGGGTGGGTTTTTTTCTTGGCTTTTTGTTTTTTTTGACATTCATGAATTCTTGCTTATCTTAAAGATCTTTTGAGAAGGTTTTTCTCTGCTTAAGATGTGGCTCTCTTCCATGCTGTCTAGTGACACATCATTGTAGACTTCCTTGGTGGAGCTGGTCTTCAGGGACTTTAAAATTAGCTTTACTCCACTTCTGCAGGTGTAGAGATGTATGGGGATTTTTTTACTTTTGGTGGCAGGAGAGGCTCTCTGGGTTTACTTGTCTCTTTTTCCCCAGTCCTGTCCATTTGCGAGTTCAGCCAAAAAATCAGAAAATTGAATTGGGACCTCCCAGGCTAGCATATCAGGAAAATCAGATGCTGTGCTCAGAATTTCGTTAAGCATTCCGTTTGATTAGGAGAGCCAGAATAGCATCCAGCTGAAGCAGAGTTTAGTAATTCTATTTGAAGAACAAGCTGAGAATAGAAATGGGCTAACTCTCCCATACCTCATTTGGCTCCATGGCTATAAACAAGGAAAACAAACTTCAGCCAGTGAAAATTACTGAAATATGCACAATGAACAAAATTCTCCAAGAACTGTTCCATGTAAGAATTTACCAGCCGTGTTTAGGAGACAAGTTTCTTCATAAATCTTCTCACAATAAAGTCACTGTATATGATACGACAGGACTGAGGGGCTTCTTGAGACTGGAAGACCTCTTTTTTTTTTTTTTTCCAACTAGTGTTAACAATAAATAATTGGAAAGGACTGCCTCTGTTCCTGGCTGGTTATAAACTAGATGTTACTGCTTGGATATGTAAGTGATGCCTTGGAACAGCAAGTTTCAGCACGTAAATAGTGGCATTAAGTAGCCTCGTAGCTCCTGCATGCTCCTTATTGTCTTGCCTTTGCTTGGGGGCCCTCTTGCTTGTGAAGTCAGACCAAGGTGTTTGTTTTATTTTCCTTTCCTTTTTCAAGCATAGCCAGGATATCGTTGTGAGAACACCCAGGTGCCATTCTGTTTTCCAAAGTAAGCCTAAATTTGTTAGTGACTTGACCCTTGCTTATGTCAGAGGCTCAGAAACAGAAAGAAGCTTACAGAGAAATGAATGAATGGCTTTTTTTTGGTTGTTGTTAGTGTTGTGAAACTGTCCAGAATTGTTCTCCTGGTGTTTTTTTTGACTGTGTAAAAATGTTTGTTCACCTCACAGGGGGCCAGTGGCCCCAGTACTGTTTCCTGCTGTACACCAGCTAGCGTTCTTTGATGGTTTTACTGGAATAGAGACGGGAGGCCTTGCACAGGTCAAAAAATAGGCAGGGTAGCTCATGCAAGACCCTCAGTGGTAGCCACAACAGAGGCTGGGGTGCGGAAGACAGCAGCAAGTGCTGTTAGCCACATCCATGTATTTGAGCAAAGCTCGATCTACCATTGCCTCTCCACCCTTTCCTCTCAGGCTTTAAGTTCGTGTTTTCTGAAGTAGGGAAAGTGTGTGTGTGGGGGGGGGGGGGGGAACCTCCTTTTCCTAAAGCTAAGTGGTATCTACCCCTCTTCTGCTCCTCCCTTGCTTCCCTGCAGCCCGGGAAGAAGCAGGCTGTTGGACTCTATAGGAAAATAGCAGGGCAGCTGCTTGTCTGGGGGAAGGGAGGGAAGGAGGTGCCTCAGAGTTGCTCTTGCTAGGCTGCTGAGGGCAGGCCTTGGAGTGAGCAGTTAGCTGAGAGAAGATGTGTTGCAAGAGCAGAGAACTTGTAGTGAAACTCAAGGCCCATCTAGGGCCTCGGGCCAAAACCCCCATGATTAAAAACAAATGCTGAGGTGATAAACCTGATTTTTTTTTTTTTTGTAATTGATCATGTTGGTGTTAACTGCCATCCACTGAAGCCCAGTTCAGTTACTAGCAGCTAAATTAAAGCAGCCTGTTCCCTACAGGCTCCGCGTGCTGCTCACTTGGCTGTGGATTCGCCTTAGTCCCTAAGAAGAGGAGGAAAATCCCATGATGGGGATGGGGAAGGGTCAATATACGGAGAAGAGACAATGGGGGGATGGAGTCGGGCCATGTTCAGCCACTGTTCAAATGCAGCCTCTTCTGCTCCAAAACCTGTGATCCCTTGCATCAGTTACGGTGCGTCAGTGGGTGGATGGCCGCCTGAGTGGGCTGTGTAGAGAGGAGCTGGTCAGCGCTGCATTCATCTGTCCCTGTTACTGGTGGGAAAGCAAGGGAGACGTCTGTTAACAGCTTACGTAGGGTATGAAGAGTGTATAGCAGTGGCACGTACAGGTCAAGGCAGCACGTCTGTAGCACGTCAAGTACCCTGCTTGTCTTCAAAACAGTGGTCTCCAAGGGCGCGGTAAACTTGTTTTTGAGACAATAGCTTACGGTCACGTTGTCCTCTGCCCACTGAGCCTGACTGCCGTGGAGCTGCGCTTGCCGTCCTTGCAGAGACAGGCACGAACCTTCTGGGTGTCGAACCACCCAGATTCCACCTAGCTGGTTAAGATGGGAACACCTATGAAACTGCCAGAGGGAGAGAGAAGCAATCACTTAAAACTGAATTCAGGCCCTTCAAATCCTTTCCTGCAACAAGTACTTCCTGAGGGGATGATCCTTTCTTTCTCTTCCAGCCCTCTTCCCTTGCACCCTTACTTTCAGTGCAGTGGCTTATCAGGGATGATCCCCAGGTAACCGGGAGCTGTACAGAGGAGCCGAGCTCAGTGGGAGTTGGTAATGGCTCTTAGGGGAGAGATGGATTGCTACCGAGACGGCGTGGGTAGGTACTTCGCTGCTGAGATTGTTTCTGTCTGCCGTGGGCCACCCTGCAAAGACTGCAGGAGTTCTTGTCTGAAACGTGCTGTGGGTGATGTCTGAGGGTGCCAGTCAGATGTTGGAGAGAGCTCATGAGCCTGTTGAGAACCTCCACCAGCTTATCTCGTTACTGAGGTAGCAGAGTTTTGACTAGGAGGGGGATTTGGGAGGAGGAGGAGGAGAGACTTTTTTGTATTATTACTTTATTTTTAACCAGAAAATGTAGTGTCAGCACAAAGAAGCTCTTTGCAAATCTGTCAAAATGTTAAGCAGCTTTTTTTTTTTTTTTTGCTTTTAAGTCTGAAGTATGTTTTGAAGCACTTTGGAAATGCAAAGCACTAGGAGTGCAAAGCACTCCTTATCGTCTGCCTAAAAGTGGCATTTGAAAAGCAAAAGATGTATCTGTTTCAGGATGCTGGCTGTTCCTTATCGTTTTTCCAGAGCTGCCACCCAACCCTTTGCTTCCCTCCCATGGCTGAAGGGGGAGAGTTTGCTCCAGCCATGCCAAGCGAAGGAGGGCTCCCTGAGGGGGGAGAGGAGACGTGCAGAGTCCCCAGCTCACCTTCAGGGTGCGCGTTGGCTTCTTCCCCGCCACCTCCTTTCCCTGAGGACCGGGGAAAGAAAATGAAGTTCAGTTTCAGCAGTCCTAGTCTGGAACTACGGCCGCTTCTTCCAGCTCTGGAGACATCTGTGTAAAGTTTTCTGTCTGAAGAATTGCACCTTATTAGCCTAGGTGGGGACTGGGGAGGTTCCTGTCCTTACGCGGGGAGAGGAAGGGAGGGTGAGCCAGAAGCTGTCTTCAGATTTTTTCTGGAGGCTGTTTCCTCACCTTATCTCCAACAAAACGGTGACAAAATAACTAAAACGATTCAGTTGAAGCTTTTATTCTGCATATCTAAAGAACCTTTTGAGCAGGCTAAGATGAGAGACTCTTCTCCCTCGCCTAGTAAGCTCTACGGTTGGAGGAACCCCAGTTCTCTCAAGGGGGCTTCAGCTCCAACCTTTCCCCTCAGCTTATCTACGCCATTTGGACTCTTCTGCGCACTGACTCATCTTATTTGGTATGCTTCCCCGCTGCTCGGGGGGGAACGTGGGGATGGGGTCAGTTAGGAGGGAGGGTCCCTGGTTTTTGTTCTTGTCTCTTCGGTTGTTGCTGTTGTTCCTGTCAGCACGCTAGAGTATCCGAGTCTTTGCACACAGAAAGCTTCCTTTTGCACAGAATGAGCTTCTAGCTTTTGTACAGACTAATTGAATGTATTTGGGGGGGGTCTGGGAGGGGGAGAAGTAGGGAGTAAACCAATTCCAAACAAACCCATCGGAGTATAATGCCTTTTCTGAGCGAGTATGTGCTGTAAACGGAGGTTGTAATAGCAAAGGGAGGGCAGGCTCAAGTATAATTTGACACAAAGTGTGGTTTTATTTTTGTACTGATATGGATAAGAGACTGTACAGCATCTATTTATTTAGATGATTTATGTGGTAAATGTTGCAAACAAAATTATTAAAATATTAAATATGAGAACTGACATTTACTTAATGGTCTGTTTGTGTGGTCATTTACCTCCCCTTCCTTTAATTCTACAGCTGAATTATTTTCCCCCCGTCGCTCCTGTTGGTATAAGCACGCAGTGTGGTTGGAAAAAGAACGGAAAAATGCGTGTGCGTGCGTGAGAACGATCAGTAAAGGAAGGTTGATGAAGAATGGAGCCTGCAGAAGGCTGTTCCTGGCATTACTCATTACTTCAATTTGAGGAGGTTAGGTTTTTATTAATTTTTAACCACTGGGTGAGTTAGAGCTGTACAGAGGTGACCCAGGACAGCTGGCCTTTGATGGATCAGAACTGGAAAAGCAGAACGCCAGTCACAGGGTGGCTGCTGCTCCGGGTGTAGGGAGTTCCTGACGTCCTCACACGATGCGGTGGTGCCAGGACAGCTCCGCTGGCACTAGCTGGAGGAGAGAGAGCATGGCTGCCGAGTCACAACAGCGCGGGGAGCAAAAGCCACAGGGTGGGGGGCTTTCCTGAGTCAGTCACGGCTCCGGCCATGCCTGCCTTACCAAAGTGTGGTCGGCGTGCTTGTCCTGAGCCAGCGGGGCTGGATGTGACCGATGGCATTGGAGCAGGCCTCCAGCCAGCCACTAATTTTCTGGCAGCAGCTAGCGAGTCAGGTGAAGTAGTAAGGAACTGCAGTGCAGCGTTATGGGAAAGCCTGCTCCAGAGATTGTTTCTTCCCTCCCCTGCCAATGCTGCAGAGGCTGGCTGGCACTTGCAGCTCAGCGGCTTGTCCTTTCACATGCGTGTGTTGGTTGGATTAAAGGTTAATCTGGATGGTGTGTGTGTATTATTTTAATAATTTGTTGTTATGCCACCCCTCCGATCCACGCAGTGCTGCCAGCTTGCCTTGTGCAGCTCTCCTGGTAGGGTGCGTGAGGATGGGGTACTGGCTGTACCTCAGAACATGTCCTGGGCCCCTGCTTACAGCCAGCAGCACCCAAAAAGGTCACCAGAAAAGCTGCTGCACCCCAGCCCCTCAGCGCAGCAGAGGGTACGACCGCTTCTTGCTAGAGAAAACAGAAGTGCTGGAGCGACAGCGTTGGCTGGTCAACTCTTGGAGCCGTTTGGGTGGAGATGCCAACCCAAGTCTGCAAAATCACAGGCCTGGGGGCTTGGAGCAGGTAAGCTTCTCGTTATCGAGTGGCATGGATAAAGTAGAAACGTTCTCACACCTCCTGTTCTCCCCCTGTGCTCAAAGGCTGTGTGCCAGTGGTTCTGGGGAGGAAGGCCTCGTTGCACCCGCACATCTTGTTGCTTCCCCACAACTTTCCTGTGGGGACCAGCGGCTGCTCCAGGACCGCCATCTTCCTTGTCTGAGAGTTTTACTGGAAATGTGAACGAAACAAAGGAAATACCTGAGGATGCGGCTCTTCAGCCGCTGGTTTTGCTGCGAGAGGCCAAAAAAGAGCAAGTGTGGGCCGGGGCAAGACTTGTGCGAGCTCTGGGGCTGTGCAGCGAGCCTGGGCTCTGTCCTGTCACGAGGGGTGAGGAGCAGGCCCCAGGGAGCCCCCCATTTGCTGGGGGCTCCTGGATGGGGAGCCTGAAGCACTCGTTTTTACAGACAGCGTTAATCAACGCAATTAAAAACACCAAAACACGGCGGGCACCGGCCACTTGCTCTTTTCCAGACGCGTCACAGCGCAGGCAGGATGAGGGCTGAGCACAAACGTGGTGCGGCGGGGGGCCCCCGTCCTGGCCGCCATTTTGTGTCACGGGCGGCCACTTGGGGTTGGTTGGGGTTCGCTGTTTTTCTGGGGGCGTTGTTGGGTTTTTGGGGGTTCATTGGGGTTTGTTGGGATTTATCGGGGTTTAGTTCCCCCCCCTCCTGCCCCGTTACCACCTGCAAGATGTCATTCCTGCAGATCGAGGGTGCTCTTAGGGGAGCACTCGAGGCGGGGAATTCCCCCCGCACCCAACCATTTGCCTTTTATTACCATTATTATTAAGATTTTGGGGCCTGTTTCCCTTGCGGCGCCTCACGGCACGGAAAAGATGACGTGAAAAGAAGGAAAACGAGGTGTTTTTTACTTTTTACTCCCTTTTTTTTTTTAATTTTTTGATTTATTTTTGTGGTTTTTTTTTTTTTTGATCTTTATGCATTTTTAATTATTTATTTTGCGGACCAACCCCACACACTCGACCCCTTTAACCCCCCCCCTATAATTTTTTTGGGGGGGGGGGGGGGTCACGCGCGGCCGCGGCGGGAGGGGGCGCGCGGGCGTGCGCGTACCCGCTTGGGGTGGGGGGGGGGGCGTTAGAGGCGGTCGTAGCGGCGCGGGGCGGGGCGGCGCGGGGGGGAGGCGGGCGGGCGGGATTATTATGGGCTGTGGGCGCCGCCGCCGCCGCCGAGGAGCCCAAGATGGAGCTGTCTGCAGTGGGGGAGCGCGTCTTCGCCGCCGAGTCCATCATCAAGCGGCGCATCCGAAAGGTGCGGGGCCGCCGGGCGGGAGGGGGGGGGGAGGGAGGGGGGCGCCGCCTGCCTCGGGTCCTTCCCCCGACCCGCTCTCACCATCCTTTATCCCCCCCCCTTTTTATTTTTATTCCCCCCCCCCCGTGTTTTTCAGGGGCGCATCGAGTACCTGGTGAAATGGAAGGGCTGGGCCATCAAGTGAGTGCGGGGGGCAGCGCCCCCCGGGGGGGTGCGTGGGGTGCGTGGGGGGGTGTATGGGGTGTGTGTGGGGGGGGGGGGGTCCTGGGGGCTCACCCCTTGCCCCTGTCTCGCCGCCCGCCCCGGCAGGTACAGCACCTGGGAGCCCGAGGAGAACATCCTGGACTCGCGCCTCATCGCCGCCTTCGAGCAGAAGTGAGTAGGGCCAGGCCCCGCGGGGTGCCCGGCCGTGGGGTGCCGCAGGGCCGGGGGCGAGCGGGGAGGAAGGGGGGCGGCCGCGGCCGTCGCCCCCGCGCTTCCCCCCGCTGGGACCCGTTCTAACTTCTCCACCGCTTCGGCTCCCCAAAGGGAACGGGAACGGGAGCTGTACGGGCCCAAGAAGAGAGGACCGAAGCCCAAAACTTTTCTCCTGAAGGTAACTCTCATTTAAATAACTCAGGCCTAGCCCGCCGCCTCGAGACCCCTCGCGGAGCCGTGCCCTTGGAAGGACCGCGCTTCCGCGCGCCCCGCTCGGGGGGGGGACGCGGGGCCGGCCGCCCGCGGCAGGGGGTAGGGAGGCAGGAGCCCAGCGGGTGCGTGCCTGGCGGGTGCCCCAGCAGGACGCTCGCACACGCGCGGCTGTGCGTGGCGAGGCTGCGGTCCCTGCTCCGGAATCCTCTCCCCCCCTTTCACGGCCTTCTGCTGCTGTCGCAGTAGCGAGCGAGCCTGCCCTGCTCTCCCCCCCTGCCTTCAGCAGCCTCCAGCCCGTGCCCTGCGACTTCGCAGCGCGCCGAGCGGCTGGGCGGCCGTGGCTGGAGTCCTGCTGCTTGCTGCTCGCGCTCTTCTGACCGTGTTTCGGCGTGTAGGTGCTCCGCGGGAGTCGCGTGGTTTGATCCGTAAGCTGCAGGCTGGTTTTGTTTTTTCGTTTTTTTTTTTTGGGGGGGGGGGGGGGGAGGAATGTTTCTGCTCTGTGTAGGATAGCAGCTGGAGCTTGCAATTGCTCTCTGTCAGACCCTGCGCCTTTGCAAGAAGGTATCGTCGTAGCATCTCTGCCTTCTTGCAGAGAAGAATGACGAAGGGAGTCCTAGTGCAGCTCTCCCCTTATTTTTTTTACTTATTTTTTTTTTAATTCAGAAGCCTGGTAGCTGTGTGACATCTATGCGAGCTTTGTGGATTTATTTGTCCAAAGACAGAACTCCTTGCTTTCCTTCCTTCTCCCCGCCCCCCCCCCCAACCTCCCCCAACTACCTTGATCACGGACTTCAGATGAACGTAGAAACACAATGCACCTTTGTATGGTTAAGGCACGTAAGGGAATTTGGAGCTTCCCTGGTTTCCAGTACGAAGCCCTGGGACAGCCGGAGTGGACCGTGTAGTAAGGTGTCTCCATCACCGAGTCAGTCTGTGGCTTCGAGCAAGTCATTTAGCCTTTGTGCATGTTTCCCCATCTGTGAAACAGGTTAATGCTCTCCTCTTGCTGGCAGCAGCAGCAGCTTTACTCAAGTTAGTGTAGCACTTTAACTGAATGAGCAGTGGAAAGAGCGATGAGGGGTAGGGTGTCACCTCTCCTCTGCTTTGAGAGCGCATAACGTAGGAGAAATGCAGGAATGGGCGTATCCTGATGCCCTGAGTAAAACCCAGGGGACAGTGGTAATCCTCCGAAAGTCCAGATGATAGATCTATCCTCCTTCTCTGTCGTTTTCCTCTCCTGCTGCTAAGTTTTTCAGTCTGCAGATACAGAAACTACAAACGTAACCGATCGGTACCACCTCTTAATCTTTGTACGGGGAAACTGGACTAGTTGGTTTTTCTCTTTCTGGCAGTCACGCATTAAATGAAACCCTAGTGTTTAGGGTTCCAACAATGCAGAGGAAAGCTTAAAGGGAAACCACCGGCTTAAAATAGTTCTCTGCTTGAATTAAAAAATTCTGGTATTTGTAACACCTGGCATTGTTCAGTGGTAGAAGAGTGTATTTCTTCTTTGTTTATTCTGTGCTTTTGACTTTACCAGGTATAATCAGTTTCTTTTCTTTTGATTCTGAATGTGTTACGGCAAAATCCATTGCCAATTTTTTGTTCTCATTCAAACAAACAAACAAAAAAACAACCACAAAAAAAAAAAAGCAAGGAAAAAGAAAACAACAAAACCCACTCATTCCTCCTCTTCTCCCCTTGCTCTTTAAAACCTCCCAAACTTGGAACCTGAATTATTCAACAGCATCCTTTGAATCACGTCCCTGACACGTTTCCGTGGCACATCTTCCTTCTGCCAGCTTCTCAAATGTTACCGAAAACCCGTAGGTTTGTGTAACTGGCATGGTACTTTGGAGAAGGTGGGACGAGATGAGGGGGAGGACGTGCTCTCCTGAAGGCTGGTGCCCAGCCGTGCAGGGCAGGGCAGAGTCCCGTCGCTCTCGCTTCGTTTGCAGCTTGGAGAGACAGAGCCGGTGAAACTGCCGGTGCTCCGACTTGCCGTTTTCTTCAACTTCTGATCCTGCCTTAAAAAATAACACCCCAGGCCAGGCAGCGAGAAGTAACCGCGTCTCAGCCAGCTCCACCTGAACTTGTTCGAGCTCTGTTCAGGCAAACCTTGTGCAGCTAGAGAAGCGGCTGGGACCGGCACGCTAGTCAGCCAGTCCTGTTTGCTCCCCGTGCGGCTCGGTCAAATCTTCTGACCTGCTGAAGACGCAGGCGTGGCCTCTGATAACGCCGCAGGGCTGGCACTGCCGCGGGACGAGCGGGACTCGCCTCTGCCTCGCGCATCGCTAGCGACCTTTTTGGTTCTCGGCTGCAGGATCTCTTGCCAGTGAGAATTTCGGAAGCAGGGGAAGAAATTTGACTCTCGCTTCCCAGAGGGAGTCTTTGGAGTTGGCAGTTAGAACAATATTCTTTTTGATCTGCTGGCTGAACAGATTAGGCCTGGGCGGAGTGACGTTTAAGTAGGAGCCTGGCCTAGGACTGCGTTGGTTGACTGGTCTGCCCTCGACTCAGTGGCTTGCTAGGATCTTCCACGTACGTCAGTGCTTGAACTTGGTCTTTTGAGCCTCCAGGAAGGCGTGGAAATACATGCTCCGATATACCATTGTCCCCTGGCCTGTGTGGGTGTTTTAGGTTGCAGGTGGGGATAGGTTTATCCAGGGATTAGTTGTCAAAAGCTGCAGATAGGCACCCGGGGGGATTTGCAGAAAGCATTCCAGCAGGTTAGAGGCCCACGCCTTGGGAAAAGCTTTGAAAAGCTGCATCTTCAGCCACCTGCTGCCTTTGTGAGCCAGGCTCCCGTTGCAGAGAGCTGCGCAACGCTTGCCCTTTCGACCAGACTGCAAAGGGAAACCACGGGCCGGGCTCTGCGATGCTGCCACCAAGATGGCCGGCCCCGTAAGGGACCCCTGCAAATTCCAACGGCGGAGTTTTTGGGCAGGAAATGGGTCTTTATCCTCCGCGTACTAGGGGCAAACTTTCCCACAGCTGAGATCAAGCTTGGCGGGAGGCTGTAATTCTTGGGAGGCTCCTGGTATGCTGCAAGCTTTGTGCCTGGGAAGCAGAGCCCTCGGTCTGGAACGGGCAGCGCGGCGCATAAGGCTCTTACCCTCCTGCTTCGGTGTCTGCCAGAAGTCTTCCTTGAGGACAGGTCCTTCAGCTTGAGGGTGGAGTGGCTGCTTGTGCAAGGTTAGAAAGAGACATTAACCGATCGTGCACGCTGTGGTAATCTTCCTCTTCTCCCCTGCTTCGTTTGCTCTTTATATTTTGCTTTTCCCTCGGCACTCCGCTGTGAGGAATGCAAAACTCACCAACTAATCTAATAAAGTCTAGCGCGTGCTATTAAGAGACAGAGCCCGGTCTCCAAGCTCAGTGGGTGGCTAGCAAAGACTCCTCTTCGGGGTGGCTGTAAATACACTGAGGGAAAAAGGCTGGAGAAGGTTAATAGAGAGAAGTAACTGAGAGCAGAGTAAAGGAGTGGGGGAGAGGGGGGTAGAAGGGGCAGAGCAGCATGTTGTTCTGTCACTTCGCCCTTCCTTGAACTCTGAAGTTGGAGCTGGGTTTCTTTTGATCTCTTCCCTGTTCGTAAATTATCCCCGAGCGGTTTGAAAACAGCCTGTTCCCCTTTGTAGCATTTTGTTCCCCATCCAGTAGGGAAACTTTAGTTTATGGCAGTGTTGCTTGGGAGAACTATGCTATGAACTGGCTTGCTGTTGCCTTGTCGCTTGGAAGGCTGCAGAAGAAAAAGGGCAATAAAAAGGCAGAATGGCAGCCAGAAAGGGGAAAGAAGAGCTCTTGCAAGTGCCGTTTGGAACAAGGACTGTGGGAATGCAGGTGGAGAATAAAAGACAAGGCAGAACCAGTAACGTGCGAGAGAGCAGCGCTACTACGGTGCAGCAGTGCTACGGGAGATCACTCGATTTTGAAATAATTAACGAGAAATCTGTTGCCTTGCAATCTGGAAGGAAAACAAAAAAAGACCTTGCGAAGGTTTTGATACGAGTCAGGTAAGCAAGCCTTCACCGAGCACGTGTCAGTGTACGTGCTTGTGCGCCTCAGCGCGTTAAGGGGATGAATGAACAAATATGCTCGCTGGGCCTCGAGGGACATTTATTCAGAAATAGTAGGGAACAAGGGAGATAATACTAGTTCCCAGAGGCAATGGGAAAGAGCTGTACAAGCTAAATAAAGGTGATACATATCCCAAAAGGGAAGCGGGGGGAAGGGAAGCGATCCTAGCAATTGCCTCGCTCTCGTGACAGAGCACTGCAGCAAGCCTCCAGAAGCTGCCTCCTGATGTAGGCTGAGCTGTAAGCAGGGAGCGAATTACTTCATGTACGTGCTGAGTACTTCTTCAGCGGTGAGCAAATCCTGCGGGCGAACGCAGCCAAACCCAGCGAGGTAGTTCCCATTTGGAAAAGTTCTCGGTTGAGTAACAGCCCGGTGACGCGTCTGAGAGGATGGAACAGGTTTGTTTTCAAAGGCTTGGTGTTCGTACAGCTCTTGAGCGTGATAGAGTAACGCACCTGTAACAGGGAGAGGTGCGTTTCCAGCACCTAAACCTGAACGCTGAGTCTCCTGGAAACGGCAGGTGCACGTTGCTTGAAGTTGGAAGCAAGAGAAGGAAATGACCGAGCCCAGAAAACGCCCTGTGCTCTGCAGGGAAGGGACCGGAGTTCGTGTAGTTGATGCCTGAATAAACCTGATCCTGCGGTAGGAATATGGAGCTTCGCAAGTGAGAGGGGGCTGAGGGGGCTGGTCTTAGATAGGGCATCCGATACTATTTTTCTTGAAACCTTACCTGGAGAAACAAGCTCAAGGTAACCCGCAGATTTGCATATTGTTCTTTGGAACTGGCGTCGAAGCTGGGCACTGGGAACAGCAGCGTAGCACCTGGGGAGCTCCCTGCTTACCCTGTCTCTTAACAGTTTGGCCAAGGAGGTCAACGGTTCATGTAGTCTGCGTGGAGAGCACCAAAACTGGAATTTAATGAATGCAGAGAGCTGAAACATGAGTTATGAAGAAGTGCCCCAGAAGTAACTGGAAACGCAGACACAGAGTAAATGCAGGAGACCTAGTTGTCGTGGCACGCTGGGAGAGTCCTAGGCACGGAGCAGTGCTGGGTGCTAGCTGCTCCGTAAGCACAAAGCAAAGCCAGCTCTCTGTCAAGACAGGACAGGAGCTGATTGATGTGCACAGACAGAAAACATGACAGCAGCAGGACTTTGGAAGTGGCCAAGCAGCGACGCTCCCAGCATTACCGTTTCTCTTTTCCCGTGGTTGATGGGAAACTTCACCGAGAAATTCGGGGTGTAGAAGGCATCCGTGGGTGTTTGCGATGGCTTCCTCTAAACCAGGGGGTGGTGGGGGAATAAGGCGTGCTGCTTTCTCAGGTGGGTAATGGGAGGCAGCCTTGTGAGCCAGCCACACTCAGAGTCCGCTCTGCGGGGCATGGGGCGGGCAGAGCCCCTCGGTGCGAGGCGTGGTTGTTGCCAGCAAGTTCATCTAGAAGACATGCAGCAGGAGAGGCCCTGAAGGATGTCTGTGCCTGCTTGCCTGGCTTCCCGGTCCCGTGTTTTGGAACAGGACATTGTGTCGCACTTTGCTATCCACTAAGCGGTGGTAAACTGGCGAGAAGCCCAAAGCATAAGAGCAGCAGTGCTGGAAGGGCTGTCTGCTTTTGGGGAAGGAAGAATAAAGTTCCTGATCCAGCCCGTGCTGGTATGTAACGTGGGAAAGCAAACTGCAGCTTTTTGTCCCGGTGTCCGCCATCTGCTTCAGAGGGACCTGTGAAGAGGAGGAGCGAGGACAGCCCTAAGTGTGCGTCTGTCTGTGCCTGTGCCCTTCTGAAGGGGTCTCCACGTCATGGATGGCTGGGGTAAGAGCACAGAGAGTTGAGGGAATCCATCCAGAGCTGCTGCTATGCTCCAGCCTGTTGGATGCCTGAGACAGAACCATGTCTGTCCATTTTCTGAACTGTTTTGGGCGTGGAGCGATGTGTGAGGCTGAATCCCCGGTGTGGGCGAACCTTCAGTCTGCATGCATACGGCAGGGGAAGGAGGCCTCATCGCTGCAGTCCTTTTACAGCCAGGATGTAAGGAGAATGCAGGGAACGACCCAGCATTAGCCGGGGAGGAACAAAATGTCTTCACGTCCCCGCTCCCTGCTCGTTCAAGGTCTGTGGTTCTTGCTGGGACCTCGGTGGGAGGCGAGGGGCACAGGGTGACAGCAGAGCTCTCTGGGGACGCGGGCCCAGGGCTCTGAGCTCATTGTGCAAGAGCAGGCCTGGGCCCCTTGCTTAGATCTGTTAGATTGCTGCCTTTACAAGAACATTTTTTTCCCCAGGCGTTTCTTCGGTAGGAGGCACAGCCTGCAGGGCGACAAAGGAGATGGTGTTGGGAGTGCTTAAGCTCTTAGCTGGCAGGCAGCCATCCCGATCTTGGCTTGCGTGAGGGGGCAACCGGAGAGGAAAGTTGGGGAAGAAAAGCAGCTGTCTCGTAGCACTGCAGTTCTGGTTGTGCCCACGAGATGGGGAAAGCTGCTCGCTAGATGGGTGACGGGAGAGGGGGCTCGCCCCATCAACCTGTGGGTTGCTTCTGCCTGTGGCCACCACTGAGGGGGGATGAGGATGGGGTTGAAATTGCTCCTGTGTCTCTGATTCATGAACCAGGGCACTGTCTCCAAGGGACAGAAGAGCTTAGAAGTCTTGTTCCTCTGCCCTGGCTCTTGGAGGGCTGGCACCAAGCATTTAAGCCAGCGTTGCTCCTGCTGTTTCACTAACAGCTTTAAAAAAGGTATGGTGTTCAAAAGGACAAAGCAGCGTCTTCCTTGGAGATGCAGTTAAACTTCGCTCGAGCTCCAGCTCGCCTCATCTCTGGCTTTGAACATCGGACCTTGTTCACACAGCAGAACAGGGATCAGCAACCTGCCTGTGGTCTCGAGTTAAAAATTAAGCTTCGGGTCCCCGCGTTTCTTGTGCTTGGCAAAGACAACTTCATCAGACCACCCTCGCCCACCTCCATCTTTGTTTCTCAAGACCTACCGTGCTTAGTGGAAGAGCAGATATGCCTCGTTGTGGGAGGGGAAAAGCAAACTGGATGTAGTACTCTCTGCCTCCCCCTCATCTCCTGCTTATTTCCAGAGGACAGGGTGCAGCCCCCTCTCTTGAGACTGGATTTTAGTTTGGGACGCTCGCTCGGTGGCAGGCTGGGGACAGAACTGGGAATCTGGCACCGAAAGTGGGAGCTCACGCCGACAGAGCTGCGTTTTTGGGGCAGGGGGGTTCCAGGCCCAGATCACCGGTGGGTTTGAGGGGAGGTGGTGTGGATGTGTGGTTGTCATTAGTGTGTGACGTGGCATTGCTGTTCGGCGCCTGGCTCGAGATGTGGCTGCATTTGGGCTACCTCTCTGACCCTGTTTTTTTTTTCTCTCTCCCCACCACCGCAGGCTCGGGCCCAAGCGGAGGCCCTCCACATTGGGGATGTACACTTTTCTGTCAAGCCTGGTTCTAGCACCTCGTCTCCCAAGCTCCACTCCAGCGCCGCGGTGCACCGGCTCAAGAAAGACATCCGGCGATGCCACCGCATGTCCCGGCGCCCCCTGCCTCGCCCGGACCCCCAGAACGGGGGGAGCGTGGGCGGCGGGGCCGGCATCCGTCCTCCCGTCTCGCCCTTCTCGGAGACCGTCCGCATCATTAACCGCAAGGTGAAGCCCCGCGAGCCCAAGCGCAGCCGCATCATCCTCAACCTCAAAGTCATTGACAAAGGTGGCAAGCCGGCCAACGGGACCGGGGGGGCCCTGGCTCGGCCCAAGATCCCGTCCCGAAACCGCGTCATCGGCAAGAGCAAAAAGTTCAGCGAGAGCGTCCTCCGCACCCAGATCCGCCACATGAAGTTCGGCGGCTTCTCGCTCTACAACAAGCCGTCCGCCGCGCCCGCCCCCTCCCTGGAGGGCAAAGGGGAGGCCGAAGGTTCCCAGGCGGCCTCCTGCGGGCTCATGATGGGCTCCACCCCGTACGATGCCCCCAGCTCCAGCTCCTCCGGCTGCCCGTCGCCCGCCCCCCACTCCTCCTCCGACCCAGATGATTCCCCTCCCAAGCTGCTTCCCGAGACCCTCAGCCCGGCCATCCCCGACTGGCGCGAGTCAGAGGTCCTCGACCTCTCGATCCCACCCGAGTCAGCTGCCACCAGCAAGCGTTCTCCCCCGGGAGGCTGCGGCGGGGGGCAGACCCCCTCCTTGTCCCTTTCTTCTTCCGAGCCGGAGCAGGAGGCCGGCGACTGGCGTCCCGAGATGTCCCCTTGCTCTAACGTGGTGGTCACGGATGTCACCAGCAACCTCCTCACGGTCACCATCAAGGAGTTCTGCAACGCGGAGGATTTCGAGAAGGTGGCGGCGGCGGGCGGCGGGGGAGGCGGCAGCAAGTGAGCGAGCCAGGTCCCCCTGCTCCAGGGGCGTGGGGGGAGCTCTACCTGCGAGAAGTCGTGGTGTGAATGGCTGTCCTTGGTTCTCTCCTTCTCCCCTGCGCTGTCCCTCGTCCCTCACGGCTGCCCTTCCTCCTCCTCCTCCTCCTCCTCCTCCTCCCCTCCTGCCCGGAGGCTGGAGCGCTGCGCTGCGGGGGGAGCGGGAGGCAGAGGAGGCGGTGGTGGGGCTGGGGAGTGGTTGTTTGTCCTTGAGTGTGGTGTTGTCCAACCGGCGGTGGAGCCTTTGGGGCTGAGCGTGTGCCTGCGCCTGTGGGGAAGCCGCTCTTCCCCCTCCTCCCCCTTTCATCTTCGACAAAAACTGCAGAGGAGCTCCGGAGCCTTGAGGGGTGGACGGAAGAGGACTGGAGCCCCCACCCCCTGAGCCTTCCCCCCCCCCCGAGGTGCATGCAGTCTCTTCCATTCCTCTATTTCCCCCTCGCCACGCCGCCGATCCTACCGTCCTCGCCCTCCTTGGCCCGCGGCCTGGATCCGCCATCTCCTGTGCTGCGGTGGTGGCTCCAGGTGCCCCAGGGCAAGGAGCAGAGGGGCGTGAGGTGAAGCGCCGTGCCTGGAAGGTGCTGGTGACAAAGCTGGGGCCGTGGGGCTGCCCCACGCCGCAAACCGTCCCACGTTGGCTTCCCCTTCCCTCTAACTATTGGTGCTACCTTGGCAGTTGTGCGGCCGCTTTCAGGTGGCCTGCTCCCTCCTCCTCCTCCCGCATCTTCCGACTTGCTCAGCCTTGCAGGGGGGAGAGGGGAGAGAAGAGGAGTCTGCTTCCAGCCAGATCTTCCTCCTGGCGTTCGTCACTTGCACTTGCCTGGGGGAGAGGGCATGAAATGTCCTCCCCCCCCCCGGCCCTTCTGTGGTGGGAGCGGGAGTTGGGCCGTGCGTCCGTCCCGCAGCCGGGGAGGAGAGGCGCTGACAGGGCCGCCCTCCTGCCTCCTGCCTGAGCTTCCCCTCGACCTTTCCGCTCCCCCCTGCTCCCTCAGAGGGAAGGGAGGGCGCCGAGGTGGGCGGCTTGCTCTTCCCGCTTCCTTTCCTCTCTCCTTTCTCTGCCCAGAGCGGCCTGGAAGAGGGCTCCCCCCTGTCATTTCGGGATCTGAAAGGGCCCGTACAACTGTCAACCAAAGGTGCTGACAAGAAATAACTCTCTCTCTCGCATCAGAAGCACGCGTGCTGGTTCTCTTCCCCTGAGAGCACCCCTGGGTCGATCTACAAATCCCTTCTCTTTGTCCCTTGCAAGCAGGAGCAAGCAAGACCCGTAGCTGGCCCTTCTCTTCCGCACAGCTCCCTCTTTCCCCGACCACCCTTGTTCGTGTCCGGACCAGGCTCTCCCCTTCTCCTGCCTCTTCTGGCTTGCTCGGCTCCGTGTCAGCCGTAGGCATGACGGTGAGATGCCGCTCCTTTGCTTTCCCTTCTCCCCCTCCTTGCATGTGGCTGGGCTGTGGGGACAAGGCGAGGAGGTGCTGACGGACCGAGCCGTGGGAGCGCCTCGCCTCTCAGCCCCGGCCCCGGGATGGGGCCGAGGGGTTTTACCTCTACATACGTGGTGCGGAGGTGGAAAAGGGTGGGGGAAAGGAAATTCCCTTCTGCGGGAGGATGCTCGGGAGCTCCCCCCTTGGCACACCCCTTCCTTTTCCTCTCCTCGTTTTAAGAGCTCAGTGGACGCTTTGGGGATGCGGTCGCATTCACGGCTGAAGCTTAGGGGCAGGGAGAAAGAGACTTCCCCGATCCATTCGCCGAGCTAAGGCTTCCTATAACTCGTTGGACTCGTGTGTGTGTCTGTATTAATACCTGCCTGTATTCTTTGTGTCTTTACTTTTTGCATCTTTCCTGTGCCTGGCACACCCGGGGATCCCTTATTTTAGCATAGCCTATCCATGCGACTGCAGCTTCAAAGATTGTAGTTCTAGGGAGAAGCTCTTCGGGAAATAGCAAGGAGCTCTCTCTCTTATTCCCCTTCTAAACAACAACAACAAACTCTGCTATTTGGAGGCTGCAGGATAAGAGGAGCTTCTTTGTGGGGTGGATGCAAACTGGCCAGTCACTTTAGGTTGTTCAGTTGCTGTTTGGTGTGCGCGTGGTGATGTGTTTCGTTTTGTGGTAATGAGGTTCTGAAAACAAACAAACTGAAGCGTTTAAGCGGGAGATAAAAGGGAACTTTAATAGGAAACTCTTGATGTGTTTTGGCCAAGATGTGTTCGCTTGGCAGAATTCTTTTCCCCAGTGTCTCTTGTACGGTGTTCTTTGGGGGCGGGGGGCAGGAATCGTTTAACTGAAGGGTTTTTGCCTTTCTCCAGAGTGACAAGCAAGGGGACTGTCTGTGAAGAGCAAAACAGTGGGGTCGTTGTAGGGATACTCCGCGAGGACCTTCTTCCTGTGGTGAGGAGACGGGGAGGGCTTGTTGTGGCAGAGGAACTCGTGCGGTAGATCCCGTCTGTGGAGGAAGAGAGGAGTACGATCCGGCTTGCAGACACAGCTCGACCGCTTGCGTGACGCGTCTCCCCCCGGGGGGGGGGCGTCACCAGGTGGGAACCAAACCCTGAACCTCTGGATCTGAAACAAAGATCCCGTGCTCTTTTCGGGTTAGGTCTGCTAACCCGAAGGCAGCAGCAGCCTCAAAAGTTCCCTCGGGTGGACGAGCCGCTTGGGGCTGACTAACCGACCTTCGTATTCACGTGGGTTACGCTCCCCCTCCGAAATTTTTGCCCATGCTCCGTAACGGAGATGGGAGGAAAAGATCTCTCCGTGCCCCTTAGGAGGGGCATGGGGTGGAGGGAGGAGTTTATTTGAAAGTATCCCCTTCCCTTCCCCGTAACCCCTAGAAAAACAAAAAAAAACAGGGAGATAATTCTCTGTGTCTGTGCCATGTTTGTTCTCTTGTTGTTGTGTTTTTAGAGGAGATTTTATGATGGAGTGGAAAAAGTGAAATGATTAGTTTTGCATAAAAAAAGAAAAGCTTAAAAAAAATTTCTACAGGGAGAGAGAGAGCGAGAGAGAGCGCGAGAGAGCGAGTTTAAAAATGAATAATAAATGCAGTGATTGCACAAACTGTAGTGGTTTTAGATGGTCCTTAGAGAAAAGAGTATTTTGTAGTATCGAAGCATGTGTGTCTGGGATGGTGTTTGGCTTGCTTGAACTGGAGGGAAAGGCATTCTTGGGACTGAGCAGCGACCTCCTAGCTGAAAAAGGCAAGTTGCGTGTTGGAGGAACCCTGTCTGCAAACCCTTCCCGTCCTTGCCTCCCAAGTGTCGGAGTGAGTTCCCTTCCCTCCCGTCCCTCTCCTGTGAGCTAAGGTGGAGTCTCCAAATGGTTTTTCCCCGGCCTTCAGCAGCGGCCGGCCCTCGTTCTGCCCGAGCGCGGGCCAGGCCCGCGACACGGAAACAGTTGACTTAACTTTGCATGCACAGCAAGCTGCTAGATTTGGGGTGGGCGCGTACCTTTCCTGCCAAATCGCCGTCTCTTCTCCTTTCCCTCCCCCGAGCCCACGCGGGATTAAAGCCCGCGGGGGCTCACCTCCCGGGAAGCAGGCTCGCCCTCCCCTCCTTTTAGGGTCTCTGAGCTTTGCCCGGTGCCATTTTTCACGCAGGATTCACCCCGTCGGGACGGAGAGCCGAGCCCCAGCCGCATGCCGCGCGGCGTCCCCTCTCTGGCTGCAGCCAGACCTTCGGGGGCGGGTGAAGGCGCTGCCTCGTGTGCTCAGAAGTCTTTGCCGAGAGGCATGCCCTCTTCTCCAGGCTCCGGGGAGGCGAGAGGAGGGCCCCGACGGGATTTTGCTCGAGCAGGGCTGCAATCTTCCCCTCCAGCCTCTCGGCGGGCGGGAGGGAAGAGCGTCCCTAACGCTTCCTCCAAGCGGGCAGGCAACGGGCGGGCGCTAGGTGCCCCAGCCGAGATGTCCGCTGCGCCTTCATCTGGCGCGTGGGAGCCGCCAGATGTTGGTGTCTGAGCAGAAGGCGGCGGGCAGGGGACGCCAGGACAGTTCTCCTCGCCTGGACTTCTCCGGTGCCCTCGGCTCGGCGGCGGCAGGCGACGGACGTCCCGACGCCTCCCACAGCCTCTGCTGTTCTCGGGATCTTCCCCTTCTCTCTCTCTCCCTCCCTCCCTACCCGCCGAGGTCTCTCAGTGCTTCCCGCAGCCTTCAGCTCGGAGCGGCAGCCTCCCGTCTCGTGCTCTCTTCCCTCCTCGCCGAGCAGAGCGGGACTAGGGAGGCGCGAAGCCGATGAGATGCGAGCTCCTTTCGGGGTGGAAAACAGAGAAAATAGGCTGTGGTGAGCAGGCCCGGCTGCGGTGAGCCACGACTCGATTTCTGTTTTCGGAGGAGCGTTTCTCCGCGTCTCCCCTCACCGACGTTCCCAGGGGGATTTATGAAATAATAATAATGAAATAACGAAACCCGATCCTGCTCTTTACCAGGTAGGAGCTGTCTCCGAGCTGAGTCTTCCTAGGGATTTCACTCCCTTTCCCAGCCCCTCTTTGTAGAGGAGGTTTCGGCAGCTCCCGGTGCCGGGAGGTGACCACCTCTTTGGGGGCCTCCTGGCAGAAGAGGAAGAGCTTTCTCGGGGCTCTGCCGTGTGCTGGGGGTGCTGTCCCAAGTGTCCCCCCCCCCAGCTTCTGCCCAGTCTGGGCTGTGGCATTAGTGAGACGGCTTGGGAGCAGATCTTTCTCCCCAGGGAGGTGTAACAAACCTGGAGCGCGTGTCTGGCTAAGTGCTTGTTTTTCCCCCTCGCCTCCTTCCCCACCTTCTGACAAGCCCTTTTTCCTCCTTGCCTGGCGCATCCTTTTACTCCAATGTCACTTGCTTTTGCTGCATTTTTCGATCGCCCAATAATCGTGCAAGAGCTGGGATCTTATTTACTTTTTTATATAGAAATATATGAATATAAAAGAAACGCCCCCTCCCCTCTGCCACCACCCCCTTCTCCCCGCCACCCCGTGTGCAGCCCACCCCGTCCCACCCCGTGCTCCCCAGGCTGCATTTTTCTGAGGGTTGGTTTTGTTTTTTTTTGGAGGGGGGAGGACGGGCTTTGGGCTCCCCCTGGGTTCGAGGTTCCCTCGTGATCCGTTGCCTTTCCCCAGGGGTTTTGCCACCCTGTGCCTCTGCCTCCCTGCCACGATCCGGCTGAGGATGCCAGGAGCATGGATCCCGTGGTGTTTGCACGGGGCTGGCGGGGGCTGAGTATTGATTCAGAAATCCCCCTCTCCCTGCCTGTGCTTCCTTCCCTAACGACTCCAGCAAGCATCGTGGCGCTTCGGGTTTGAGCAAATAACTGGTTTTATTTTAAAAGGTTCCTAAGGTCCTTCCCAGAGCGCAATGTGTAGGGTTTCTTTTTGGGGGTATAGATGGGAAGAGACATCAGTCTGTCTCCATCCTCACCCTCTCCCTTCTTTGCCCATCCATCCTCTACTTTTCTCCCCTCTCGACGTTGCCCCGTGCTGGACCTTTGGCACCGGCAACTCCGCGCGCGCTCTGTGCAGCGAGTCCAAAGCGCCCTCCGTCCTGGCTGCCGCGCTTAAAAAGCTGCCACAGGGCTTCGGGTTCTTCTTCTTCTCTTCAAACTTCTCCTTCCGGCAGTGAAAGGTGCTGTTCCCGGTCTGCCCGTGGGAGACCAGGCTGTCTCCGGCAGCTCTTCTGTCCCTTCCTGCCTCTGTGCGGTGCGAAATGGAGCCTCTGCGGGGCTGTCCCCGGGTGAGGGTCCCTCTGAGGGATTTGCCTCGAAACCCTGCCCCTCCGAGGGGGATGGAGGATTGGAAAGCGCAGAGCAGGAGCTCTGATGTGGCACGCGGAGGAAACGAAGTGATGGAAGGGCAGCTGGACGCAGTGCAACACCAGCCTCGGGAGCAGCTCGAAAAACGCATCTTGCGGGGAGAGAAGGGGCACGGTCAGGACGAGCCCCTGAAGAGCCAGCTCCCAGCAGAGCCCCCGGCTCCCGTGGCTTTGTGCGGGGGCTCCGGCTTCGCCCTGGCGTGCAGGGGCCGAGGCTGCCCCCCGGGCAGAGACGTGGCAGGTAGGTTCTCCTCGGCAGGTAGGTGGCCGAAGGGGCGAGCCCGCTGCAGCCAGGCCTGCTGGCTGCGGAGGAGGACGTGGTCTTAGGTCAAGTTCTCAAACGGAATAAATAAATAAATAAATAAATAAAAAATCTCCGTGATGACTCGTGTTAGGACAAAGTCGTCATGCCTGTGCCCCCTTCTTGCCCCCATTAGCTTGGTTTGCTGTCCTCCCCTCCTCTTCCCCTGTCCCCTGCCGTGAAGCCTTGTTTGCTCCTCAAGAACGGAGGACTCTCTCTCTACTTTGGGATTTCTTTTTTGTTTTCGTTTGTTTCCCTTTTGGGTAGAAAGTTGTCCGGTGGTGGTGGAGGACAGGGGCCTGCCTCATCTGTTTCTTCCTTTCACCTTCCCCAGTGCCAAGCTTAGGCTCGAATCCTGCAGGTTCCTGCAACTCTTTCAAACGCCAAGCAGGCAAAAGTTGCCCCACTGAGCTCTGTGGTACTCGGGTGCTTCAGATCCTGCCTGCGCTTGAGTTTTGGCAGCACCAGAGCCTTACTCTTTCTCTTAGAGAAGGGCAGAACTAACTCCTAGAGTGCTGGTGGTTCTGGTGCACCCCATCTGTCTCTTCATTTCCCCTCACTTGGCATACTGAGTGAAGGGGGTCATTTTTTTTTTTAATTTAAAACAAACCTAAATATGTATCTTGTAATTTTTTTTTTATTTTGAAAAAAAAAATGCATTTAAGAATTGTGCACGGATGAATTGTATATCTATATATTTTTTTTTTGTCTTGCAATTTTCATTTTAAATAGTGTTTGCTTTTGTTCTGTTTTTTGTTGTGTTTTTTTTTTTTTTTTGGTTTTGTTTTGTTTTTAATCCAGTTCCCAGCTGGCTAAACTCTGTCTAGAGCGGATGGGTGGGAGGCACAGCCGCCGGAGGGGCGATTGAATCGCCCCTTCCCCTGGCGCTTCCCGCAAAGAAAACTGGTTTGCTCCAGGTTTTGGGGGTGGGGGTTGTGCTAATTACTCTTGTATTCTTGTACATTTTGTTCTTTCTGCTGCTCTTGAATATTGTATCAATGCCAGAAATGGGGAGTTAAAAAAAGAAAAAAAAAAATGAAAAAAAAAAATTAACCCCAATAAATTGTTACATTCCAAACGTGGTGGTTGTTCTTGGGGGGGTTGTGATGGGGGTCTGGGGGGAAGGTGGGATGGGGGCAACTGGAAATGTCTGCTCTGTTCTGAGCTGTGATGGGGGAAGGGGGTGGTTTGGGGCGACGAGGGCTGGATGGGAGCACCATGGTGCGAACCGTGGTGACTTAATATTTGCTGGGTAGTTTCTCGGTACTGCCCGTGCCTGGCGCTGCGCAAGGTGCCCAGTGACCAAAACTCCCCATAACGCTGCTGTTCCCTGACATGAGTCTTGTCCAGCTGGGGTTGCTGCGGGAGGATCCCTGTTTTGCCACCTCGGGGAGCATCTCCGGCGTCCGCGGCTCACGAAGCCCCGGGGCAGCCCTCTCCAGAAACGGTGCGCCCTTGGCAGGGATCGCTGCCCGCCGAAGCAGAGCACGGCCAAGATTTTGTGCCGCTTGTGCCAGGCTCACCTCAACCCCGTGGTGTGCCAAAAAAAGCGGTGGGGGCGGCCTGGGGCAGCTCTTTTGCTTCCCGCTGCCAGTGAAGCCGCCTTAGCCGCGTTTTTTGGAGCAGGAAGGACGGGGAGGCGGACGGGACACGCGGACGTCGGTGAGGTTTTGCTCGAGGGTGCTGGCGCAGACAGCCCCAGTGACGGGGGTGAGGTGACACGAGGCACGTTTACTGGGACGGGAGACCTGGAAATAAAGGCAGCCGGGCTGGCAGCGGGCGGGCGCGCCATGCAGGCCCTGCGGATCCCCAGGTAAGGCGGGCTGAAGGCTTGGCAGGAGCCAGGGCGGAGCTGGGGCTGGATGCCTGCCTGAGCGTCACCCCCTTCCCAAACCCAATTTTTCCCATTTTTTCTCAGCGCTGTTTTTTTTTTTTTTTTTTTTGGGGGGGGGGGGGCTTCGGGGCTCTGCCTCCGCCGCTCGGGCCCCGCCCCGGGGCGGGCCGGGGGGGGGGCACCGGGAGGCTGCGGGCGGCCGGGGGCGGCGCGGGGCGTGCGGCACCGCCCGGCGCTTATAAGGGCGGCGCCACGGGGCCCCGGCGCCGGTGCTGCTGCCGGTGCCGTCCGTCTGTCCGTCTCTCCGTCCGTCTGTCTGTCCGTCCGTCCCCGCCGGCTGCCTCCGGGCTGTCCGTCCGTCCGTCCGTCCGTCCCCTCCCGCTCCGTTTTCTCGCCGTCCTCGGGCCCCGCGCCCCCCACGCCGCTGCCACCCTGAAGTTTCTGGCCGTGCTGCTGGCGGCGGGCATGCTGGCTTTCCTGGGGGCCATCATCTGCATCATCGCCAGCGTCCACCCGGCCGGCACCGCCGCCTCTTCCTCCCCACCCTCCTCCTCCTCCTCCTCCTCCTCGGCCGACAATGACTCGGCCGCCGCCGCCCTGCTCCCCCCCGCCGACAAGGGGCTGGGGGCCCTGCACGGCCCCGCCGAGGCTCTGGCCAGCGCCGGCCCCAGGCTCCCCGGCTCGCCGCCGCCCCTCTTCAGCCGCTTCGTGTGCACGCCGCTGAGCGCCGAGTGCCCCGCGGCCGCCGGCCCCGAGGAGCTGCTGGCCCTGCGCAGCGCCGCGGCCCAGCTCCGCCGCACGGCGCTGGAGCAGAAGGAGCGGATCCGCATGGACCAGGAGACCATCCGCGAGCTCACCGGCAAGCTCAGCCGCTGCGAGGGGGGCTCGCGGGCTCCCCCGGCCCCCGCCGCCGGGCTGCGGGCCGCCCCCAGGCCCGGCACCATGGGGCACCCCCCCGCCGAGCCGCCCGCCGTGAGGGAGCTGGAGGAGGCGGTGCGGGCCCTCCAGGACCGCATCGACCGCATCGAGGTGCGGGGAGGGGGCTCTGGGGGGCTGGGGGCTGGGGGGGGGGCCGTGGAGGTGAGTCGGTGTGGGCCTGCGGGTCTGAGGGGGCAGAGTCGGCGGAGGGCGGTTGTTAGGGCGCACGGGAGCTGCTGGAAGGAAGCCGCCTGCGTTTCCCAGGGCGCTGCTTCCAGGGGCTCCATCGCCCCGGGGACGGCGCGTTGTCCCCCGAGGTGCGCCGGGGCCAGAGCCACCTGCGAGCCCTCGACCGCCTGGTCTTCGCGTTCGGGTCCCCAGCGCCCTCCCCGCTGCCTGCAGGGGGACTTCGGACCCCCTCGGGGCAGAGCAGGTGGTTTCGGGGCTGGTTTTGCCCCTCTGCCCCCTCACCGCAGCAGCAGGCCACAGGCAGGGGAAGGAGGCATCTTTGGGGCTTGCTGCCCGTCCTCCTCGGCCCCAGCATCCAGCCCCTCTCCCAGCGCCAGCAGCAACGCCCACCTCCCCTTAATTCCCCACAAAGCACCGTCCCCAGGGAAGGGTCCCGCGGGCTGTGGGGGGGCTCTGGCTCACCCACATCCACGCGTGCCCAAGGAGCACGCGATAGCTGGGGGACCCAGCCCCGTAGGATGCTGTGCAGCACCTCGAGGACACCCAAAATTCCCACTGGGGTGGACCATGGAAGGGGGAAGGAGGGAGAGGGGATCCTGGCTGAGCTCGGTCTGGGGAGCGGGGTGAAGCAAAACGCCCCGGGAAGGTGATGTCCACGGTTTTGTCAACAAGGCTTAATGCTGGATGCTTTGGGGGGCTGGCAGAAGCCCATCGATATAACCTGGGCCCTGTAAGACATACGATTTATTGATACAAAACCTATCAAGTCATCTGATTCTTGGTTTGCCCTGGGGGAAGCGGGGCAGGCTCCGTGCCCCCATGGGCGAGGGGACGGGTGGGCGCATCGGGGAGCCCTCCCTGACCATGCCTCACCAAGGAGCATCGTCCGTCACCTCTCCCTAATGTCTCCCGAACGCCTTTCTCTTTGTTTTCCCTTCGGGCACAGCGTGGCTGGCCTTCTTCCTCCCCTTTTCCTTTCCCCCCTCGCTCTCTGTACGCTGGGACGCATCGCCTTGGCACGCCGAGCCGGGGAGCCAGATGCTCCTTTTACATGCTTTTAATTACTGCTGCAAATTGAAATGGAGAGGTTTGGGAGGGAGGAGGACGTCTCCTCGGAGGGGCACAGCCTGGAGATTGATGAGCTGGCTGCTGGCAGCGGGCCGACGGGCACAGGCGGGGGCACCCAAGTGATGAGAGCCCTGAGCAAGACTCGGGGGGGATGGAAACGTGCCGTGAGCTTTTCCCCTGCAAGGAAAAGCAGCGACCTTCCCGTGGTGGTAGGGGCTGCAAAGGAGCTGTGCCGGTGTGGGATGGGTGCAGAGAAGGGGACGGAGCTGGTGTGGGTGCTGCTGCTCCCCGCACATCCCTGCTCTGGGTCCCACGGTGAGCATCATCCCTCATCCGTGCCCTCCTCGTCTCAGCAGCTAAGGTGAGCGGGGCGCGAGGGGAAGCCCCGGGGGAGCAGATTTGCTGATGCATTAGTAAATTACGGCTCTGATCTCCTTACATAAATGAAAGTGCATTTGCCGAACAATGACTACAGCCTGAGCAAGTGCGTGCGGGGCCCCGCCGCCCCCCCGCCAGCCGCTGACATTTAACGTGATTAATATTACCTGGCAGCCTTCAATCTCCTCGCCGGCTCCGGTGGCCAAAAAAGCGCCGAGCGAGCCTCCCCCGCACCCGCTGCCCACTCCCCTGCTGCCTGCGCGGCGGCAGATGGGAAGCCGGGCGCCCACCGAACAGCCGGGGAGGAGGCGCTCCCCCCTCTCCCCTCCCCGAAAGCCGCCGGTAAATAACAGCTGCACGGCCGTAATTAATAGTTTCGCAAATAATTCGGGAGGAAAAAAGCGCTGGGAGATGCGGGGGATGCTTTTTAAGGAGAGGCAGCCCAGCCTTGGGGGGGCTGTGCCCCAGCAGGACAGGAGGGCACGCGAGGAGATGCCACGGAGCAAGAGAAGTGAGGACATAGCAAGAAAAGTTACAGAGAGAGAGGAAAGAAAAAAAAAGCCAGCGATCATCCCATGTTGAGTAACGTAGGGCAGGCTATTGGGGGCTAGCGGGAGCGACAGAAGCGCCCGGTCTTTTCTTTTTTGGTGCTCAGCAGATGGAGCTGGGCGTGTGGCAGGGAGGCAGGCGTCCAGCCCCCGGCTCGAGCAGTCGCAGCCTGCAGGCACGGCGGAGGGGAGCACACGCGGGGCCGTGACTAACGTGTACCCGTGGCACTGCTCCCGGGCTAACCCCTCTCTCTGTTACGGGGACCGGAGGCAGGGTGCCCTTTGCCGGGTGCTTTTCCCTCCTGGGAGAGGTTTTTCTCTCCCGGAGAAAGCCGGCAGTAAGAGCTGGCGTGTGCCCGCTGGCTGGGGCTGGCACATGCTCTCTGCCCAACCTCCCCTTTGGTTTTTGCTTCTCCGCTTTGGTTTCCTTTGCAAAACCTGCGGAGGTCTTGCCCCGGCAGTCCCCGCTGGAGGCTTTTCCCGAGCCCGGAGCTTCGCTGGCGCTTGGCAGCATCTCCTCACTTCCAGCCTCAGCGTGTTCCCTCCTGGTCCGGCTCCACTTGCGCTCACGCCAACACCACCTTCCGCTCTTCCTCTCCCTGCTACTTTCCCCCTGCCGTTCCCATCCGCGGCGGCCGCATCCTGCACGGCCAAGCCTGGCTTTCCTCCAGCCAGGGCAGCTCGGCGCGGCGGGGAGGTGCGAGCGGGGAAGCGGGGCGGGGGTGTCACCGTGTCCCCACGGGACGGGGTCACGGCCACTGACCCTGTTCCTCCGCGGCACCGCTTACACGCGTCCCGGCGGCTGGGGCTTTGCCAGCAGATGGGCGACGCTGGCTTTACGCCCTCGGGGAGCTACCTGCCTGACCCGGCACGCGTGCACGCGCCCACGCAGGGGCTGAGCCGGGCTAAGAGGATTGCAGCCCTGGGACATGATGCTACGGCACCGGCCGTGCTGAAACAGCGAAGCGAGCGGTGGGATGGCCCGAGCTGCTGTGCGCCCTGGTCTTGCTCTGCCTCCGTAGCAGCCAAAAGTCCTTCAGGGTAACCGAGGCAGCCTCGTAATATGAGGCTGATGGGGACAAAGCTCTTGGAGAAGCCCCTGGGGCTGTGCATTTAACCTTTTGCGCTGACACCATGTTGAATTTTCTCCCTTTACATCCGAGCGCAGCAGGAGCTGCCGGCCCGCACCAATGGCTCGGCGCCCACCGCCCCGGCGCTCGCCCGCGATGCGCTGCACACCAAGATGGAGCAGCTGGAGGAGCAGCTCCTCTCCAAGATCCTGACCCTGCAGAAGGAGCGGCAGGCCGCCAACACCGACCGCAGCCAGCAGCAGCACGACATCGAGAAGGAGCTCAACTCCCTGCAGAGCCGGGTGGCGGAGCTGGAGCACGGTGAGTCCTGCCCGACGGGGAACCAGGCAGCGTGGCGTGATGCCAACCCCAAGGTGCACCTCCAGGGGAGCTCCGGGATGGGTGTCCCCACCCCAAGAGCTGCCCCTGACCCTCCTCTTCTCCTCCCTGTCCTTGGCATGCAGGAGCTCCAGGCTACAGCCCTCCCGACGCCTTCAAGGTGACCATCCCGGTGCAGAACAACTACATGTACGCCCGCATGAAGAAGAGCCTGCCGGAGCTCTATGCCTTCACCATCTGCATGTGGCTGAAGTCCAAGGCCTTGGCGGGGCTCGGCACCCCTTTCTCTTACTCCGTCCCGAGCCAAGCCAACGAGATCGTGCTGCTGGAGTGGGGCACCAACCCCCTGGAGCTGCTCATCAATGACAAGGTCAGCCCAGATGGAGCGGGACAGGAGGGAAGCGCCTTCCCTCGTCCCCTTCCCTCCATCCCTTGGTGATCCCAAGGGTCCCCCGGGCATCACCGGGTCTGGTCCCTGTTCCCTGTGCTTGCACCACCCTGGCCTGGAGAAATGCAGAGCTGGGATCGGCATGGGGGACCACGAGGAGGAAGAGATGGGAGGAAGGGTTGTGGAGGAGGAGGATGGGGAGGACAGCTCTACGGGGTGGGTTTTCAGGGGGAGAAGCAGCAGATCTGGATGTCTGTAGAATTTAGGGTGCTGCCACAGGAGGGATGGGGGCCTGGGGGACACAGGGGTCCTCCGGCAGCCCCGTCGAGTGCCGAGCTCTTGCTTTCCACACGAAGGTCGCCCAGCTGCCGCTGAGCCTGAAGGACAAGGCCTGGCACCACATCTGCGTGGCGTGGACCACCCGGGACGGCAAGTGGTCGGCGTACCAGGATGGCGAGCAGCGGGGCGCCGGCGAGAACCTGGCCTCGTGGCACGCCATCAAGCCCCAGGGCGTCATCATCCTGGGCCAGGAGCAGGTACCCGCCGGCCCGTGGGGCGCAGGCAGGGGTTTCTCAGCACGGGGCCCTGGTTGGTAGGGCCAGGGGGGCTTCCCTGCTCGCTAATGTGACCTCCATCCCCGTCCCCAGGACACGCTGGGCGGCCGCTTTGACGCCACACAGGCCTTCGTGGGGGAGCTGGCGCAGTTCGGCGTGTGGGACCACATGCTGGCTCCGGCGGAGATCCTGGCCTTGGCCAACTGCACCTCCCGCCTGCAGGGCAACGTCATCCAGTGGGACGACCAGGCCGTGGAGGTCTTCGGGGGGGCCAGCAAGGGCGCCTTCACCGCCTGTGACGAGGGGAGGAAGGCGTGAGCGGCCCCCCCCAGCGCCGAGGTGCCCGCGGACAGCAGGAAAAGCCCCTTTGTCCCCTCCCAGACCAGCGGGCCCCGCCACCACCTCCACCACCACAACGGGGCGATGCTCCATGCCCCCACGGCAGCGTCCCGGGGGGGCTGGCATGCATGGAGGTCCCGTGGCAGCCCCTTGGCACAGCTCACACCTCCCCGGCATGCTGTCCCCCCCCCCCCCCCCACCTTGCCCTATTTCTGTTTTGGCAGGACCGTGCCATACGCTGCCTGTCGTGTCTATGGGGCCTGGGGGAGCTGGGAGCAGGGCACCCCCTTCCCCTGTTTATTTTTATCGCCCTGATATTTGGTTTTGCGAGTCCGTTCTCCCATGGGGCCCCGAGCTGTTTGCTGGTAGCCATCAGCATCCTCCCCTCTTCCCCTCCAGCTCTTCTCCAGTCAAGTGTGCCAGGCACCGTAGGCCCCCCGTGGGTGTAAGGAGCCCTGTGGGGGACTATTTATTCATTTATTCATTTATTCATTTATTCATTTATTCATTTATTCATTCATTTATTCATTCATTCATTCATTCATTTATTTATTTATTTATTTTTTATTTATTTATTTATTTTTAAGCATTCCCAGTGCTGGGGCCCCAGTGCCCACACAGAAGGCAGGGGAAGAGGGGCAGAGCCTCGTCCCCGTGCCCCCCGTCCTATTCGGGGTGCAGGAGGGAATGGAGCAAAAGCAAGGAAAAGGGACACGGGGGGACAGTATTCCCTGCCACCCCCCTGGCCTTTTGGGCACTGAGCTGCTCGCAGGGGGCTGCTGGCCTCGCCTGTGCCTCGGTCCCCTGCTTTGAGCTGGCTGGGGACAGGGACACTGGTGGCACGGGGCTGGGGCGAAGGGAGCCGCTGGCCTTGGGGCCGGAGCGGGGCCAGGAGGGGGTTTTCCCCCTGGGGTGCCTGCGGGTGCGATGTTTCCACGCGTGCGGTCACCAGTGTCTCGATATGTGCGTGTGTGTGTGCGTGTGTGTGCGCTGGGGGGTGGGGGGTATTTCGGGGGGGGGGGGTTCACGGTCGCTCGTGTGATGTCCAGCTTCCAGTGCTCCCCCAAAAAGTCCCACTTTGCACCTTCGGCACCAGCTGCCCCCCCCCCGAGGCTCAGGGACAAGGGGGACAGAGGGGACAGCCCGCCGGGGAGGGGGGGACGTGGTGGGGACACAGCGCAGCCCCTGTGCCAAGTGGGAGACACTGTGATCTTCGTGCCCCCCCCACCTTGCTCGCTCGCTTGCGCGTGGCCGTGTCGTGTCAGGACGTTTCTTTTGTAACGCTGGCTGTGGACAATAAACGTGGTGTTTCTGTCGGAGCCTCCTGTGGGGTGCCGTGGGGAGGGAGGGCAGGTGGGCTGCAAACCCGAGCCCCGTGCTGTTTTCGGGTGAAAAAGAAGGAAAAAATCCCCCAGGAAAAATCCCCAGGGTACTGGATGTGCACCCGGAGGGAGATGGAAGACCCCTACCAAAACATCACTGGGAAGGTTTGGGTATCGCTGCATGGCAAGGCACCATTTGGGAATCTCTCATCCACCCCACTGCAGAGCAAGGGAAGCAGCAGGAAAAGCAGCCCCCTGCCTCTGGGTCAGCCCATGGTGCCGCGGAGCTCACGTGGCGTAGGAGCCTAATTAAGCGCTGGTAATGAGTTACTGAGCGAGCCACGCGTGAGGCTTGGCCAGGAGAGGGCTGGCAGGCACAGCACTCGGGGCTGCAGGACACTTGTCCCCTCTAGCGGGGCCACAACCTCGCCGATATTTGGGGAAAACGGAGCAGAGGCCCCAGTTTTCCCCTCGGTCCTGCCTTTGCCAGGTGCTGGTGGGGACACCGAGCTGAGCCACGTCCCCACGGCTCCTGCTGGCCACGCTGCAGATATTTAATGCCACAAAGAAGGCTGGGGCTCTCACCTGAAGCTACGTCCCCAGAGGCTTGGGGACGCCTCAGCAGTATGGGGGGCACAGGAAGGCTGGCTGTAATTTACGCAGGCATTTTAAAGGCTTACGGCAAACTCTTCTGTATAAGGCTCTTAAGGAAACGAAGTCATTATGGAGAGATTAGAAACTGGTTGAGAGACGGGGAATCAAGAGCAGGAATAAATATTTGATTTCCCTCCTGGGAGAGGCGAGCCCCAGCCCTGACGCTTTGCGGCTGCGTGTTCCACATCTGGGTGGAAAAGAAGAGCAGGAAGGTACAATTTTTGGTTATCTGAGCCCTGCAAGAACCAAAAACCTGCTACAGGGCTTAAAAGGCTGGTTGGTTGGAGGAGACAGTAGGAGGTAACAAATCGATGGTGCTGCTGGCTGGAAGGAGTAATTGCAGTGACTTACAGATATCGCTAGCTTCTAAATTAAACATAACCACTCAGGAAAAGACCTGAGCCTCTCTAAGGACAGCCTGTTGAAAAACAATGCTTTGTGCACCGAGACAGGGGAAAACAAAATCGTTCTTGGGAGGGTTAAAGAAGGAGCTGTTCAACAGCTGTGCTGAGAGCGTGCTGTGGCCATGATACGTGCCTTGGGTACTGCTCAGTGTCCGGATACCTCTTCCCAAAAGAGACAAAAAAAAATTATAAATAAACAATAGATAAATTAAAGATGTAGAAAGAGCAGAGGTGCTTTGCTAAACTGTGACGCTCACTGCCGCGGGGTTTCCAGCAGACCAAGAGCTTAGTCAGGCTCAAAACAAGCCTCCCCCCAAAGGACTTCGCTGTGCAGAGAACGAGATCACCAGGGCAAACACGGTGGCTGGAAACCCTCCCACCCGAGGGCCGAACCTATTAATTATGAGGTTTGAGAAAAAAACGCTGAAATTCCTACACCGGGAGTTGGGATACCTCAACTGGGGCTTGTGGGTTGTGTCTTTCTGTGCCATGCCAACCTCCATCCCCCTTGGACCCAGCCAAGCCGGGCTGCACGTGTCCCCAGCAGGTGACAGTACAAAAAGCCCTGCTATCTGCCCTGTCCTAGCGATGGGAGGCTGCCTTAATTGCTTCCCCGGGCTTCTGCATCCTGCCGGGAGCCTGCACCACTCGCTCCTGCGGGCAGGAAGCCCACCAGGGCTCGTGCAGTGCTCCAGCGGGTCGCTGCTGTTGCGGTGACTTTATCGCTCGGTGGCCATTTCCCAGCTGAGGAGAACGGCAAACACGACACAACCTGACACCGTTGTGCAACAGCAACACAGTGTTGTTCTAACGTGGTTTGTTACCCAGCCAGAGGTGCAAATTTGAGCCTTGCCAAAGAACTGCCTTCATTTACAGGTGGGCAGCAGGCCACCCCGTATGGAAAATACCCCCCATACACCTGCATCGGCCCAAGACAGCGTTGAGTGGCTTTGATCCTGCAAAGGCGCAGCCCACAGAAGCCCTGCTCCCAGTGGCTCAGACACAAAGCTGCCCACGTTTTCCTAAGCCATCACAGACGGGAAGGGGCCCACCTGATGCTCTCCCTCCATCCCTGCATCGCAGCCCTGCTGCATCACCCATCGCAACCACGGGGAACACGGAGCTCCTCACCTCAGACCCTCTGGAGCTTGGGTTTGGCTGGTTTTGTCAGCTTTAACCTAGGAGCTGCTGCTGAATTATTCTTACGAACAGTGTCTGCGTTTCCCTCGGGAAGCGTTCCCCGTGGACCCACATTGATCAAAACCAAAGCGTGTTTAATTGAAGCCAGAATCGCAGGCGCATGCGCTCTCACACAGCCGCCGATGGACACACACGCACACCAACGGCGGCTCTTGCCGACTCGCTGCTTCGTAGCAAAAGTGGGTGAACTACATAGGGATTAAAGCATTAAAAAAAAAAAGAAAGAAAAACACAGAAAGAATACGATGCTTGAAAGCACTGTATCCCTGGAGAGATTAGAGTAGCTGCCTGGAGATAAAGTAATGATGGAAAGATCTTCCTCGCAGAGATTCTGCTCCTAATTATCTCCTCTGAAAAAAGGAAAAAAAAAAAAAAGAGAGAGAAAAAGGATGATCTCCCAGCTTTTATCTCTCTCTTCACAATTTTAGTGCTGTGCCTGCCTTGTTGCGAGAGGCCACTGCCTGTAGAAAAGGGGAAGGAGGCAGAACCGGCACCAACCCCACAAATGGGACTGCGGCGGTAAAAGCGAAGGGAACGGGAGGCAGCATTTGCTTCCTGACAGTGGCAGCGGTGAAGGCAGACGGGAAGACAAACGATCACTGCAGCATTGTCCTCCCAGCACCGGCCACTGCAACGACAGCCCCAGGCTCTGCTCGGATCTGTGGGGACAGGGGTGAACAGGGCAGCCAGCCGCCCTGCAGCTGTAGGGGCGAGCCTGGAGATCGGGGTGAGGGGAGAGCAGAACGCCCAGCTTCTTCCTCCTCCTCTTTTTTCTGTCTCAGAGAAAATCGATCGCTTCTTTCGGCAGCCAGCGGCGAGGACATTTCAAACACACGCCAGCCAGAGGTCTTGACGAACACGAGCTGTCCTCCATGACCAGAAGGCGCCCTGATGGAAACCCACACGTCGTGCCCGGCAGCCCAGGAATAGCAGCCTTTTCCCCGGTGCTATCCAGGAGCTTGATTCTTCTTCACCCGTTAATTTCAGACTAATTTGCCTGGATTAATTTCCGACTAATAGCACCACAGACCCCCAAGGTCTGCTGGCAGGACCCGAGCCCACCTCACCTCTCCAGACCCCAGGGCCAGCTTCTCCTCCCTCCCAGCTGCAGAAAGGCAATGACACAGCTGGCTGCCTCTCCACACGCACACACACACACACACGTACCACCATTTATTGCTGCTAATTAAAACACAAGGCGCTTGTTTATTTATATAAATAATTTGCTAATTAAAAGGCGTTTATCGATACAAATATCTTTATTTGGAGTTCAGAACCGCTCCCCGCGGCGGCTTTAGGCCAACGAGACGTTGCCCCTCCAGGCTCAGAGCCCAGCCCCCGCAGCCCTGCCCAGCACACGGCGAGGCCTTAACGAGGCCGGCCCTAATGAGCCTGCCCCAATTAACCCCAGCAGGGCCCCCCCCAGCGCCCCGCGGCCACCCCTCCGCCAATAGGACGAGGCGGCCCGGCGCTCCCAGCCAATGGGCGGCGCGGAGGCGGGACTTCCGGCGGCGGTTGCTAAGACAGCCGGGGCACTTCCTTAGCAACCGCCGCGGGCCGCGCAGGTGAGGCCGCGACCGGGGCCGGGCCGCGCTCCCCTCCCGGCCCCTTCCCCGCCCCGGGGCCTGCCCGGCCCCCGCCTCTCGGGGCTGCGGGGCCCCGTCCAGCCCCGTCCCCCCCCCCAGGCTCGCCTCGTGGCGGCTGCCTCGCTGCGGGGAGCGGTTGCTGGCCGCCGTGGGGTCGGGTGTGTGGGGCTGTTTCCCTCATCCCGCACGGGAGGGCGGTGGTGAAGGGCTCCGAGTGCGGGCCGTGCGGTGCTGGGCCCAGGTAGAGGCCGGCTGGTGAGCGGGCACACAGCAGCGGGCCAGCGTTTTCCAATATCCAAGCCCCCAGCTCGGCAAACATTCGTGAATCGCATGAATAACTACCCCAAAACAGATCAGGGTATTTCTGTATGCTTATATACACTAATCCTCTTCCTAAACTTCCCTTACGCTTTGCTCGTGGTGCACCGTTTCAAGCCCTCGCAGACAATAGTGTCCTCTTGGCATTAAATGACAAGGGTTGACATGCTCATCGCTTGTTGGGAGCAGTGCCCCGGCTTGGCTCGTCCCTCAAGCTCCGTTGGTGCTTCTGGGAAGTGCTGTGCTGTTGAAGGCTCGTTTATGGAAAGCGTTATGTTTTAAACGATTGTTTGCGTTAATGTGCTGCGAGAACTAAGTGCACAGCATGTGAAAAGGTGCTGAAATACAGTAAGTAACTGTGAAGGCAGGAGCAGCATTCTCGTAAGGGTTTCATTAGCTTTCCGTTTTAATTCAAAGCTGTCTTCTTGTCTTTCATTTTTAAGCAGTGTCCTCCGGGCTGAGTTTTTCCCTGCTGCTGGTCCATTTTTGTCCTCAGAGCTGCGTTCCTCCGAGTTGCCTGCGCTGCAGCACCTTGCTGAGCTCCAGCCCGGCCCTCCGTCCCTTCCTGCGGTCCGTGGGGAAGGACCATGGCCGACACTGGGGAGGGGAAGAAGGAGGAAGCTGATTATAAAAGACTTCACAGCTTTCCGCTGATTAGGGTAAGAAGAAGGGTGGATTGTGTGCCCACCGGTGTTGCAGGTGTGAAATTCTGCCTTCGTTCTCACCAACCTTCCAGAGCAGAATTTCTCCCACTGACAAGCTGCTGGGAGTGCACGCTAACAGTTCTGGGTTGGGATCTCAGTCATCGCCGCTGCTTCCTGCCTGCCCTTGACCTCTGTTGAGGAGATCTGTTAGCACCCTTGTTCCCCTGTCAGCTGCGGGCAAAGTGATCCATCTATTGGGCTGAACGTGCTGCCTTTGGAGCCCCCTCCCGTGTTCAGGACACTAAGTACAGCTTTTTTTCTAATGGAGCTGAAGTAAAAGATCTTGCCAGCCAGCCAGATAGCAGAAAAGGAGGCAAAGGCTATGTCACTTAGACTTTGTTATGCTTACAGCAATCATTAAGGACGGCAGTAGGAGCAGTGCTAACATTCTTGCCCTTCATCTCCTAACAAGAAAACTGTCAAACATATTTAGCTCCTCCTCTAAGCTGTGCTTACTTAATGCTAGCCTTAATGTAGGTAGAGAACAATTCTGCATGGACTGAGACAAAGGAAAGAGCAGACAAGTTATAAGTAAGCCGTCTTCATATCTGCCATTCTCTGAAATGGTGGAAATGACAAGCTTCTGTTGCTGGTGGTGCTCCCCTGCTTGAAGCAAACATCACAAGGAGCAGCTGCCTCTTGCCCCTGCCCAGCAGCCTGAGCCCCAGCGACAGCATGGGCAGCATAGAGGCCACTTACTGTTGTCTTGTGTCTAGCTTTTGTTGTTCTGCTTAATTTGGCTTGCTTGCTCTTTGCAGCACACGGACATGCCGGAGGAGATGCGCGTAGAGGCCATGGAGCTGTGTGTCACGGCGTGTGAGAAGTACGCCACCAACAACGAGGTACCGGCCAAGGCCCAGTCAGGACGGCCTTCCGTTGCTGCAGCTCGGGGAATCTGCGGGATTGGGGCTGGGGCTGTAGGGCAGAGTGGAGTCAGACACTGACAGCCTGTCAGTTCAGGAACATTACTCTGTTCCTCTACCGAGCAAGGGCAGAAAGAGGCAGCTTGGCTAGATCTCAGATCTGGTTGCCTTTGTCAGCAGGACCTGTAATAGCGCTTTGCTTTCATGCAGGAAGCAGAGATGAGTCACGTAGCGATGCTGTCTCACAAACCTTACCGTCCTCCTGATCCTGCCTTGCCTATGACGTGCTTCCACTCACTCTGTTCCTAAGATGTTCTCTGTCCTCAGGGCTTGTTTCAGAACTGTGTGGGGAGGGCCCTTCCCAAAACGCAGGTTCGTTCTTCAGCGTCGAGCAAAACCTTCCCCACCAGAGCGGGCAGGAAGCTCTTACTTTGGGGGTGAGCAAATGCAGGTCTCTGAACCTTTAGGTACAGTCTGCTTAGACTTCCCTCTCAGCTTTCATCCTCTGGAATGAAATTACTGAGAGCGTGTAAATGGGGGGTGCCTTTAGCTTTGAGAACTAAAGACCATAACTTATGCATCCATCTTTCAAAAGATGAACGAAAGCACACCTTGCTCCCCGGGCAGGGTACAGACTGCTTGTTGCCGAAGGGATTTTGTGCTGGAGCAAGGCAAAGCTACAGAGCAGGAGATCCGTTCTGTCCCCTCCTGCCCGAGACACTGCGCAGCACTGCAAAATCTTCCTCTCTCCTTTTCGAGACCAAGCAGGGTGTGATCTCAGAGAAGCAAGCCTTTTGAAAGTCAGCCTAGTTTCAGTGTTTTGGTAATTAGCTTGAAGGGGGGGGGGTGGGGGGGGGGGGAAGAAAAAAAGGACTCCTGTAAAAATAGCCGCAGCTTAGTGACCTGAATCTCCTCTCGCGCTCGCTGCACCCAGTGTAACTCCGCCACCATCTAAAAAAGAACTCTTGCTTCAGACTGTGTGAACAGGAGCCGGAGTGGCTGCTAGATGCAGTTCCTTAATTTCTCCGAGCTGCTGCGTTGGAGGCTGCTGAAAGCACAGTAACCTCCTTTCCCCCTCGGCACAGCCCTGGGGTGCTTCGAGCGCCCTCAGCGCAGCTGCTCTACCTGCTGCCTGTGGCTTGAGGACCCTGTTAAAGGGAGGGGAAGCGCAGGGGGTTGTCCGCACAGAAACTCACTGCTTGCTCTGCCTCACCTCCTTAATGTTTGTCAGAGTGCTGCCAAGATGATCAAAGAGATGATGGACAAGAAGTTTGGCTCCTCCTGGCACGTGGTGATCGGGGAAGGCTTTGGCTTCGAGATCACGCACGAGGTGAAGAACCTGCTGTACATGTTCTTCGGTGGCAGCCTGGCTGTGTGTGTCTGGAAGTGCTCCTGACGTCTGGCCAGCTCCCAGACCCGCTGCGTGCAAGAGATTTCTTCCTCCTCTTCGCAGGTTTCGTACGACCTGGAGGCGGGGCTTTATTTTTAATAGTTAAAACGTCGAGAGATTTTTTTTCATACCGATGTAACAGTTCCATGGGATACGTATAGTTGGTACATATGTGTATAAACTTGCCTCTCCTTCCTCGCTCGTGGGATTTCTCATCTGCCTGTGGCTCTTTCTGTGGCACTCGAGCCCAGGAGGCGGTGGATAGGTAAATCTCACGACACGCCGCGAAGCCACGCAGCAGCGCTGGGAGGGGGGAAGCAAAAGAGGAAAGGTGCTATTGAGCCCTACATTTTCTCCTCCCACTTGTTCCGCATTGTCTCCTCTCTTCCCTGCCTTCCCCACTCCGTATGGTGTGGCTCTGACTGGTGCCTCTCTCCGAACACCGGCGTAACAACGCCTTCCTCTTCCTCCCTTGCAAGAGGACTGCACAGAAGGGGCTGTGTCAAGGGTGTGCCTTTGGGTTGTCCGTGGAGGTGCTAGCTGTGGGGAAGCGGGCTCGTTTCACCCTCCCCAGCTCGATTTGGGAGGACAGCTGAGCTGCCTGGGCGTAGGAGGCTGCTCTGCAAGCTGCCCCCTCCTTTCTCACCCCCCGCACGCTCAGACAGCGTTAAAACACAGGCGGCTGACGATGCCTGGGGAGTGGGTGAGAACTCTCCGTACAGCTTGAATGGCTCCCTGTCAGTTCTCGGGGGTGTCGCAAGTGCTGTGTACTTGCAGCATCTTGTTTGGAGGCTGGCAGGGGAAGGAGGCTCCATGTGAGATATCACTTGGTCATCAGAAACCTAACGTCTTTTTGGACTTGCATTTTTAGCCCGTTTCATCTTTTAAAGCTGTCAGTGTTGGAGGATGAACGTAATTGGATGTTACGTATGTGGCTTATTTATATAAATCTGTGGAACTGTGTTTTTTTTACAATAAAAATGTACTAAATTGTCCTTTCCTGTGTTTGCTCTGAAGTGAAAATTCCAACACGGAAGACAAAATAGCTCAGGAGACATGGAAGTAAAGCAAGCAGCGGTGTAGCTGAGGCAAAGGCCGGCAGCAGGTCTCTCACCCTGGTGACTCCTAGGTACCAGAGAAGCACTCTCACCCTCCCCATTGAATTCCTTCCAAGCCACGGTGCTGAGGAAGGGTGCCAGGTCTGCGGTGCTGCTGACCCAAGTCCTCTGAGTAGCAGCAAGAGGAGCGTACCCGTGTCCTCTGCCCAGCCAGGGTGCCCCTACTCTGACCTTTGGGGTCTGGCATTTGTGGCTGCTTTGGGCTTTTGGACGTTCCTCCAAGGCCAACAGCGGTACCGGTGGCTGCTCGTGTTTTATGAGAGGCTGTAGCCCAGCCCCTACTTGAATTCTGGAAGACCTTTCTGCATGAGTGCCTGCAGTGGGTCAAACTGGTGGAGGATTTTGCAGTTCCCTTAGTTCCTTCTCTCAAACTCATTTTTATCATCGGTGCGATGATGAAGATGTCCGTCTGCCATCTCAGCATGTGAGAAGCTCTGTGATAAGGCAGGAATTGAAGTAATATAGAGACTCCTAGAAATGACTTCAAATTTACACCATCAGTGCTGGCCGGGCCCCACATCCTCGCACGTAACTCTTTACTGACCAAGTGGAAAAGTGGAAGGGGCTTGCAAGGTAGGGAGAGCAGGTGACTGGCACCGTGATATCTGCTTGGTACAGCAGAGCACGGTGCCAGGATTGTCGAGCAGTCTGGAAGACTCCAAATCCTTTGAGCTTCCTCTTGGTGTGGTTACTCCGTCTCGCTCCAGCTGGCTGCATTTAAATGAAAATAGCACTGTTGACTGGCACTTCCTGCAGCTGGCAGGTGGAAAAGCTGGTTTTCTGTTCCAAGGCTTCCCACCTCCCCTGCCTTTTCTATCTGTAGATCCAGAGGGAAAGGTAAAGCCGGCTCTTTGGAACGCCCTTTGCTGGAGCAGGATGATACCCTCAGCCGTATGTAGTCTCTTCAGTCGTGCTTCTTTCGCGCTAATGAATAATTAACTGCTGTGTGCTTGTGCATGGACAGGCTGGTCATGGGCATCTCTGCAGGGTCGTGCTGACCTGCAGGGATTGAGGGAGCCGCTTACCTCAGCGTGCAATCGTTTGGCCTCGCCGCCTCCCGTTATCTGGGTGGCCCCCGGCTGACCACAGCTAATGTCTCCGTGACCTGCAACGAGTGAACGTTGACCAGTCCCCGGCCTCCTCGAAGCACGAGCACGCGAACAAGTGGAGGTGAGCTAGGTGTGAACTCGCAGCGAGGCAGCTCCTGCGCTGCAGCTCCCCCGAGGTAAGCGCGAGGTGGCTCGCAGGAGGCCGGCAGGTTATTTTTGTTTCCGAGGGTAAGAGCTTGCCTATGGAAAGTGACCACAAAGAAGCCAACCCCCTTTAGCCGGTCTGAATGGCTGTTGTATGCAAAAGCATAAAATTCAGCTGTGTGTGTCAAGGCCCCAAGCAAGTATTCAGTAGGATCAGTTTTCCTGCCCGTCGCAAGTTGGATCATGCTGTGCTGGCTCCTGTGCCTTATAAAAAAGAGACTTTCACCCTCCTTTTGCTGCAGAACTGACACTTTTGGGCATGCCTGTAATTCACAGGGGAGTAAAGTTCACGGATCGGGGACAGCCCCTTGTTGTCCCATGTTTTCCCTCTGCCGCTGATGCTTGGGAGCCTGCAGGGCCTATATGCTTTCGATTATAAAACTGCAATCTCTCACTGGAGGTTTTTACCTTAAAAAAAACTTCAACGGAAAGCCGGGGAGGTTGGGACCAGATATCTCGGTATTGTTCTCCTCTCCCTATCATTTCTTGTCGCCATTCAAAAGCCTGAAGGCTGAGTCAGATGGAAAATGGATGAAAAACTCAGGGTGATGCATCAGTGCCAGCCAGAACGACCCTTTCTATCCGGCCGTCCCGGAAAGCCGCAGTGTGGCTGTGCTCCGTGACTTCATCCCTCCCCGCCGAGGGGAGACGGGCAACGTCGTTGTCGGCTTGTGGGGAGTCTGCGCTCTGAGCCAGCAGAGGAGACGTCCTTGGGTGTGCGGCTCCTCCTCCACCCCGCAGGTGACTCGAGCCCGCTGTGAAGGGGTAAAGGAGCTGGAAAAAACATGGAGGGAAGAGGTGCAAATTCAATCGCTTCTCCGCGACGATGTCATGGCAACACGGTACACTGCCGGGCTGCCAGGCAGTCAGGGCAGGCTTTGAAGCTCCCCAGCTCTTCCCCGTTGCTGCAGGCTCGCGTTTGACTCTCTGAAAAAATCTTTTGGTTAATATTTAATGCCGGCATTGAAGCGCCAAGGGTGGCGAGCGCCCCACCTATTCCCCCTTCCTCTGCTTTCCAATTTGGGGCTAAATTAGGGCTGGGGAGGAGGGGGGGATTTGTGGACTCCCCTAGCATGGGGATGGGCTCCTGGTCAGAAGGACACCTCCAACCCATAGCGGGGAGAGAAGGCCGGGGGCTCTCGGGGCTGGCTCTAGGACATAGGAGGGATGTTTTTGTCCCCCTGTCATCCTACGAGCCCGGTTTGGAGCTGCTGCTGGGGCACTGGAAGGACTGGGGGGGGGGGGGTCTCCCTCTCCCTTTGCTCTCCCAGGGTTGGCTCTGGGATAAAAGAACCCGTGGCCCTGCTCCCAGAGCCGAGCCCAGCTTCTTTGCTGCGAGCGGTTAGCACATGTTTTTGCTTTCTTTTTTTCTTGTGGTAAGCAATGACCTAACGATCCTGTGTTCCAGCCACAGCCCCTCCTCGGCGCCTTCTTTCCAAAACGCGCATCCAGACCGGATCCAGAAAGCTTCCTGGTGCAAGACGCCGCGTTCCCTTCCCCGAGCGAGCCATCTGCTCCCCTCCGCCCGGCTCCTTCTGCGCGCCTCGGAGCTCGCCAGCCCCGCGGGGAGCAGCTCTCCTCCCCTGCGCGCCCCGGCTCCCCTCGGCCATGCTGTTATCGCGCGGCGGCGAGGGGAAGGAAACGCGGGGCTGGCTGAATCTGGGGCGGCTGACGGTGTCAGCCGGAGGCGGTTTCCAAGCAACTGTCGCGCCGCGGGACGCAGCGAGCCAGGGACACCGCGTTCCCAATGCCCGCGTGGGCCGGACGGGGCCGGTGCGGAGAGGGCAGCGCGAGCGAGAGGGTAGCGCAGGGCTGTGGCACAGGAGGGGGGCTCCAGCCCGGCTCCCTGCCTGCTCCAGAGGCACTCAGCGCAGCCCTGCCCTTGTACCTCTCCTGCCAAGCCCTTCCTTACACCGCCGCCCCAATTTTTCAGCGATGCTGCTACTCAAATCCTGTTTATTTTGCCCAGCTGGAGTGGTTTTTTGAAAGGCGGTTGCATGCAAACATCCTTGGATAGATGGGGAGGGGGTAAAGTTGCCCAGCCTGAGCAGTGGGAGCAAAACTGATTTATGAGCCTGGACATAAATATAGTAGGAACCTAGCAGATGGGATGGAGATGGGGCAGAGGTGTGTGAAAAAGGGGTAAAAACAAGGTTAGCTGGGCAGGTAGAAGCCCGGAGGGGTGGGATGGTGCAGGCGACCTGTTTTTTTGCCCGTGTGTGATTTATCTGTGGCCATCTCTGTCCCCGAGCCACCTGCAGCTATCGATTTGGAACTTGCCCCGTTCACGCTAACCTTGGCACCGGCAGCTCGTCCCTTATCAGCGCCGATAAACCCCGCTGCAGCCTCCTAGCCCTCAGCCTGTCCCGCCGGCGGTGTCACCCCACCGGGGTCTTCCCGTGACTTTGCGCCGGCTGCTTTTTGCTGCGATGCTCTAGACGCAGGACTCTAGATCTCTAATTTCTGCTCGGAGGCGAGACGGGGCCGTGGATGCTCTGACTCCCTGCTCACCCCGCGTGGGTGCCCAGGCGCGGCAGGATGCGGCGCCGGCTGCAGACGCTCGTCCAAAGGAAATTTAAAATTGTCCTCCTCCTGCTCCTGCTCTTGGCCCTCCTGCTGCACCTGGCGATGGATTTAGCTCTCCCCACGGCTCGCAGGCGCTGGAGCTGTGATGGGAAAGCACCAAAAGCCTCGGGCGCCATGTCGGGCAGCCCCTTGCTGGCTGGCCCCAAAAAGCTGAGCCTGCGGATCCTCCAGGACTTCAGTGGCAGCAATGGCTCCTTGGAGAAAAGCTCCCACCCGCAGGGAGTGGGGCCACGAGCGAAGGATCCAGAGATCCAGCACCAGCACGGAGACGTGAATCAGGCACGGACCAAGGGATCCAAGCTGGCCGCGCTGTTTGAGCATCCCCTTTATAACATCCCGATGCCGGAGGTGACAGACAAAGACAAGCTGTTCGTCGTCAACCCCATGGAGAAGTTCAGCCTGCAAAGCAGCGGGAGCGACGAATGGTGAGGAGCGGGCTGGGTTTTTGGGGGGATACCTGGCAGTGTTTGAGGGGACAAAAGGTGGGGACCAAACAGGTCGTTTCCTTGGTGAATCAGCATCCCACCCCGGAGAGCCCCAGTGCTCAGTGAGCTGCTCCTGTGCCTCAGCTCCTGTCTCAGCCCCGAGTTTCCAGGCTGCTACCCTGGGGAGCCGCAGGGAGCCTGCCTGCCCGTGTAGCACATGGCAAAGTCAAAGGAGAAGCCTGAATTATTCATAGTATTACGTATAGTATCTTCTGGGTCATCTCCTCATCTCCTTGCCTTCCCCAGCGCAAAGATTTTGGCCTGTCTCTGTACCCGAGGAACTCCCCACTCCAGATTTCTAACTGGTTTTATCCCCCTCTCTCACCTGTCTGATTCTGGAAATGCAAAACCCCAAATGTAGGTTAGCTTTCGTCACGAGACCACGTCTGTCCTGCGTTTCACAGGGCGCTCGCCGACCTCCTTAGGCTCCGCCGTACGGTGATCTCACTGCTGCTGGGTGCCTATTTTTGGCCCTGCGCCACTAACCCCTAATTAGGTGGGAAGATATTAAAAGAGTTACCGTCAGCAATACGTAGCAGCTTCCTTACGGAAAGCACACCTTCCAAACGTGGTGGCTGCTGAAAATGAGAGAGAATAGGGGCTGGTTTGAGCGCTGTCGTCCACAAACGGGCGTTTGCTCCATCTCTGAGGACCACCTCGTCAACCACTAATGGTGGGAGACGGGTTTGGCTCGTCTGGGCCGCAGCCTGCATTTTCCCAGAGAGACGTGGATTTGGGTTCACGTCCTGGGCTGTCTCTTTGCAGCAGGGCACTGGCACGGGGGGCAGACACCCCATTAGCTCCTGGGAGCTTAACCCCTCAGGGAAACGCAACAAGACCAGCTGGAAATTAAGGCACGGCTGGGAGGAGCGGGATGAGCCCGGGGCCTTTCCATGGGGAGTTCAAGGGAAGCCACAGAGCCACCTCCAGCCGTGCTGGCAGGTCTCGCTGGCCACCAACCCCTGGTGGGACCTGCCCGGGGGCTTTCACCACCACCCAGGGCTTGTGCTGGGTCTCCCCAGGGAAGGTGCTGGGGCTGCATGCCCCGTCCCAACTAAACGCTGTCGTTGTTGTTGGGGTGGTGGTGGCTGTCGGGCTGCAGGGTCAGCAGCAGTAAAGCCGAGACGATCCTCCCGACAGGGAAGACGGCCTACGACACCTACCCCGCCTGGCTCAAATTCCACGTCGGCATCAACCGCTACGAGCTGTACCCCCGCCGGGACCCCCTGATGCCCACCCTCCTCCACGACCTGGCCACCATGAGGATCGTCAGCTCGGGTACCCTACCCCTGCCCGCGCCCCTGTCCCTCCACCCCACGCCCACCGTCCCCCCTCACCCTCATGTGCCCCCTTCCAGTGCAGAAGTCCGGTGGGACCCAGCTGAAGCTCATCATGACCTTCCCGAATTACGGGCAGGCCCTCTTCAAGCCCATGAAGTGAGTAGAGCCTTGCTTCGGGCCCCAAAACCGGGTGGCCCCCTTCTCCTCGCCTTCCCCGGCGCTGCCGGCAGCAGGCTGGGTGCAGCTCGTGATGGGGTAGTGACCTCCAGTGGTGGGAAGGAGAAGAAGAAGGTCCATGAGGACCGTTTTCCAGCCTGTGTCCCGGTGGGATTTGGGGCCACAACACCCAGCGGGGCACACCTGGAAGAAGAAGCTGTTCCTGGCTGCGTCTGCAGTGGCACTGGGGACACAGTGCGATGGGGCCAAGCAGGAGGTGACCCCATCCTTGGCCATCATCCCCATCCTACCCGCTCCTCGCAGGCAGAGCCGGGATCAGGAGACCCCCGTTGACTTCTTCTACTTCTCGGACTTTGAGCGGCACAACGCGGAGATCGCAGCCTTTCACCTGGACAGGTGGGTCTTCGTGCTGCTCCTTGCCCAAAAAGGGGTGGCTGCCTGGGGCTTGGGGTGGGAAACCTGGCCTAAAGGTTCCTTTGGGGGTCTGCAGCCTCCAAGCACACTTGGCATCCAACTGTGGATGCAGCTGAGGAATGGCTCCCTGAGCCACCTCTTCACCCTGTATTGTGTGTGGTGAAGGATGCCTGCACCTCACGGTGCTTTTAGTAACTTGGCGTGAGAAAATAGGCTCAGTCGACTAGAAATTGTGCCGAGTTCTGCATTTTAGGATCCTGGATTTCCGGCGAATCCCTCCGGTTTCTGGCCGCTTGGTGAACATAACGAAGGAGATCCGGGACATCACAACCGACAAGAAACTGGCCAAGACTTTCTTCATCTCCCCGGGTGAGCTCTCACCTCTGCCCGTCCTCTCTCCCGTGGCTGCCCGCTCCTGCTCTGTCAACCACCCATTTGGGGACTGCCCCAGCTGCCACCACGTCCCCTGCCATGGGGCTGTCCTCAAGGAGCAGGGCCACCTCACCACTGCTTTGTGCACGTCTGGTCCGTGTCCGGTCCGCTCTCCATCACCCTTTGCTTTGTCCCCCACGCCAGCGGGCAACGTCTGCTTCTACGGGGAGTGCTCCTACTACTGCTCCACCGAGCACGCGCTGTGCGGCAAGCCCGACCAGCTGGAGGGCTCCATGGCCGCCCTGCTGCCCGACAAAGCCCTGGCCAAGCGCCGCTCCTGGCGCAGCCCCTGGCGCCGCTCCTACCACAAGAGCAAGAAGGCTGAGTGAGCCGGGATGGGGACATGGGGGGCGAGGGGACACGCGTGGGTGGAGGATGCATGGGGGATCGGTGGGGCGTGGGGGGCTGTGGGACGGGAGGGGGCTGCCCGGGTTGCCCTGCGGTCGCTGTCACGGTCCCATCACCCGTCCTCTGCCCGCAGGTGGGAGCTGAACCCCAACTACTGCGCCCAGGTGCGCCAGACGCCGCCCTACGACAGGGGCCATCGCCTGCTCGACCTCATCGACATGACAGTGCTCGACTTCCTCATGGGTGAGCCGTGTGCCACGCGGATTTCTCCCCGCACCCTTTCTCCACTCCTTGAAGCAGCTGAGCTGTGAGCTGTAGGGTGGTCACTGCCACACCAGGGAAACAGCGGACGTGTGGTGGCCTCATTTGTCTTCTCCTTGGTGGGTGGCGGTTGCTGGACTGCGTCAATCAGACGCGTGGAGAGACAGGTCACAAACCTCCCCGCGGAGGCACGAGGGAAAAACCCACCGTCACGGCCTGCTTGTTTCCAGCTGTGTGGGCATTGCCCCATGCAAGCTGCATCCTCTCAGTTTTCCCCTCAATTTTCCAGTAGCTGATGGGAAGGCAATGGTCAGACTGGGGAGTGGGCTTAGCACAACGAGGGTGCTCTGCCTCCCTGTTCCCTTATCCCAGATTTGGGACCAGAGAACCAGAGGCACGTTGTGTATGTGGGTGAGGCTGCTCGGCCCATCCCGGCACCCAGCCTTTCCCTGCTCCCATCCCCGAGGACACCGCCTGAATCCCCGCTGCTGTCACCCTCTCCTTACCCCTCCCTGCTCCAGGCAACATGGACCGGCACCACTACGAGACCTTTGAGAAATTCGGGAACGACACCTTCCTGCTTCACCTGGACAACGGCCGCGGGTAAAGACGGAGACGGGGCCCAGCCACCCCAAAGGGGACACAGCTGGGGTGGAAAGATGCTGGGGGTCTCCGTGGCCGTGGCCCAAAACATCAGCCACTGTTGGGGTGACGCTGTGCGTGCCCCGATGCCATCCCATGGGTTTCTCCCCCAGCTTCGGCACGCACTCGCACGACGAGATGTCCATCCTGGCCCCGCTCCAGCAGTGCTGCAGGTAAGGCGCCCACACCGCATTGCCTTCGGGGGAAACCCCCCCCTTCCCGACACCGAGCCCTCTTTCCTCCGCTTCGGCAGCATCAAGAAGTCGACCTACCTGCGGCTGCAGCTGCTGGCCACCGAGCCCTACCGCCTGAGCGAGCTGCTGCGGGAGGCGCTGGCCGACGACCCCCTGGCACCTATCCTGGCCGAGCCCCACCTGCGGGCGCTGGACCGGCGCCTGGGCAAGGTGCTGGCGGCCGTGGGACGCTGCCTGGCCCGGGCGGCCCGGCCCGGGGAGGTGGTGGTGGACGACGTGGGGCCGTGGGTGTGATATGGGGTCGGACGGACGGGGTTTGTCACGCTGCAGGCACAGGGCGTGTGGCGTTGGGTTTTGGCAGCCCCGTACCCCCCGGTGTGGATGGGGCATTTGGGGTGATGCGGTGGGCCGGCGGGCTGCGGGGATTGTCGGGACGGGTGGATTATTTAAATAAAAAGGTTGGCCTAGTGAAGAAAACATATTCGGGATCCTGGCCACCGGGGCTGTTTTTCCAGTCCTGGACTACCTCTGCGTGCTGGGACGCGTCGCACGGGCCCTCCAAACCCTTTTAGGAAGAGCAGGGATTTTTCCAGCCTTTCCCCAGCCTGCGGCAAGCTCCTCCAGAGCTCGGTGTTTAACTGGGGCTGTCTGCGAGCTCCGTGGCACGGCGCCGGCCTCCCCCGGCAGGGTCCCTGCGTGCTGGCGTGGGGAAACCGAGGCACGAGCTCCCCACTGCTCCCCGTGTCCCAGCCATCCCGGAGCCTCCCACATGCTCCCGCTCGCCTCTACTTACCCAACTCGCGCCGCTCTGCCCCCGGATTTCCCACACCCACCCGAAAATCCCCGTGGCGGCCCCGGTGTCGCCCGCAGAGGTGGCTCCGGCGGGGGACAGCTTCACCCCGGGGCCCGGCACCGTATTTAGCACCCGGCACCCAGCTTATCCCCTGAGCCTCGCCGGGGGGTTAATCCGGGTATATTTGCGTCAGCTGGGGGCAGGTGCCGTGGGATGGGGGCGTTCGTGGTGGCGGGGAGCCATCGCCAGGGGCACGGGGCAGGGGGTGGCGAGGGGTCCCCAAGGACACGGGGTACCGGGGGGGGACCTACGGCCAAGCTGGAAGAGCCACGGGGGGGGGGGGGGGAAATGGGGGGAGGCTGGGAAATGGCGTGGGATTTAGGCTGGAGGGGAAAATGGGGTGGAAGGAGGAAAAGAAAAAAAGAATAAAAAAAAAGAAAAAGGAAAAAAAAACAGGAAAAAGAAAAATAATTTAAAAAATGAAAAAAAAAAGAGAAAAAAAAGAGGGAAAAAATATAAAAAAAAAAGAGACAAAGGGTTGCTGTGCTCGTTACACAACGGGCCCGTGGGACTCTTGGGGCCGGGTTTCGCTCCCCCCCACCCCCCCCCTTGGTTTTTTTGGGGGGGGGCCGCGGGCGCGCGCGCGCCGTGCACGGGGCGGGGCGGCGGGGGGGGAGCGGGGGAGGAGGAGCGGGGGGGGGGCAGCGGCTGCAAAACAAAAGGGAGCGGCGAGGAGCTGGCAGCAGGGCCGGGGGGGGCCGCTGGGCTGCTGCTGCTTCTGGGCTGCGCCCCTGGCACCCGGTGGGTTTGGGGCCCGGGGGGGTGTTTTGGGGAGGGGGGAGGTGGAGGGGGGCTGGCTTGTTGGGGTGGGGTTGGGGTGGAGGGGGGGGTTGCAGGGGGTGTTGTGGCAATGGGGGTAGCGTGAGGGGGTGCCCTTTTGGGTGGGGAGGTGGGAGGGGAGGGGGCGAGGAGCCCCCACCCCAAGGGTTGGTCCCATCCCTGCTGCCCCTTGGGCACCCCGCGACCTCCCTGCTGCCCCCCGCTTGCGTGGGGTGTCCCCTAAATGTGTGTGTCCCCTAAGTGTGTGCGTCCCGTCATCGTGGGCGTCCCCGAAATGCGGCTGTCCCCTCATTGTGGGTGCCCCCCCCCACACGCCCAGGCTGACCCCTGCCCCTCTGCGTGCCCCCCCAGGTGAGCCGCGTCCCCCCGCCATGTCGCGCCGCAGCCAGCGCCTCGTCACCTCGCGCTACTACCCCGGGGACGAGGATGCCACCAGCAGCAGCTCCCTGCTGGGGGGCCACCAGACGCCCTTCAAGGAGAGCACCGGCAGGTACGGGGGGGGGCGGACGGACTGACAGACGGACGGACAGGGGGGTGCTCGGGCTCTCCTGCGCCCTGCACGCCCGCTCCCAGCAGCCTCCGGCTCGATGGCGGGAGGGAAGCGCGCTGCAAGCGCGCCGCGCCGGAAAACCGCAGCGGTGCGAGCGGAAGCGGGGCCGGGGGCTCCCCACCTAGGGGCCGGTGGCAGCGGGTTTCGCAAGCAGTGGTTGCGCTGTCCCAGAGCTGGGGCGGGCAGGGACGTGGGCACCGGGGCCGGCCTCTCACCCCCCCCGCCATGTATCCGCCGCGGTACGGTGCCGACGAGCCGGTTCTCGCCCCCCAGCAGGACGGTCCGGAGGAAATCGAGCAGCACGAAGCGGCTGTCCCCCGCCCCTAGCACCCAGACCTCCTACTACAGCGAGTCCATGATGAGCGAGTCCTACCTGGGGGGCAGCCGGGGGCTGTCTGCCCTGGGCACCTCCGGGCTGGACGATCCCCTGGACAGAAGCATTTATTGGGGTGAGCCCGCCCTCCCGTAGCAGCCGGGGCTCCCCGTGGTGTTGGGGCGCCCCAAGGTGTTTTTGGGGTGGCTGGTTTCTGAGGGGACTCTGTGGGGTTGTTTTTTTTTGGCGGGGGGGACACAGGTGGGGAGTTCTCCACGAGGAGGAGAAGAGGCACAGGGGACACGGAGTCCAGTAAGATCAACGGGCTGCTGGAGAGCAAGACATACGACACCTACGCCTCCTCGTCTGGGTACTCCTCGGAGGACGATTACGCTGGTAGGGACGCAGTGGCGGGCCCCCAGGTTGTGGCCAGCCCCCCTCCTGCACCCTGACCCCCATGCAAAGCCTTCGCACATGGTTAAAGGCAGGGGTGAGGGTGCCGCCTGATGTCTTGCTGCCTCTCCAGGTCACTTCTACTCTGGCCAGAGCGGCTCCGGCTCGGGGCTGAGGTCCGCGGCCTCCAGGGTCGGCTCCTTCCTCTGGCAGGTCCTCACCTCGCCGGGTGAGTGGGGTCCGGGTGCAGGGGGGGTGTTTCTGGAGGCAGCTTTGTTCCCTGCTGGCATCTCCCCTCCCCACGTGGAGGCTTGTTCTCCCTTTAGGTGTCGCTAATAAAAATAAACACAAGTCGCAGAAGGGACAATGTCAGCAGCGGGGTTTGGGGAGGTGCAGGAGGGGTGGTGGCGGCGGCATGAGGGCTGTTAGCGGAGCTGGGCAGTGGTGTGGGTGAGATGTTGGAGGGATGCTGCACTCGCACGTTGTTGACCCTAAATGCACGCAGTGGTTGGTGTTTTCTACTTCTCACAAGCTCGAGATGTGGAGGGAAGGGGTGGCCCCGCTGCCGGGGCACCGTTTAGCCCATACGCAGGGTGTCTTCCTCCGAAGAGCAGCCTTGGGGGCAGAGGGGACAGCCCTGCTGGGATCCTCTCTGAGCCCCGTTCCTCCCTCCCCAGTCCGGTTCGTGGGGTGGCTCTTCTCCTGCGTGGGCGCCGCCTGGCACCGCCTGGCCGGCCGGGCTCCCCAGCTGGCACGCGTCCCCTTGTCGAGGTGAGCAGGGCCCCGGGGTGGGGGAAGCGTTGGGAGACCGCAGCCCCCCGCGAGCGGGTGCCCCACGGGGCCCCATCCCACTGCTGCGGGATGCATCCACAGCCCTCTTCCTTCAGGCGCTACCTGCGGCTGAAGAAGTCCCTGCTGCTGCTGCTGCTGCTCCTCCTGCTCCTCGCTGCCGCCGCCTATGGTGAGTAGGCCCCATGGTCCCCTCATCCCCTGCCCTGAGGTCTGGGACCGTGCTATGGTGGTGTGGGGCTGGAGAGACAGCGTGCTCCTCCTGGACCTTGGTTTGGGGGTGACGGGGATGGGACGGTGGCCGGCTCAGTGTGGCATGTCCACTCTGTCCCCACTGCCATCCCCCTGTTTAATCATCTTGTAATCCCACGTCCCCAGGAGCTTGGTACTTCTACCCGTACGGCCTGTCGACGCACAGCCTCCCCGTGTTCCCGTGGTGGGGGGCTGCACGGCTTTCCGCATCCTCCTCCGACGTGCCTGGGGAACGAGACGTGACTGCCCTGGACCAGGTAAACCGCGGCACCCAAAGGAGTCACACGGGGGGGCGAGGCAGGCAGAGGGTCCACGGTGGGGGGAAGAGTCCCCAAAGCTCCCCAGGGAGTTTCCCAGCTCTCCTGGGGAGCAGCAGGTGAACAGGACGCTGCATGGGGGGGCTGCATGGCGCCTTGCCTTCCCCGCCGCAGGGGCTGCGGGGGGAGCAGCGGCTCCTGGCTCGCTTCCAGGCCCTGGAGAAGCGTTTCGAGGCGCTGGAGGCCGAGGTGTCGCGGTGGGAGCTGCGACGAGGAGCGGCGGCGGCGGCAACGGGGACCGAGCCACCCCCGGGGGACATCCTGGGGCTGCTGGAGGGGCTGCTGAGCCGCCGCGAGGCGGGGATGAAGGAGCAGCTCCGAGGTGACATGGCCGGACACCTTCAGGTGAGGAAAGTGAGGGGTGGCCGAGGTGTGGGGGTGCGAGGGGACAGGCTCTGATGTCCCCTCCTTGTCCTCGCCCCGCAGGGGGAGCTGGACGCCCTGCGAGCCCAGGTGCAGAGGGATATGGACGGGCGCCTGGAGAAGATGGCGCGCGCCTCACAGGTGAGGGGACGCACACCCGGTGGTACGTGGGGTGAGCTTGCTGCCGCCGCCGCTGCAGATCTCACGCGGATTTTTGTTCCTCCTTGTGCTGGCAGGAGATGGAGGCCCGCTTGCTCGAGCTGAATTCGGGGTGGCAGAGGTAATGGCGCATGGCAGCACAGGGAGAAACCCCTGCGGAGGTGCTCCGGGGGGATCCGGGCCTGTTTGGCTCGGGGTGGGGGCACAGCCTCAAGGGAAATGAGGGTGAACATGGGGGTAAGCGGCACGGAGGTGCCTCGGTGCAGACATTTTGTTGTGTTTCTCTTGTTCGTGGCGCAGCTCGGTGCGGGAGGACCTGCGAGGCGGCTTCCAGCAGGCCATGGGCGAGCTGGAGCAGGAGGTGGCGGGGCTGCGCAGGGAGCTGGTGGGGCTCAAGTCGGACCAGGAGGCGATGGGCAAGCACGTGGAGGGGCTGCTGGAGCAGCTCAAGGCGCTGCGGGCTGACGTGAGTCCCGAACCCCACTCCCCCAAGCACTTTTCGGCGGGGGCGAGGGTCCCGGCCCCTGTGAGGGGCTGAGCTCTGCCGCGACGGTTTCAGGTGGAGGCCCAGATGCCGGCGTGGATCGGCCGGTTCCTGTCGCAGCCCCACCAGGACGGCGCGGCCGCCCTCGTCCTCCAGCGGGAGGACCTGCACACGGAGCTCCAGGCCCTGGAGCGCAAGATCCTGGCCAAAGTGCAGGAGGAGCGCAGGCTGTCGGCGCGGGAGGCCTCGGCCGGCATCGGCGTGGCCCTGCGGCCAGGGGGTGCCGGGGGGGTGACGGAGGAGGTGAGCCCCAGGGACACGGTGACAGTCGTGGGTTGGGGACCCCACAGTGCTCACAAAGGGCCTGGGCTGCCTCGGTTACCCCGTCCCTAGCAGCGGTGCTGAGTCACTTGGGGCAAAGTATTTCGGCGGAATGACACCACAGGAAAAAATGAGGCTGTTTGCTTTGGAAAGATTCGTTGGCAGCTCCCTGCCGAGGGTGGGATCGAGCGGGACTGGCAGGGCCTGCAGCCTGCACGGGCTTCATGTACATGGGTTCGGCTCCCAGAGGACACCCAGTGCCCTGCTGGGATCTCAGATTTGGGGGGGCCATGCTTGGGCCTGGTCCCTGTCCCCCTCCTTGGCCAGGGCCCTTGCATCCATGGGCATTGGGAAGGGCGAGCCCGGGCGCTGCCCCTTCCCTTGCACAGTTCCTTTCAGCGGGGGTATTTTTAGCAACCTCTAATGAGGCTTTGCAGCCAAGTGCATGTCCTCTCGTTTTTGCCGTGCTGATTCATCGCCCGCCTGCTCCGTGGGAAGGGCTCTGGCCCCGTGGGCTGGAGGCCCCAGGGAGGGGGCAGGACCCCCTCGCCCTGACTTCACCCCTCTGTTCCCCCCCCTTTTGCAGCAAGTGCACCTCATCGTAGACCAGGCACTGAAGCGCTACAGCGAGGACCGCGTGGGGATGGTCGACTATGCCTTGGAGTCGGCGGGTAGGTGGCGGGGGGCGAGCTGGGGGAGGGCTGTTCCGTGGGGTGCTGGTGCTCAGCTTACCCCTGCCCTCCCCTCGCCGTGCCAGGGGCCAGCGTCATCAACACGCGCTGCTCCGAAACCTACGAGACGAGGACGGCGCTGCTGAGCTTGTTCGGGATCCCCCTGTGGTACCACTCGCAGTCCCCGCGCGTCATCCTGCAGGTGGGCACCCGGGGAGCGGGGCGAGATGGGTGTCCTTGAGGGGTTTCAGCAGGGTTTTGCATGGGGGCAGTTTGCAGTCAGGCTTCCTGCAGTTGCTTGAGCCGGCTGGGGTGGCAGCGAGCGATGCCGCAGCCTTCCTGCAGCACCCACTGCCCCGTGCAGCCGCGGTGACGCTTGTACTGGAAGGTGGGTGCTGGGTGTGAAAAGGCAAGCGGTTGGGCTGGTGGAGGTGGGAGGAAGAAAACAGTGATAAGGGGGTAAGGTTGCTGCTGATACCTAAGGGCTGCTGTTCCCCTTCCCGCGCGCGTAGCCAGACGTCAACCCTGGGAACTGCTGGGCGTTTCGCGGCTCCCAGGGCTTCGCTGTCATCCGCCTCTCCAGCCTCATCCGCCCCACGGCCGTCACGCTGGAGCACGTCCCCAGAGCCCTCTCGCCCCAGGGGACCATCCCCAGCGCCCCCAAGGACTTCACCGTCTACGTGAGTAGAGCCCGGGGGGAGGCTGGGGAGGGCACCGCGGTGGAGGACGCTGTGGTGGAGGACGGGAGGCTGGGGAGCCTCATGCCTCCGTCTCCTTCTCCCACCCTGGCCACGCTGCCCACCCCCAGCTCTCCCTTTCTGCCTCCCTGCTCCCCGTAGGGCTTGAAAGAGGAGCGAGAGGAGGAGGGCCTTCTCCTGGGGCGCTTCACCTACGACCAGGACGGCAATCCCATCCAAACGTTCTTCTTGGAGGTGAGGCGCGGCGCTGCTGTCGGAGCACAGAACCGCAGGAGGGAAATGGGGTGGTGGTGGTGAGGATGTGGGGTGGGTTGTGTGGTCCCCCTGTCCTCAGAGCCCTCAGCCTGTGAACTGGGGCACAGGGAGGTGGCCACCTTGAGCCTTTCTTTCATTGGGAGCTGCCTCTTGCTGCCCTTCCCGCTCCCTTGTAGCTCCCACATTCGGGAGATGCTCAGGTGGGGTTTTCTTTCCTATTGTGGCACCTCCCCACCAACACGCCTCTCCTGTGAGGAGAGAAGAGGAGGCTCAGGGGGGTCCCAGCCCTGTGTGCGGATCCCTGAGGGGAGGGTGCAGAGAGGACGGGGCTGCCCGGAGAGGCTGGGGACTCTCCCTGCCTGGAGACCTCCAAAAACCATCTGGACAGCCTGGGTGGCCCTGCTGGAGCAGGGCTTGGCGGCCTCCGTGTCCCATCCCATCTCAACCACCGCGGTGCTGTGACCCACCTCCTCTGTCCCCAAGGGTGACGACGTGGGCGCCTTCCAGCTGGTGGAGCTGCGGGTGCTGAGCAACTGGGGCCACCCCGAGTACACCTGCATCTACCGCTTCCGTGTGCACGGGGAGCCGGCGCACTGACCCCCCCCGGCTGCCGGCGGGGGCTCGGACGGAGACGTGCCGGGGTGCCGGAGGAGTTCCCCCCCACCACCCCCCCTCGCCTTGCCTGCGCTGCTGCTTGCGGAGGAGAGGACTTTTTGCCTGCAAAGGGGGTGAGGCGAGAGCACCCCACGCGGCGGGGTCACTTTCGGTGCATTTCGGACACTTTTGACTTCTTGAAGCTCGTTTTTTCTGCCGGGGCCGGGCGGCTCCCCCCTTTCTGGTGGCACACGCACCCTTCCCGCGGCTGGGGGCAGTTCTGCGGTGGGCTTCGCGCGGGCTGGGGAGCGATGCAGTGCCTCCCCTCTGTGCTTCTCGAGCTCTTAAAGACCTCAAAAGCTTCGATACCGGGCTGGCAGAGGGGAATCATTAACAGTATTAATGAAGTATTAATATAAAAGTAGAGGCAGGGGGCAGCAGGAGGGGAGAACGCAGCAGGTTGGGTTGCAAAGCCAGCCCCGTGCTGCCGGGTCTCGGCGATGCTGCCGGTTGTTAACCTTGAGGATGCTCTTTGAAAACTGCTTCCCCCATGGGTTTGTTCCTTCTTTTTTTTTTTTTTTTTTTAAGGGGGTTGGGGGGGGGGCTATTTTCTGGTTAGGGTGCTGGGGATTTTTTTTTTTTTTGTAATAACAAAGGAAAAAGCTTTTTCCACGCAATTCCTGCGTAAGCGGAGGCCGGTCTGTGACGCGGGACCGCTCGGGCGAGCGGCTTCCACGCGCGGTGGGGCTAGGGCTTTGCTTAGCACGAGGGCACGCACGCACGCGGGATAAGCTAAAAGAAGCTGAGCAAGGCTGGACCGCTGGGACAGGGACCTCCACGGGGTGCCAGCAGCGCTCCTGGCTCCGGAGGCCGTCCTCCGGTGCACGTGTGTATAGGCAGCTATTGCTGGGACCTGCTGCCCCGCAATTTTCTCTGTCCCTAGCTGCTTTGTGGGAGACAGGGGACGCAAGGCAACCCCACCAGCCCGCAGCACGCCTGGTTTCTAACTCAGCTCATGTTTCTGGGTAGTGTTTCTAACCTCAATGTTTGTCTTGCGTTTAGTTTAAAAAAAAAAAAAAAATAAATCTGAAGGGCTCGTGTGTAGTGTTTCAGCCCTGTAGGATGCTGGCGTCATCCTCCCAGGCACTGGGGGGGCACTGAGAGTCAGTTCTGGTCTTTCTGCTTGGAGAGCTGCAGGGCACGGGGTGTAGAGGAGGGCATGGGGCCGTGCTGGCCCCAGGGGTTAAAATCACCCGGTTACATAATCCGGTTAAAATCACCCCACGGAGAGCTGGGAGGCCCCCCTGCTAGGAGAAAGCAGCCCCGCGGCCAAATCCCATGGAGAGAAATCCTCCCCTATATCGAGCACGGAGCCTCAGCTTTTGGCATCCGCGGCCTGAGTTATTTTAAGCTCGTCTGCAGCTGCCTGCTCGCCTCGGAGTCACGGCTCCTGCGAGCACCCTGCACACGCAGCCACGCTGCTGGGAGTGCCCAGACCTGTCCCAGGCCTGGCAGAGCGGTTCCTGTGTTTATTCTGGTGAGAAAAAGAGAGGGGACGGGAAAGCTCTTCCCTTCGCTTACGGTTATCCATCTGTTGGAGGAAATGCCACAGGCACTGGGCTGGAAAGCCTTTCCTTACGTCCCTTCTGGCCCCCGTGCCTGCAGCTTTTTCCCTTGGACCACGAGGGCACGCAGGGTGTTTGCCCACGAGACGATGCTTTGTAAAAGGGGCGTGCAGGTGAGAGGTGCAACGCTTCCCTGAGCTGCAAGGGGAAAAGAGGGCGCATAAAGGTGCTGCTCCGGCACAGTGCATCTCCTGCCCAGGGTTTATTTAACCCTCCTGCCGATGCACCAGGTGAGGCAGGAGAAACAAGCGGCAGCTGGCAGAGCAGACTTCCCCTATTTACTCCATTTCCACTCCGTTTTCCTCCTTTATCCTCCCTTGTTCCGGGCTTGCCCTCCACCAGTGTTACAAATCAGCCCTGCATAGCTGGCTGGTTACAGGCAGGAGAGGAATCTGTACTTGATGCTGTAGCCTGTTGCAAATGCTGCACTGTTTTGTTCATGTTATTTTTTAATCCAGATTGTAATTTATGCCTATGCAAAGAAAGAAAAAAAAAGACCAAGACAAATAAATTATATCAAAACTACTGAGAGTTGTTGGGTTGTTTTGCAGGTGAACGTGCTGGGGGAATGAGGCAGACCTTGGCTGTGCTACAGCTGTCACCGTGCCCGCCTTGGCTCTCCGTGCCATGAAGCAGAGCTGCTTTGCGTTTGGGGGGAGGCTCTGGCACGAGGGCAGCGTCTGCTCAGCACCGCCGGGGCAGGAATTGCTGAGCTGGGCGGTTGTTGTGCTTACCTGCAGCTGCCTGAGCAGGGGGGGCCAGAGGCAGGCTCACACCAAGGCCACCTCAGGGCCTAAAACCGCCACGGGCAATAAATGGGGAAAGGGGCGGGGTGTCAGGCCTCGGGCTGGGGATGAAGACAGGCAGAGGGCAGAGCACAGCTCCAGCAGCATCTCCGCTGCCCCCAGTGCCTGCCGCAGCAGGAGCGGGGCTGCGGCTCCCGCCCACACTCACCTGTGTGCCAAAAGGGCCGTGCAGGGCAGGAGAAGCCTTCGGGAACCTGAGATCAACCGAGAAAGCAAGAAAAGGCCAACGCCAAGCCCTGGCGAGTCCTACTGTACTTGCAGGAACAGGTGAGTTCCGCCAGCTACTGCAAGGGCCCGGGGAGCACACGCGTATGCAGGCAGTGACGGTGCTGTGCCCAAAACCCACATCCTCCAGCGGGCAAAGTGCCTCAGATGGAGCTGGCCCCAAACGGCTCGCTACAGCAGCTCTCCACACGCAGGCGCACACACACACGCAGCTCAGCCCGCACCATGCGAGCACTCTCATCCCCCCCCACTGAGAAGCACCAACTCTTACACAAAGCAAAAGCTGTGCAGGGACTTGGCCGCAGCTCTCCCCGGGACTTTGCTCCCCCGCCACGAGCGCAGCCGCCTTGCACAGCCAGCGAAGGAGCGCGGTGCCAGGCTGACACCCTCGTCCTGGCTCCCGGCAAAGCCACGCGCGCCGGTTTTCTGGAGGGACACAAAGCGACAAGACATCCGTTAACGTGGAACAAACCTTTTTTAAAATTTATTTTATAGATCACGCCAGCCTGAGTGATCTTTGAATGCTGGTCACAAAAGAGAGATCGCACCGCCTCCTTCGCCTGAACTGAAGTCAACCCCCTTCCAGTCTCGGCAGGCTCCTTCGTTTGGAGCACAAGGAATGGAGAAAGAGAAAACCGCCGGGGGCCCCCTGCTCCCCTGGGAAGCGGAGGGCGGTGAAATCAGATGCAGTTTGATGCTGCCACAGGGCCGGGACAGAAACGCAACGGGCCCTGGTGTGCCCTGCTTAGCCACACTTCGCACCCCCTCACAATGCGGGTGCTATTGGTGTTGTAGCCGCCTATGGTTCCCCCCTCTCCGGGAGAGCGCTGGTGTTTAGGCACATAGCTTGGAAAGGACCGTCTGACCTCCCCGCTGCCACCCCTGCTCAGGCCGCCAGTCTCTAAGGCAAAGTACCCTCGGCTCCGATCCGAATCCCTCACCTCCGATGGTTTTGGAGTGCTGGTAACGCCATCTCCGCCCTCAGGAAGCTCACGCGCTCCCACCGCTCACCGCGAGCCTGCGGGGGATAACTCCTGTCCTCCGGGGAGCCAAGCGGAGAGGCAGGGTAAGAGGAAAAGAAATAACAAACAGGGAGTTGTTCAAATCACACAACCCGGGGTTAAAAATCATGATACTGATAATTCATAGTGTCCTCGCAGGGCCTTCCTGAAGCCAGAATTCACCGCTTCAAAAATAAAGTCAGAAGAACTACCACGTGCTTCCAAACCTGAAAGCACTTCTGTACGTTTGCTGCGAATTCATCATGACCCTCTTGGCCAAAGTGGGCAGAAGACAATCCCAATCACCTCCATCGTAGCAAAGTTTTGGCTACAGTGACTTCTAGAAAACGTTTGGGAAATCCTGGTGTGACCAAAATCAAGGGGAGGTCTCGTTTGCCTGGTGTCTCTGTTCCCAAGGTACGTTCCCACCTGGGATCTCTGCCCGTCGAGGTGAGAAGGCTTTCTCTGGCTCAGGGGACGGACTGAGTGTTCCTGCACAGCGTTCTTAATACTGCTAATTGAGCTGCCACAGCCTTGAGAGGCAAGTTAAGAATTGCTCCAAAATGCACCGAACAGACAACAGGAAAAGCCGCAGGATGGGAAGGGGAACAGGATGGGCAAACGACTCCCCAATTAATTCCGGCTCTAATTAAAATCTTGACTGCTACTAACGTATTTGAGAAGGAGATTTTTAGTATAGGGTTCCTCAACTTAAGATCAAGAACTGATTTTCAGTTTGCTTCCCCCTTAGACCTCCAACTAATGAATTTTCTTACCATCATCTCCTTCAAACTTCAGTCACTACAACGTGAAATTAAACCCACTGACAAATAGTTTTAGATGGGGGAGAATCCAGAAACCTATCTGGCACGTGGCCACAGTGGTGAGGAAACAATGCCATAGGGAGTCACCCTAAACAACGTTGTTTTAACCTTTGCAAGTCCGAAATTTCAGGTGTTTGACAGCCCCTGGGTCTGAGACAGCGTGTGGGAGAGAGCAGCAGGTCCTGTAGACAGAATGGGGTGAGGGAGGAGGGAGGCAGCTAACTGGCTCTTCTTGCTTCTATCCAGAGTCTCCTCTCGTCTTCATGCACACAAAATATAATAAAAACTAATAAGAATAAAAACTAAGCCCATGATGTACAAAAATGTGTCGATAGGGGGAGGAGGAAGGTGTCAGTTACTCAGTTCTGTGTCTCATCACCTTCGTTAGCTTATAAGTTATGCTCCTCTCCGTCATTTCCTCTGGGGAGGAGGGAAGATTCTTCTGCAGCCAGTCAGCTGGGATGGATTTTGGTTTAAGCTGCTCTGGATCTTTTGGATAAGAACTGAAGGGAAGGGGAGGAATTCCTCAGAAGCAGGAGGAGTACGAAATTCAGCAGCCACTGGCAGGAGTCACGCAGGCTCCCTGAGACTTCACTTTATGGCGCTGACCTCCACGTCGCCGTCCTCCTCCTCCTCCGGCTTTTGACTGAAAAACAAGAAGAGACACCTTAGTGCGCAGTAATCAGAACATCAGCACAGCGAGAGTTCAACACACACAACCAGACACTGGGATGGCAGTTGCGACTGATCTGCTGCTTACTACCATGAAGTCTGGGCCGTCAGGCTGGGGAGGACCTGATCTCCCGATATTCTGAGTGTTTAACTCCCCTAAGAGTCAGCAGGAGCCACGGGGCTCAGCATCTGGAAAAATCGAGGCCTCAGGTTCCCTTGGCTTTGTGGGGGATGGAAGGAGAAGAGAACCCCCCTCCCAGAACTCTCTTGCTAACATGACTCTGACCCCAAATCCAGCCAGCAAACCCACGATTCTCTTTTAAAGCAGCCAGATACCTTATTGCCCTCACGGACGTGGGGCTCTTCATCCAGAGCAGGCTGAGGGGAAGCAGCAAGGAGAGAGAGACAAAGATAAGCAAGAGCAAAAGCAACGTGGACTCTCAGGGGAGGGGACAAAAAGAAGAAGCCAGGAGCCTTTCTTATAACCACGATGACTCCACAGCAAAGACAAGGAGGAGATGAGGGATCAGGGAGGAACAACAAGTGTACGTGCAGGGAAGGGCCTCTGCCAGCGGCCTTCTTTCAGCAGCCGGCCTGGCTCAACAGGCTGAGATCTGACCGATGGCAACTACAACAGTTAAAAGGAAGAATGCTGACCGACTGTCTTGACGCTTTCAGTTTCGGGAACTTTTGTTTTCTGGGTAAGTACAGTAAAAGGAAATCCACGTGATAAAGCTGATAAATAGCTACCCAAAGCTCGCAGTTAGAATGGAGTTTCCGTTCCTCTCACACGAGAACAGTGGGGTATCCTTCTCAGACAAGCTGAGATGGGAAGACTTAACCGACAAAACAGCTTGGACTCATCTGTCTAGAAATGAAAAGCCTTTCCTTCTCCTTGGCCATCCCCATCCTCCCTCCCTGAGAGGGCAGATGACCTGTGCCTGATACCACTATTTCGGTTGTAGTTTCTCCAGCGTGGGGATGCTCTACCCCTCCTTCAGCCAGCAGTCTCTGAGCATTTGTTAGGTGCTTCACTACTTCAGCTACTGGGTATGTGGAGGCACTTCTTCACCACGGTACAGTCAAGTAGTGAAATGCTGCCAAGTGCAGTTGCACAGTCTTACACCTTGGCGATTTTCATGATAGGACTGGGTAAAACCCTGAGCAACCTGGTCTGACTTCATAACTAACACTGCTTAGAGCAGGATATTGGACTACACACCTCCCGAGGTCCAACCTGAATTGTCCCGGGACCCTACACTGCTAGCTCTTCCTCAGGAAAACCTCCTGAAAACCTCCTGAATTGATTTTTGCTGTGACACTATTTATATTTCCATCTGTTTCTGTCACACGTTGAGTCCCAAGGTGAGTGCAAAGGTATGAAAGGAATAACACTTGTGCTATAGAGCATCCTTCATCCAACAGTCAAAACACAAGATGCAAACAGCTACAAGATATGCCATTTCCCTCACTTACCGATGGCTGCAGGGCGGTAGGTGTCGGTGGTGCTGCAGCCGTTGAAGGGGCTTCGTCCCCTGCCGGCGGGCCCCCAGCTGCCATCCCAACCGGGGGAACACCATCCTCTCGTTTTGTCACAGCTCCCTTCTTTGTCGACTGCATCTTGATCTGCTGGGGCTTGGAGTTCATCGGCGAGTTATTGGTGGTCTGGAGTAACTGCGTATTACAAAGGGAGAGGGCAAAAGCAACGGTAAAACAGCTAGGCCCGTCTGGCAAGGCTCAGTGTTGCTTTTTAACACCCTCTGGACAACTGACACCGACGGACATCGGCAGAAGAACGCAGGCAGTAGCTGTTCAAAGAAACCCCGAGCTGCCCTCAAGAACCCCTACGGGGATTAAAGTGCCGCTCAGCTGAGGTGACACACAGCCCTCCAAACTGTGACTCGAAGGGAGCAGCTGGAGGCTATCAGAAAGAGACCAGGCCTTAAAAGCCAGAGGCATCTGGGTCACCCCCTACCTTCTCCTTCCCTCATTTGCACCAGCCAAGACCCACCACACAGCAAAGCACACCGGTCATCTGCAACCCACGGCAGGGCTGACGCTTGCGATCGAAGGACGGGCTGCTCCCTCAGTTCTCCTGCTGGCTTCTCAGCGCCAAAAGCAGCTAATGGGCAAAAAAAAAGAAAGCCGGACTCTTCAGCCTTTACCTTAGTGATGGTACCCACAGCTTTGGTGCGGCCTTCACGGAAGACCAGCCGCTGGTCTATATGCAAGTACTCCGGGGTTTTGATGAAGCGAAAGTGCACTGTGGCTTTGTCCCCTGTCCGCAGGCAGTCCTTGTCCATGCTGAGAATCGTGGCCGTCTGACGGATGCTGCCACAATGCACTGCGAATGTAACGCACAAAGGCTTTCAACAGCCGGTGCCGCTAGCGGAATAAGCTTCAGACAGACATCTAAAGTGGCTCTTGTGACTTTACAGCTAACGGTGCTGAGTTTGAAGCGTAAAAATCTACTGCGTACCACAGACTACATGGGTCAGGCACCTGCCTTTGTTCAGTCCTCCAAAAGAAAACGCGTAAGCTAGAACAGTTACCTTCAAACGGAGACTTTCTGGAGCACCCTTGCCAGGATCCTACACACCAAGAGGCTGAGCTAGACGGCAGGACCCAAAATGAGTCCCTCTGCACTGGAAGCTTAAGAATCTTTGCACCGTGTAAATATGGCTCAGGCAGGCTACAAGTACACTTGGAGCCCCAAATCTCCTTTTCACTTATTTCTCCTCACTACTCCTCTCTGTGGAATTCCTCCCCTCTCTCTAATGGACAGCTGGGACCATTAAAACAAGAACTACGGCTTACATTCAGCTTGACAGAGCCGTCGGGAGCGAAAAGACCTTTGCCTAGAGCTGGTGTAAAGTATTGCTGCTGGGAAACAAAGATGAGACAACGCTGTGACACGTACCCATGGCCTGATACCGCGGGCTGATGGTGGTGGGGTGATGGAGCACCAGAATCTCTGCTTCAAACTCCCACGACGCCTGTGGATTCAGGCGGGGTGACACCATTACCATCCCTTTCCGGATGGAAGAACGCTTGATCTGAAAAGCAGTGACACAAAAAAAAAGCTTTAGCATGATCCTCCAGGGAAGAAATTTGCTTCTCTGGCTGACTGCATCCAGCAGGATCCTGAGGGATTTCGCAGATACTAACTCATGCCCACCAAAAGACAAAGCGATAGCTGTTTAGCAGGAAGCAACAACGTTATGCAAAGGCTGCAAAAATCAAGTTCAGCTGGAATTTCTGACCAAGTTTTAGTCAGTGTGTGAATACCTTGCCCAGAACACTACTGCTGCTGCAGCACAGACTTTTCTCGCTTTGTTACACATCTCCAACGCTATCCCTCGTTACCCTGGGTCTCACTGCTCTTACCTGGCACCTGTTAGGTGGAACAACCAGGACATGGGACCGACAGGGGTTCTATGGGATTTCTACTGTGCCGTGAAATGAGGTAGCTGAGGTTTGCAGAAGCAGACTGCTTGCAGCACAACTCCAAGAGCACTCTGAAGTTACGGGGGCAGCTCCTGTTCTGGGGGCGTAGGGCAGCTCTCCTCACCTTTTTCAAAGCGAAGGAGGCAGTCTGGCCTCCCCGCACTTCTTTGACAGGCATTCTCTTGCGGTGGATGGACTTGACAGCAATAGGTAGGAAGTTGCCAAGAGGATCCGGCCCCAGCAGCAGGGTGTCGTTCAGCTTGATTAGGCCTCTCAGTGTCGTCCCAGACACAACCGTTCCTACACCCTGTACCAAAAAGGAAACAAAACTAGTCAGGTTTACTCGACCACACTTAGCAGATGAGCTCTAGAACATCCCCCTCTCTAGGGAAGATACCCTCTTCAACCTAAAACACAGTGGAAAATTCCTAAAATGCTAGGTCCCTTACCGGGACAGAGTAAGTATCATCTATCTGGAATTCTGCTGGTTCTTCTTCCCTGTAACTGGTCCGTGGAGACAAGAGATTAAGAAACATCTTCAGTAAATCTAGGTTCTCCCCAGTGACGTTTGAAATCTGGAAAATCGGGCACATCCTGTAAAGGAAGATGGATGAAAACAGAGTCAGTTTGCTTCCCTGCCTGGGATTCCATGCGTAGGAAGACATCCAAAATCTTGGACTGTATTCAATACACAGTGCTAGGAAGGGAGAGCCTGGCAAGCAGTCAGATGCACAACACCCCGCGTTTGAAACCCTGCAGCATTGTCTCTGTCTTCTAATGACATTCAGGAAAAGGTGTAAGGTTCCGGGGCTGAAGGGAGCTGAGCGCACCCTGCCATCTTCTGCAGGCTGCCCAGCAGCAGCCTCTCATTTCTGCCTCAGAGGGGAACACAAGCAGGTCAGTCTCAGAACCAACACATTCTCAGGGAATCAACACACCACATGGCAAATACAACCTGAACACATCTAGACAATGGGACTCTCTCTCTGAATCTTCTCACCCAGTCTCCAAATAGGACCGAAAGAGAAACGACTCTCCTCTGCTCCCGTTACCTCTCTGAGCTGAAGTTGGAGGCTGTTACAATGACATCATCCTTGCTCTGAACCAGCACGGGAATCTTCCTGCACCCTGGGGACTTCAGCAGTCGCTGTAACAGCTTCAGGGTTTCTTAAAGGGTGAAATGAATATTGTTAGGGCAGCATCTCCCGCCTTCACAAATCGCTTTTGTTCGGTTTCCCGAAGGGAGACTGGTACTCTTGCCACAAACAGACAGGAGAAGATGGCTAAAGGTGTGTGAGCGCCACTACGAGTTTGCTGCAGCCAAGGTGGGACTTAGGAGCCATTCCATTTTCCATTTCATGCCGGCTGCCAAGCGACACAGTACAGGAACAGACACACAGGTTTGCAGCTACAGGTGCAATGCTGTGAAGTTTTACAGCTGTCTATTAAATAGCTTTAAGTAGTTACAAAATATTTCCTCTTCCTATAAAGGATTTCTCGCATTGAATTCGATCAATGAAAATCGTCAGCACTCAGGAACTGGAATATTTGAGAATATGTGAATTAGAAATCAATTTTGACCGAACAAACCTCAAAACACTTTGGCTGGCAATCAACCTGCCACAGAAGGTTAGAGAAGAATGAGGAGGGTAAAGATCATCATCACAGGCTAGGGGGATGCAGGGGGACCAGATCTGGAAGTAACTGTTTTGGGACAAATCTCCCAGCTCCCAACTTTGATCTCCTGCCTATTTTTATTTTTTTTAAGCTTCGGATCTGTCACCCAGCAGGGGTGCACCAGCATCAGTCTCCTGCAAAGTGCCTTGTAACACATGAGGGGAAAAAAAAAAAAAGCTAACAATGGTTTAAAAGAGCAAATCATTTATATTCTGCAATTGTCATCCAATTAGATGGGTTTTGTGAATAAATGATTGCCTATGGGAGACTAATGTTTTGGGTACAAACACAAACATTTAATCATGCCATCTGCTCTTCACAGATAGGTTTGAGCCAAATCTTGTGACTATTTAATTTAAACAGAACATGACACAGGAGCAGCTTCTCCCAAGAGAAGCTCTTCTCACTGAGCCAAGCATTCTCTTTCCTCCCCAGTTACCGTGTTAGGGTCAGGCCTTTCGTTTATTTGCCAAATCTCTATTACAGAGACATTCAGGTTACCTTTTGATCGCACGCTTCTGTTTATCTGAAAAATACTCAGCATTTTTACAGAAATGAACTAACTACGGACAGTACTGGGAACAGACACTTTCCCCATCCTCAAGACTGCTTATCAAGAAAAGCATCACTCCAACTAACCACAGCATGTTCCTGAAGGTATGAGAAACACATCGAGAGAATTTTATAGGTGAGAGTTGCTCACAACCTGCAAAAACGTGAAGCATAGGTTAAAGGGCCATTGCTGGGGTTAGATGTGCTGTTTTAACTGCTGCTGAGCACGGAAGTTGCTAGCCCCTGCTGCTCATTGCCATCCCTCACCTGTGTCTGCTCCAGTCCTGCTACCGTAACTCATGCAGCTGCTTTGAACCATGATTTGATTACGTGCTGGTTGGTTGTGAGGACACAGGAGGGGGCGGCTGCAGTTATGCCAGCAGAGCGGAGAAGTGCCCAGGTGAGCAGGACGTACCCAGGAGCTGCCCCTTCGACTAGCTGCTGCCAGAGAACAAGTCTGACCACAGCTAGAGATCACAATCAAACTGCGGGCCAGAAGGAAGGCAGATTTCCAGACTTTCCCTCTGGGTATAAATTCCCACAGAAAAAGCAAATCCACTACCCCACCTGTACAATTCTCCCCCTAGAGTTAAAAAAAATAAATCCTACAGCAAACACTTTTTTTTGTTGCCCAGGTGAGCCCCCCAACCTGGGTAACTTTGAAATGGTGACTACAAGTGAACTGCCTTGCAGAACAGGCCAGGAAAAGTAAGAGTAGATTTCTGGAAGGTGTTTAAGATGCAGTCAAACCCAAAGCAGCTTTCTTCCAGCAACGATTCCTCAACCCAAACGGAGGACAAGAGCACACACAGAGGTAAGGAACACGCCTGGGGAGAGCTCGTAAGATTCACCTTGTAGGATGTTGGCAGGGCACATGTCGATCTTGGTCACCACAACAAAGACGGGAACGTTGAGTGCTAGGGCCAGGCCCAAGTGCTCCTTGGTCATCCCTACAATCCCAGCATTGCTGCCAACCTACAGCGGGGATACAAACACATTCACGTCAGCGTTCCTCCCGCAGAGCGCTGGGTTACAGAGAAGGTCTTGCATCAGACACGCAGCAGGCCGTGATTAGGTTGTAGATGTGTCATTGGGACTTTACGAGCAGACCCAGCTCACTTCAAATGCTCACGGACACTAAGAATTCATTCCTCCAGCTTTAACCAGGTGTTCTGGAAACCAGAAACCTTTCAATTTTCAACCATCATACACCTTGGGCCTCTTTGTGACTGACTGTCCTGGGACACTTTGCCTCAGAATCCTGGCTAAAACCCCCCCTGGCTGCTGCTCTCCACCTCTGGGAGACGCCGCCTCCCTCCACAACCCACAAGGACCTTGCAGTAGGAAAGAAGTTGAGGCTGTAAAGCTGTGAACAGCGCCCTTGCTGCTGCTACTGTGTGTTTTTCTTGCTACCTACCATCAGCATGCAGAAGTCGGGTAAATGGCCGGTCATGCCAAAGACGGTGGTCTTCAGGTACTTTTCGTGGCCAGCCAGGTCAATGAAAGTAATGACCTTGGTGGATTTCTCGCAGATCTTTGTCCACTCCAAGCTGCCGCCGTGGCTGTCGGGCTTGTTCACCACGTTGCCCTCGCTGTCGAAGCCCAGGATGTCGTTGCCCACGCTGCTGGTGCGGCCCGACTCAATCTCGTGCTTGTGGCGGAAGAGCTTTTGCCGAGCGAAGCCTCGGCCGTTGTCGAGTTCACCGTGGGTCAAGACACCCAGCAACGTGCTCTTCCCTGCATCCACATTGCCAACCACTGCTACCCTGGAAGGGAGAGGAAAAAGGAGCCTGGTAAAACCTAAGACCTGAAGGAAAAGAGACAAACAAACAAAAAAACAAACGCCACTGCTGCTGTAAATAATCAGATTTTTCTCCCTAACCTGCAAATAGAAATTTGAAAATGTTAGACCCTCACAAACAGAGCAGAGGTTATTTCACACTTAGTTAACAGGGATAACTGGGATGTGGAAGACTGTGGAGATACGTTGCTGGTGCTCACAACACAGAGCGCTGAATCCAAAATTGCTTGGTGCTATACAGAACCTCTCTTCCAACTCCTATTCTCTGCAATCAATTACACGTGCTGGGCCAATTCAAAAAGAAAAGTCTAAATCCCAGTTTGGGCTAGAATCCCTCTGCTTTTTTTGTACTTGTTATGTAGCACCAGGTGCCAGGGAGATTAGATTGCTGTTTTCAGAAAAGACAAAGCTCAAACACAAACTTTTTAGGGGAAAACCCCTTCCTACAGCAATCTCCTTCTGCCTCTGATAAAGGTGACAATTACGGCTGTTGGCAAATGTCGGAAATCCATCCCCGTCCAAGTCTGGGCAGGCTCTCAAGTCAAATTACACAAGCTATTAGACGTCCATTAGAAGGTGACCTGAATCATCACAGTCTTGGAGTAGAATGGAAACATTAGTCAGAAGTGTTGTATTCTAGCAGCGTGCATATATGCACACACACACACACATGTATGTGTGCACATGTGGCTCCCTGCTGGGATTCAAGCACACAAAAGATCCCTAAACTGTGGGGTTGTCACCCAAACAACAGCCCTCAGCTAACCAGAGGCACACCTTCACAGTCTGCGCACAAAAGAGAGAGCAACAACAACACAAAGGAGATTTCGTTAGCAAGGAGTGGTCAAGCTCAGCTCCCTTTGTTGGGCAGCTACAACACCCAGACTGGAGTCAGCGTTGCTGGCTCAGCACCACAGCCCGCTCACGGGGTAATAAATGTAGCTGGGCTGCTGACTAACCCTGTACGCGCCCAGCTCCTCACCTGACCTCCAGGAAGTCGTTGTCACCCACGCGTTTCCGAACGAGGTAGTCCCGCACCTTGCCCCCCGCCTCCTGGTGCTCCCGCAGGAGGATCACGTCTGCCTCGATTTGCTCTGCCATGCTCTTCAACGTGGCATAGGACGCTTCCATGTCTGCCTCGCTCAGACCGTACTCGGTCCCATCTAGTTATGGGGTTGAGGAGACAAAGGACAGACAGTGAGAACCACCCTGCAAGAGGCAGCAGCAACTCCACTCCGCCCAGGACTTTCACACCCGTCGGGATTCACACGTGGACCGGAGACATCAGCCATGCAAACAGAACAAACGTCCTTTGTCAGAGAGAAAAAAGGATGCTCTTCACTTTAAGTCTTAAAAAATTATTATGAAAACGCCCTCTTTCACCTTACTCTTATTGCAAACAAAAACTTAGAGATCGGCAAGGAAAATGTATTTCTGTCTAATTCCCATACTTCACGAGCTGAAGGTAATTTGTGTACATTTCCCTCAGCCTGGCAGAAAATCTCTTCTCACATTACAACAGAGGAAAAACCATAAACAAAAGGAAAGCTGCGACTAAAATATCCCCACGGTTGACCAGTAAAATGTGGAAGCAATTTAAACTATCAGCTTACTCCATAAAAACCACATCCCAAGTCCACTTTTTCTGCAAATCTGGCCCGTGCAGCAATTCCTTCAGCCCCCACACACTCCAGTTAAAACAATGGTTTTGGCCTGCCTTGCTGCCTTCAGCCTGGCACTCGCAAGAAACACTGACGCGAGCACGAGGCCAGGAAAAACAAGGAGGCACTCTTGCCTCTGAGCAGCCCACCCAAGCAAAGAGCTGAGAGCCAGAGAAAGCCAGGGGGCTTTTTTTTTTTCCTAGCCACGTGAAAGGCCACCAGAGCTCTCGGCTGTTCCCCTATGCCCCAGGTGCTCAGAAGCTGCACAGATCTCAGGCCTGAATCTCCTCTGTGGGTAAAAAGAGAGAAAAAAAAAATCACAAAGACACAAAGAAAGGTGGAGAGACGCGTAGCACCTGGATGACCAACGCCACTGCTGTGCAATCATTTAGATGCACGGCTGACTCATCAGCCGGTGAGCAGTGGCTGCAGCCTGCACGAACTGATCGGCATTTTAACCGCCGCGCGGCTCTGGAACAAGCAGGGGTGCTGGGTCATCTCCAGCCTAGCTCGTAATCAAACTGAGATGTGGAGATGGCGGGGAAAACAAACGGCGCCGTGGTTGGGGTCCTGAGTCACGGAAGGGGAATGAGAAGTAGAGGACAGGTGAGTAAGAGCTGAGGGAGAAAGGGAAGGGTCAACGCTGACGAAGCGGTGAGCCCCAGCAGCAGCTTCACTGGCCTCTCAGGCATCTCATCAGGCACCCAAAATGATCAAAATCATAGACATTCAAAATGAATGAGAAAGTGGAAGATACATATATATATATTTTTTTCTATCGGATGCTGTTTCCAATAGCCTCAATCCCCAGAAAGGATCCCCACCTCCCTCAGCTACGCGCGGCAGCCTGGAATGAAATGAGAAGTGAGAGAGGAAAATTTCAATTTCAAAGCAAGGCCGTGCTCAGCAGCCTGTTATCAGCACGGGATGCAAATGTGCCAATTGTGAACAGGAACAAAAAGGCGATCTGTGCTAAACTGCTAAAATCCACAAAGGCAAATGACTGCGGTCACACCCTGGTAAATGTGACATTAAAAGCTTCACTCCGAGAAAAGGAAAACCTTCCTCTCCACGGCACATGCTTACAAGGAAAGTCAGCAGCATGTATTTTGGCCATCTGAAGCATCTCCAATATAGCCCCGTGGGGTGAAAATATTATTTACAATGGAGAAGTGACCAGAACAAGACACAACATGGCCTCCATCAGACATCGAGGAAGTCTCTACTAAAATTGGTATTACAATGTTGTACCCTTCACCTTCTGCTGTTGTTCCCAGACAACTTATGCCTCATTTCCAAAAAGACTGGTATGATTTTATACAAAAGTTCCTAAGGCAGTTGTTGGTGGGGTTAAAAAAAAAAAAAAAAAGTCCCACATGTTCTGTTACAGAGGTTTCCAAGTTATTCTGGAGAAGTCAGTTCTACTTTCAGCAGTAGTCGTTAGATGAAATAGGCTGTCCTTTTAATTCTTACGTTTTCTGTTGTTTTCCTGAGGAAGCTGCACTCACCTGATCCCTGTCCAATGACATAGATGGTCTCCCCACACCCCTCATCGATCCTCTCTGACATCTGCCGGAGCAAACTGTCGTACTGCTCTGAAGTCGGACTCACCATCACCAGCTGGAAAAGAGATGAAATAGCCAATATGATTTCAAACCCAGCTTCACTTGTAAGGCCAATCAATCAGCGTGCTTTACTGAAAGAGGAGGTGTCTTCCCCAAGGACCGCTTTCTGGTATTTTGTTCTTCAGGAACAGCTCTGCTGACAACTATTTCCTTGTGACACTGCACAAGGTTATTTGTCCAAGCTCGGACTTCATTTACCCCATAAAACTGACTTCAAAGCAATTAAGAAGCTGCAGTGTTGCGTTACCAACAAGCTTTGACTGCAGTTACTGCAACCACCACAACTTCCTTTGCCCTTCCCTACTGCGGGGTGAAGAGAAGGAAAAAGCGGACAGAAACAAAGAGGAAAATGAGGACAGGAAAGTGCTTTGGGAAGGGTTTTTCCCAGAACATCTTTGCGTGTGGCACTGCTTCTGGCAAAGAACCGTGCCACTCGTACGGCACAGCTGAAGAACTCGTGCAGAGGCCTCCACGGAGCAGCCACATCGGTGGGGTGGCAGAGCCAGGAGGCCTTCGTCACCCGTTCAGGACCGCGTGGCTACCTGCTCTCTGGCTGCCTCTGCGATTACAAATCTGCAGGTGGCTGACCATCCTGGTACAGTGGCTCACATGCTGGGACTGAGGAAGGCATTGCTGTTAAAAACGCAGGATAGCCAACAATTGCAGAGGCACGGACAGCTCTGCGGGTAGGTGCTCCCGTGTCACCCTACAGCACTCCGTGAAATCCTTGCTTCCACCAGCTGCTCTTACGTATACATTCCAAAATCACCCCCAGGAAGACGCATTTCCCTCCACTATGCACCCAGGCCAGCCTGAAATTGGTGCTAGATGTTCCTAAAGCACAGCAGTTCACAATGGTTCCACCTGCAGCCTGCCCAACATTCCTAAAACAACCTGTACTCAACCTAAACGTGTACTCAGGCAGGAACTACCTTTGCCACCTACTACTACGCAGGTGACGAAGGTTTTTATTAGGAAGTTAGAGCGTAAGAGAACCCAAAATCCCCTAACTAAAGCAGCCTCAAAACCGTAGCAGTGCACGCACCCGGGGAAACGGAGCACAGATAGCAAGTGCTAATTAGATGGCTTAAGGCTGCCAAAGCAACACGTTCCTGAAATGTTAGCGGTCACTCAGAACATGTGTCTGTCTGCGAGGGGCAGACAGCTGAGAGACAACCTCCTTCGTGCGCCTGCTTAGGTGCATGCCCTTCCTACGGCTTTGAACTACCTGGCGTGGTTTGCAAAGCGCTAAGGGTAGCAAAGCGCTCTGATCTGCAAGGCCACGTAGTCTTTCTCTTTTGTGCGTCGATGAACTGAGCTTTGCCTTTATTAGTTGTTTGTTCTGGTTTTTTGGGTTTTTTTCTTCTTCTTCTCTTAGAGGAGACCACGGGATGCACATGTATTGAAAGGAGAATCAGCAGCTGTTCAGAGGCTGGATCGGGACAGAACGGAGGGCTGTGTGTTTACACGCAGGGGCTCGTTTTGCCTAGCGAGCACTTTCAGGAATTCCTGGAAGCACAGCAGGCCGGCTCACTGCTCAGGCCAGCGCATCAGCAGAGGTCAGGGTCCCAGGAACATCCATCAGACAGGCTGTTACATCAATAAAGATCAATAAAATAACAGAGGGGCCATCAGCGTAGAGGCCACTAACTTCCGTTTCTTCAAGTTTCAGCACCAGCTTAATTTTTCAGCTGTTTCAAATGCTTCAGCCACGTGTTGACCCAGGCATCAGGGGACGTTTCAGCCGAGCAGTTCACTGGAGCCATTCTCCACGGTGCTGGGCAGGAGGCTGAAGCAGCACATCAGCTTGTAGCCGGTAGGATATCAAATAAGGACGTGTAGAACAAACGTCAGCTTTCACGGATCACACCTTCTAGCATTGTTCAGTATTCCTCATAGCTGCTTCTGCAGTCCCCAGCCCCCCAGACAGCTCTGCAGTTTCCTAGGTCACTGCAAGACTGTACTTGCTGTTTTGAAGATCTCTTTAACTACCTTCCTAGATAGACAGAGGCTGTTCTTTGCAAACCCCTTGTCAGAGAGAGGCCCTCTATCTTGGCATCTATGCTTCTTTTTTCTTTTCCTTGTACTACGTATTCTCGTTTTTTAGAGGTTTTCACCAAGTCAAAAATTTTCACTTCTGTTCTTTCAACTTTGCCAGGCATCGAGCAGTTAACTGGAGGAGTCCTGCGGGTCCAGGAACTTTGGAATTCCTACAGGGCAAAAAAAGCAACAACCAGTTATTGTTCTATTTTCATGACAGCAGAAAAATATGAAAACGTACAAGTTTGAGATGCCACCTTTAAAGTCCCACCCCGATCTCTGGGAGGAGAGCACTTTTCCCACCTTTCCTCTGGTCAGCTTTGGGATTAAGATGGGTGGCAGCTGCAGCGGGCTAAGCTTACTCCAGGTGACAAGACGGACTGTGCCACTCTGCTCTGCCCATCAGCAAGCAAGAAGCAATGAATTTGCGCTGATGAATGGAACTGCTCGCTTGATCGACTGACAAGGTGTTACGTGCTTGGTAACAGAATCCCAAACGTTCTTCTCTAAGCAGAGCACACCTTACAACGAATGTGCTGGGGTCAGCGGGAGGACCGGGAGAAAAGCATGCAACACAGTGGCGAGGTGGCTCAGACCTGGACAGAAAGCTAGCATATAAACTGACAGCAGGGAGAGTCCCTGTTTTAAGCAGGAAGTGGCAAGCAGCAATTAACTGGGAAGACGGAGAAAATGCGGGGTGGAAGGGGAGAGACCAAGTTAGCTACTGCACGTGGGGCTGCTGTTCTGAGCACACAGCAGGTGGCTAACTTGGGGAGATGGGGCAGAGCTCAGTCTTAGCTCTCATCCAAGATGGGGATAAATCAAAGTCTTAGGGAAAAGACAGTGTGTATACACTGCTGTACGGAAAAGTAAACTGTAATAAAGGTAAAAAAATAATAATAAAAAATATATATATATATACACTTACGAATTGCTTCCACGATGCCTGCAGGTTTTTAGGAAAGGAAGACTGGCTGACAATACAAATGGAGGTAGTGGGAGAAAGACTTTCTTCTCTCTTTGTCAGAGCTGTGCTCGGATTCCTGGCTGTCAAGGATCAGTGACAGTCCTCAGCGTCCTCCTGTGTGCTCTTCCGCATCAGCCACATCGAAGACAAAGCACAGGTGGGTACTGGCATCCTGTACTGAAATCTTGTCCAGCTCATTAAGACACGCGCAGGCGGCTCAACAGGTTGTGACTTTTGCGCTTCACTTCCTTGTAAGACATCTTCGTAACGTTTAATACGGCACCGCGCTGGGTCATGCCCTCAAAGAGAAAGGTACCTAGATCCACACGCTACAATTCATTCGCTTCTGAGGGCAAGGAAACCCAGGGCTTTGGAATGGAAGCGGATAGAGGAGGGGCGGCGGAAAAACACAAGGGAACTCCAGCTAGTTTTGGAGGGCGTAAGCACAGGAGGACCCAACCGAGCTGTCACCGGGCTTCAGAGCCGGGCACGGCTGTGGGACGCGCCGGCCCCTCAGCGGGAAGGGCTGGCAGCTCGAGGGGCACCACGGCAGCCTGCGCGAGGCGGGTGTTATGACCACCACCCTCGCTGCAAGATGGAAGCGGGAGCAGGACCGGCTGCCGGGCCCCCCGCGGGGCCGGGCCGAGCCCCCCCCGCTCTCCTCACCCCGCGACCAGCCCCGAGCCCGGCCCTGAAAGGGGGGGGGGCGAGGCGGGGCAGCCGCCCCCCGCCGGGGCCTACCTTACTGGTGAGGTCGACGTCGGGCTCGCCGTTGAGCCCTTCGCCGTCCTCGGCGTCGAAGGAGGAGGCGCGGCGGGGCAGCGCGGCGGCCGCCAGGCGGGGCCCCCCGCCCGGGGAGCCGGGCTCCGGGGCGAACATGCAGGCCGGCACCGGGGAGCCCCCCAGCGGGGAGCGGCTCCGCTCCGCCGCCGCCATCTTGCCTGCCCCTGCCCTCCGCCTTCCGCCGGCCCCGCCCCCCCGGGGGAGCCGGCCAATGGGAGGCGGGGGAAAGGGGGGCGATTAGCATGTAACCGTGGAGACGGGGGCGGGGCTGCGAGGGCGGGGCGGAGGGGCAGGCCCCCGCGGAGCGCGGGGCCAATGGGAGAGGCGCTGGCGGCTCGGGGTGTTTGCGGTGTGTACACAGGCGGCGGGGCGCGCGCGACGTGTCGGGGGCTTCGCGCCCAATGGGAGGGCCGGGCGTCTTGACGAGCAGCACTCGGAGCCAATCGAGCGGGAAAGCTCGGACGAAGGGGTGGGACTAAGCGGCCACCACAGATGGGCAGCGCCCACCTTGGTGGGCGGGCGCTCTCCTGGAGTAACCAATAAGAAAGAGGAACTTTTTCACAGACAGTCGCGCCGACCAATGGAATAGCGAAGGCGCGCGCCGGGGGTCTGTGGGGGCTGTACAAGCGCCTGAGGCGCGGCGCGCATGCGCAGTGGGGAGGGGAGGTTGGGGCCGAGCGGCAGCTTCGTCCCCCCTATCCCGCTGCCGGCCCTAACGGCCCTAACGGCCCCTTCCTGAGGGGCGATGCAGGGCCGCGGCTGAGCCGCCCCTGACGGCCCCCCCGCCCCCCCCTCGGCGCCCTCAGGAGCCTCCGCCCGCCGTGCCGCCGTGCTCCCCCTTCGGGGCCTGCTGCGGGCGGCCTGGCAGCGGCGCGGCGGGCGATGGAAGAGAAGGAGCGGTGTGCCCAGCTGCCGCCGCCGCCCCGGGGCTGAGGGGTTCGCCTGCGAGGGGTTACACAGCGACGGGGCTGCTGGGCCTCGGGGGGCGGGAGGGGACGCGCCGCGTCTTAACGGGGTATGGGCGGAGGGGGGCGGTTCTGTGGGGTATAAAGGCGGGGGTCGCGGGGTAAGGTGAAGCGGAAGGGGCCAGCCGCCGGAATAAGGGGGCAGCGGGCTGCTGCCGGCGCTCCGGGGGAAGAGACTCGAGGCCCCTTCGTTCCTCGCCGCCCGCCCGGCGAGAAGATGAGTTGCGTGCCATGGAAAGGTGACAAGGCCAAGTCGGAATCAGCGGAGCCGCCCCAGCCGCCGCCGCCGCATATTTACCACGAGAAGCAGCGCAGGGAGCTGTGTGCCCTCCATGCCCTCAACAATGTCTTCCAGGACAGCAACGCCTTCACTAGGGAAACCCTGCAGGAGATTTTTCAGAGGTAGGATGCTCCCTGCGCTGCCCTTAGCTTCCCCTTCTCCTCCACTGCTTGGAGGGATCCTCAGGTCTTGTTTTGGGTGAGAAACAGAGCAAAGGTGTTCAGAGTATGCCACTGCTTTGAACCGAATATAGCTTTTTAAACACCCCTCCTTCCTATTTCCCCCCTTCTCTCCATCTAGAAATCCTCTATCTTTTTTTTTTCTTTCTTCTCAAACTATTCCGGCTGCCAAATTTGGGTCTGAGAGCTTTATTGCAGGTGCTGTCATGTGCTTTACTGCACGCTCTTCTCCCACACCTACCTTAATGCATCTTCTACCAGTCTTCCGTATCTTTGTCCCTGCCTTGTGTCAGTGCGTTACCTTCATGTTAATAACAGATTTGGGGGTGGGCTTGAGAGAGCGAAAGTGGCAGGAGTGACAAAGGGGTCACCATAAAAACTTCCCAATTTCACACTGCGAAACTTCTGAGTTATTGGAAATCAGAAGTTTTGCCAACTGAGGGACTTACTCAAGCAGTTAAATGAAGTTCGTCAGGTGCTGTGGATTTTCTTCCGTGCCGTGAGATCCTGTGCGCTCTGTCAAACTGGATTTAATTTCCGAAGCTAGATCCATGTTTTCTGCAGCATTGCTAAGCGTTTCCTGGCAGCTTCAGATAATTAATAAAAACATTTTTGAGTTTTACTGGGATAAATGTGGATGATGAACGTGCCCTGTACAATAGCACATATTTTGCTCCATGTTTTATTTACATTGTTCCAACACTTAGTGGAAATCGTCCTGAGCATGCCTTTGAAAACCCTGATGACTTTTCACTGCTGAAAAGCTAAGGAATCAAAGAGGAAATGGAGTCTCCCCTGATGCTCAATCTGCAGCTCTTATAATTGTTATAACAGCACAGGTTATGCTTGGATACCCGTTACCAGCAACCGACAGCACATTGCGCTAGCGACATGGAGGAAATCATGCTCCGTGACAGCAGTTGTGCGGGTCCTGTTGGACAAAGCAGTCGCAGGGAGCTGCTCGCATGGTGCTGCCGTCCCAAAAACGAGCACACTTGTGGAACCGGGGCTTGACTCATCGAGTACATGCCTTCCTTTCTTTGGTGAAAGAGTTGTGGTGATGGGCAGCCGCAGATACCAGATGGAAATGCTGTTTGTGACGGTGTAGTAAATAATATTCCTATTCACAGAGGAGCTGACCCACAGCGGTGTAAAGGCGCTCTTTGTCCAGCAGGAAGACTCTGTGGTTTTGTTCCAGAGCAGCGATTGTCAGGATCTTAATCACAGATGGATTCCTGTTGGCCTGAAGCACACCAAGGCAGCCCATGTGATAGAGGTGGTGATCAAATTAGTTGGTTTTCATTGGGCTTAGTGAAAGAGAATTAGTGCATTGCCTGAAACTTCTCAGAAAAGGGTTGAGATGCTCCTCTGGTGAGACCACTTGCCCTAGAAGGGAGAATTTGTCTCTCATTCCAGCCTGGTTTTGTTCCATGTTAGCAATCAGATCAAGATACACAGTTGACTCAACCCCACAGAACTATGGAATAGCCGTGGAAATCCCTGTCAGAAACGGATGAGCTATAAAATAGGCACAAGAATTGCCACCACCTTTGCATCTGCGTTGGGTTACTACTTGTGTCTTCAACTCGCCTTTAAGTAGCATGGTCTTAGCTGCCTTTATACAGTGCTTCTCCATCTCTCTTGCCTGTGTCTCGTCATAGTCTGTGCGTTAACGAATACGACAAAGGACCAATGAGTATTTTTAATACACTACAGAAATGTTGCTGGATACAATTTCTGTTTTCTTTTTTAAGCCCGGTGTTGACAAGGTAGTGAAATCACAAATAAGCTTAAGCTTTCTGTAGCGCTGACCACATCCCTTGAAGAATAATTGAACTGCATTGCTTAATCATTGATTTCCCTTTTGTTGCACTCCACTGCTCGAGGCCAGTGTCCTCTGATTATTATCATTATCTCAAGTGTATGTCAGAGCTTGCTACAAGCTCCCCTCTGACTCTGTAGCCCTCCCTCTCTTCTCTAGTACAAGAACTCTCTTTTTGATGTTTCTCTGGCTTTTGTTCCAGGAAGTGAGATTGTTCGTTCCAAACATTGCATGGAGATGCAAACAAAATCGCTTTGCTTCACCTGAGTCTGTTTGTTGAGATCTGGTTAGGAAAGACAACTTCGTGTTGGAGTTTGAGCCTGTTCCGTTAAGACAACATGGTGACGAAGGTTTGTGACTTAGAAAGCTTGGAAGGGTTGGTACTTGGAATTCTGTGTCAGTCTTCCTCAGATTAGTCTCCAGATAAATAGTTTTATTATTATTGAAGTGGGAGAAGGCAACTTTGTTCTTTCAGCTTCAGAATCCTTCAGCTGATGACTGTGGACATTATTTAGGTGCAAGTGAGTAGAAGTGTGTTGGGATAATTCTTGATGAAAGTTTGCTCGTGGGTAACGCTTCTTAGTGTGTTACCTCTACTATTTTTTTTTTTCATCTCACTTCTGGAGCTCTGAAAGTTGCAGGAAAGGACAAAGATAAATGCGTTCTTTCAGCCCTCAAGTAAGCTTGTCTCTGGGAAACTGTGCCACAAGGGGGTGCTTGTGCTAGCCAAGCCCTGTTAATTGGGAGGCTTTCCTGGCTTGCCAGCGCTCATGAGAGCTAATAGGTTGAAGCAGTGTTCCTGAGGAATTAGTTGTAGCTGAGTGATCTTGCTTTGTGGTGATGCTGGCGGGGCTGTGATGAGCTGCAGCAGCATCTCTGTGATTATAAAATTATAAAGCACAGCAGAGAGTTGGAGACTGGCAACTCTGATTTTCTGCAAACGCCACGGCCTCGCTCAGAAGTGCCCAGCGGCAGGTACTGACAGATTTTGGGGTTCCCACACTGTTCCAGGCTCTTCTCCCCACTGTAGATAACACAGCGGCCTTCCCAGGCTGTTCTGCTGCAGTCGGCTGCGCCACAAGAAGACGCAGCTGATGCAGAAGGTTATCTGTCCGTAGCTTTCCTAGCCTTGGCTGGTCTGAAACGCCCTGCCCTGTACCTGAATGCAGAGGGGCTGAGGTGTTCTTGCGGGAGGAGCGGTGCCTGCGGGACTTGCACCGTGCTGAAGGCCGAGCAAAGGGTGTGCAGGAGCATCAGGAGCACCGGGGGACGGAGCTGACGTGAAGGAGAGGTGGGAGAAACGTAGGTAGCTGGGTGATGTGAAACATCTGAGCCTTGTGCCAGCACTAACGGAGTCCTCACCACTCGAAAGAGCAACCCATCACAACAGAGCCGGGCTCGGGCTTGACTTTCTTCTTCGGCATTGTCTGACTTCGCTATTAGGGGCTCCCAGTTTCCCCCTGTGCTTCTTCCTCCAGCAGCTGAAACCCGTTTGTCCTCCTCAGAGTAACTCACTACCTCATCCTTTTCCCTCCTTACAATGTCTCTTGGGGGGAAAAAACCATAAAATCGTGAAAGTGACTCTGGCATATTTTTTTTTTTGGTACATGTCTTCATCTTTTATGACTTGCATCCGTTATCTGTGTTTGTAGACAGCAAATGCTGTCTTATCTTTTTGCATAATAACATGATGGACTGTGATTCTGGATTTTTAGATACTGCAGTAATGCAAGTGATGTCTTGGCGAGCTTATTAAAGCTTAAATATTTGTTTGCAGCAAGATGAGCTGTTTAGTTACCTACAGCAACAGATATTTATGTGTATTTTAATCTTTTAGCAGAGGCAGTGCTTCAGAAACCTCCCAAACCCAAATGTTTTCACGGCTTTGTGTGCGAATACCCTTCATTTACCAGTGGGGGACAGGAGAACGACCTTTTCTGCAGCCAGCCTGCCCTGGCTCTTGCCATCTCATCCAGTCTTCAAGACTGATGGTGACCGTTAAACTCTTGAAGTCGTGATAGCTGTTGTTCTAAATGGCAAACTGGCGTTTGTTCCAGCCCTCAGCTGAGGGAACGGTAATTAAAGCATCGTTCAGAAGTACCAGTTCAAGGAGGGGAAAAAGCTTCACGCTTTGCAGTCTGTCATGTCAAAGCTAGGATCCTTGGAGGTTTGGTATAACAAAGCTGTTGCTGACACATTATTTAGCCCCCTCAGTCCCCTGGCTGGAGGGATAAGGGGGAAATGGACTAGTTCATGGTTAAACAGCAAACAAACCCCCTGAAAACAGGCGTAGCGTTGTATGGCAATATTGGAGTACGGGTTCGACAAGCACCTGCTAGAGCAGCCTCTTGTTCTGTTTGCAGGCTGTCTCCCAACACCATGGTGACGCCCCACAAGAAGAGCATGCTGGGGAATGGGAACTATGATGTGAACGTAATCATGGCAGCGCTTCAGACCAAAGGCTATGAGGCAGTTTGGTGGGACAAGCGCAGGTATTAAGAAACTGTGTGATTCCAGAGATGGCTGCTGTCTGTAACAAAAAAAAAAAAACACAAAAAAAACCCCCACAAAACAGATGACATTAGAGTACCAGAATGTAATCTTGTTGCCGTTTGTTCTCTGCGCTCTTTTAGGGATGTTAATGTCATTGCCCTGTCCAACGTGATGGGCTTCATCATGAATCTGCCCTCCAGCCTTTGCTGGGGTCCCTTGAAGCTCCCCCTCAAGCGACAGCACTGGATCTGCGTCCGGGAGGTGGGAGGCACCTACTACAACCTCGACTCCAAACTCAAGGTGCCTGAGTGGATTGGAGGTGAAAGCGAGCTCAGGTGAGTTTGTTCGGTTGTGTGGGTGTGAGTTTGTGGGTTGCTGTCCTGTTCTCCCTTCCCTGCTGGAGGGGGGAATTTGTCCTTAAACACTTGGGGTGGAAACATTTGTGGCTGAATTCCAATAGCAAAGATGTGACAGTAGTAAGAGTCTTGGGCCTCCACTTATGTGGTGGTTTCACACCGATGGGCAGCTGAGCTCCACGGTGCTGCTCTCTCGTATGCACCCCTCCTTAAAAGAGGAGACTGAGATAAGGGCAAGGGAGATCACTCATCAATTGCCGTCATGGGCAAAACAGACTCAATATGGGAAGATTCTTGTAATTTATTGCCAATGTACTAACAGGTTAGAGCAGTGAGAACTAAAAGCAAACTCAAAACACCTTCCCCCCATGCAGAGTCTTCTGTCTCTTCCCCCTGAGCAGTTCAGAGGAACGGGGAATGAGGGCTATGCTCAGTCCTAACACTTCATCCCCGCTGCTCCCTCACGGTCACTCTGCCCCTGCTCCATGCGGGGTCCCTCCCACGGGATGCCGTCCTTCCCAAACTGAGCCTGCGGGGGCTGCCCACAGGCAGCAGCTCTTCAAGCACTGCTCCCACATGGCTCTGTACCACGGGGTCCATCCCCCAGGAGCAAACTGCTCCAGCACAGGTCCCCCACAGGCGGCAGCTCCCCCCAGACCCCCTGCTCCTGCGTGGGCTCCTCGCCACGGGCTGCAGCTCCGGCCCGGGGCCTGCTCCTGCGGGGGCTCTCCATGGGCCGCAGCCTCCTCCAGGCCACATCCACCTGCTCCACCGGGGGCTCCGGTGTGATCAGATACTGATCTGTTTGTGCATTTCCCCACAAAAATCTTTCCAGCTTAAAAGTGCAGCCTTTTTCTTGACAATAGTAAAACCTGCTTGCTTATTTAATTGTATGTTGCACATCTGGCTTGTCTCCCCTTCCCTCTTCAACCTTACACAAGCCGGCGGGTGCAGTTGGCTTTGCCTGTAGGATGTAGCCTGCCCTTCGCTGCTGTTCCGCTGCCGTTCTGTCCTGTCCCCAAGTACTGCAGTAGCAGCATTGCTGTCTCAACCGGGCTTGTTCTAAATTAGGGACTGCACATGAGCAATATTTGCAGAGCCTGTCGTGCCATTCAAGTCTTGGCAAACGGGACGTAAGCCTTTTGTGCGCTTCCAGGTTAAAGCAATGCAAATCGGCTCTGCAGGGCTTCTGGTAGATTTAATCGCGTGTGTGCTGCTCTTCAATAAATCCAGCCTTGCTACGTAGTGAATTTTGGAAACGTGGGCTGGAAGACAGCGGAGCAGACATTGATTTGGCTTTCATAGTTACTGCAGTTAATCCAGGTTTGTTGTTAGAAGAAGCTTATGGGCAGGAAGGGGCTGCAGAACCACGTCGAATGACTGGGTGGCACTCTGCTGCTGAGGTCTGGGATGAAGACATCCAAATGGTAGAAGATTTTCTTTTTCTCCCCACAAATATTCCAGATTTGTTGGAGTTATTTTTAAACACGTTGGGATTCTTGGTCTTGGAGACTTGAAGAAACTGAACTTGTTTTAACTCTACTTCTCCCACCCTGGAAAATCAGAAAATGACATCTCTGTAGACCCATCTCCTGAAGCTAAGATCACTTCTGTCTGATTCTGCAATAACTTGCTGGGTCGAGGTGTTTTGAATCTAGTGGGTTTTTACTTTTTTTTCTTCTGTCAGAAAATAATTACAGGTGTGTGGGGGATGTTCCTCCCATTTCCTGCCACATTTGCACAGTTAGTTGTGTTTTGTTGTAGATGACAAAGTTCTACGTTCCGTAACGCTTATTTCTGTTTTACCTTGCTGCAGGAAATTTTTGAAACACCAGCTGAGAGGAAAGAACTGTGAACTCCTGCTGGTGGTGCCAGAGGAGGTGGAAGCACACCAGAGCTGGCGAGCTGACGTGTGACCCGGACCCACTCTGTCCTCCCACTACAGCTCTGCCCCTTTACGGAACTCCTGATGTCCTGAAACCTGGATAATGGGTGCCCCGACTCTTCTCTTCTGGAACTTCCTTTGCTAGGCTCTTTCCTTTCTTCCTTGGTGCAATAGGGCAGTGGCTTAGGACACTGGGGGCGGTGGGTGGGGAAGGATCGAGGGCAGAGTGGAGGAAACTGGAAGCTAATCACTTTAATTACAAAGGTGAACGAGCTGTGTGCCCTTCAGCTAACCAGAAGGCGTCGCGCTCTTTAAAAACTGGGCTTTGGGACCAGGGTGCATGGAAGCCTCTGGCCTCCCTTTCCCCAAGTCATCCAAGGCTGCGCATGGTCAGTAACTCCCTGCAGAGCTTACTGGGGAGGAGCAGGGGCCAAGCACGCTGCTGCTCCTCCACACGTCTCCAAAACAAGTAGTTGTGAAGGCATTCGCAATTCCTAAGGGTCCTTCGGGGCGCTCTCAAACACTAGGAACGGTACGGTGCTCAGCGCGACCCTCCGCTTGGCAGGGGTGGCTTGTGCCGAGAACTAGAGGGGGGGGTGGGAAGTGTCATCTTTCAAGAACTTCTTTGGGTTGCTAGAGGGTTCCTCCCCAGTATCTCCAAGGATTTCTGTCTGGGGCTGAGTGGTTGTTTGGCAACGTGGGGCTGGCGAAGGCGATGTGGCAACAGCAAGCGCAGGCTCGTGGAGCAGTGTCAGGTTTCCGAACTTGATCGAGGTTGTAGTCTGCCTGGGGTTTTGTACTGTCTTGGGTTTTAGTTTCTTCAACATCTGAGGCTATTTTGGTTTTCTGCATGGCCACCCGGTAGTTTAGGGGCTGCTCGGGGAGGGGAATAACACCGAAGGGGTTTTTGGAGGAATTCATTCCCTCTTGCTTTCCTCTTTCCACAAGTCTAGCCCGCGGTCACAAATGTTACGCAGAATGTCCCAGAAGGAGCTTTTCTACCAGTGAGTTTGAAGTTACAAAGGAAAAAAAATCATCCTAAGGCATGAAGGCTTTATAATAGCCAGGTTTTGCCTTTTTATAGTTACTTGCAGCTGACGTGGGAGGTGCAGAGGGTCCACCAGAACCTTCAGACCAGGGCCTGGTGGCTGAACCAACTTCTCTTTTAGCGCTGGCTGCCAAACATTCCACTGACGGGCAAATCGCTTCTTCCTCCCCTCCCTTCCGCGGGGGAAAACGTGACTGGCCACGGAGACTCCGAGAGGGATCTTGATGGGTTGTTTTCTGTCCGCTGGGCACGCTGTCGTTGGGTCATTCCTTCCACGGCAGCAGCAGGAGGAGGAAGCACTGGATTTAGAGCAGAGCTCGCTGCGTTGAGCAGTTCCTGGCCGGGCTACCGTTTGCTTCCCTCCTTTCCACGTGAGCGCTGGGTTAAACCTCTGGGAAGGGAAGGGGCTCCAGCGGCTCTGCTCAGGGGGGTAGCAAAGCCTCGGGAGGGCTGCGGGCATTCCACCTGTTCTCAGTTCCTTGTCTCTTGAGAGCTCTGCGAAGCGCGAGCAGGTGTTCGGAGCCGAACGGGACCGCTGCACCGCGCCTCGCTGTTCTTGGGGCAGAGGCCGTGTGAGGACAGGACCACGGCGGTGTTCGCTGCCCCGCGGGCGTCTCGCAGGCGCCGTCCCGCAGTGTGCTGAGCGCAGCCTCCTGAAGCCGAGGGCAGACGGCTCTTGTGTTTTAAGCACCCAACATTTCTATAAAAAGTCCTGTTTCGTAACACATTCCAGTGACCAATACCAGCCGGCAGAATTTTTAAACACTTCACAAGCAGAATGCGAAGCCTGCAGCCGTTCTGCTCCTGACTTGAAGCCATTTCTTCAAGAGAGGAAGGGGGGGAAAAAAGAAAATGAATCTCAACAGCACCGTTTTCTATGCTGATTTAAAATCGCACTTTGGAGAAACCCTGTTTGCATGGAAACTGCAAGCCAACGGATCAGTGCACAATATGCAAAGATGTTTTAAAATACTTTGGGGCTACTTTTCCTCTCCTCGTACGTCAGCACCTCTCCCGTGGGGCAAAATAGCGTGATCCAGCTGCTCAGGTAAAGGGAAACTGACCGATCACGGCCCTGGGGGGAGCGAGGCTGCTGTGACCGAGGGGGTGGTGGGCACACCGACCCCGTCCCACGGGGAGGGCGGTAGCCTGTGTTTGTTTTCTTGCTTGTTTGGTTTTGTTAGAGCCTCGTCTTGGGTTTGTTTACAGAGATGTATTTTGTTTAACCAAATATGAAAAAAAGGAAGAAAAAAGAACATTTCCATATAAATGTCCTATCACTTCTGTATGTTCAACTGAATTGTTCTGTAACAAATTATGTAAAGGAAAAATAAAATTTTTTTCTTTGGTTATAAAACTGAGACTTCGGGGAGAGTTAAGAAACGTTGAGACTTGGTTGGTGGTGCTGAGGCAGAATCTCTAGAATCAGCATTCTGGAATCTCTCTAAAAGCTCCCTTAAATTACCCCAAGTTTCTCCAGCCCTCCTCCCCCTCAGCAACGCTGGGCCTGAGCAGGAAGGGCCCCCACTTGCACAGCCCCTCTGCCCTCAAGGAAAGAACTGAGCCTCTCGCAGGGACGTCTATTAAAACCACACTGCTCAGGTTGGATTTATTTAATATTCAATACAAAAAAATATGCAGCTGATATCTGAAGGTCTACTCTACGACGCAGAGGATCAGCACGGACGTGATCTTTGTTAACCTGGGCTGCTGCTCCCTTGGTACTCCGCACGCACACACACAAAGTCGCAGTGAAAATATTTGCACACGTGTCTTCCCGGAGGATTTTTTTTTTTTCCACGGGGTACAGCTACCTGCGACCCCTCTTCCTCTTTTACTTCATCTGCTGGGACAGTCGTTACTCGTTCTGTCACCGGTGGCCTGAGGCTTCGGGGTAGCCCCGGAAGGTGGGGGTTTGACCGCTGCCAGTTGCAGCCCGACTTGAGCCCCAGGATGGTTTTTCTGGGAGGCAGGGAGTCCTCACGGGAGCTCCCTGCTTTCAAGTCTTTGTAACTGGTAACGGCGCAATGACTGAATGAAAGAAAAGACTCATGACTTCTACAGGGGGAAAATGCAGGCAGGAGCCATCATCAGGTCCAGACGGGGGAATTCCCCCCCCACACGTTGTGAACAGGTCAATGTCCCAAAGTTATAACCAAAAATAAAAACAAACAAACAAAAAAAATGCCCTGGCCCAACAAATCAACAGTTCAATACAGCATAATCTCAAGGTCTTCCCACATGATACGAATCCAACGCAGCTTCTATGAGTTAGATTTTTCCAGACAGCGGAGGCAGGGCCCCCGGCATGCCCCCAGACAGCCCTGTGTTGGGTCCTAGGAGGATCTGTAAGAAAGAATCCGTAAAAAAAGAGAAGCTGTAAAGGGGCTGCACCTTGCCGCCCTCCCCCAGCTGGAGCGGGGACAGCGAACACCCCCGGGACCAGGCACGTTGCACCAGTAACGAAGTTACCAGATGTGTTGTGCAATACCGGTCTCCTCTCTGCAACAACAGAGCAGATTGGTGCCGGACAACATCAAACCGGGGCGCTTTGGACGTTGCCCCTCGGCCCGCGTGCGCACTGCTCCGCGCGTGCAGGCCAGGCCACCGCTGCCTCGCTGCGAGAGCGTCTCGTGGGATGAGCGAGGCCACAGCACGGAGCAAATCACGCTCAGATTTCCAGAGCTCTGCCGACGCCTGATAGCTGCGAGGCCGTGCGGGAGCTGGACCGAACGGCAAAGAGAGGGCTGTGGCGTTTCAGCCTCACCTGTCGCTGCTGCAGCTGCTGCTGCTGCTCCATCTGCAGCTTTTCGGTTTCGAACACGACAGGAAGCACTAGAATCATGAAGGAGGTGGTCCCGATCCACAGAGCTGCCCTGGAGAACCTAGGGAGGAGAAAGGCCGTCGGGAAGGTTCCTCCCGGCCGCTGCCTGCCGCCGATCGCCTCCAGACGAGCGTCCCCAAACCCCGCCCCCGACGCCCGCCCCGCAGCGCGCCCGGCCCGCGGGCAGCCCCCGGTGCCGGCGCGGCCGCCCTCACCTGTACACCTTCTGCGCTACCGTCAGCGACAGCTCGAAGGTGGCGCCGGCCGCCGAGCGGACGCTCTCGGGGAACATCTCCGTCAGCCCCCACAGCCGCTCCGCCAGGGTCTCGTCCAGCTGCGGGAGGCAAGCGCGGGGTCAGGGCCCGGCCGGCCGCCAGGGTCACCCCGCCCGGCCCTCCCCTCCCCCGCGGCCCTCCCCGCTACCTCCTCGTCGTCGTCGTCCTCCTCCAGCTCGTCCTCCAGCTCCTCCGCCTTGCCCGCGCCGCCCTTGGGCAGCAGCTCCTCCGCAGGCAGGGGCGCGGGGGCGGCCATGGCCAGCAGCGCCGGGGACGGAGCGGGGCAGCGAGCCGCAGGAAGCGGAACCGCGGCCGGAGCGGCGCCGGGGGAGGAGCGGGGCGGGAGGGGACGGCGCGGGGACAGCGCCACCCGGCCGCCCGGAGGTGGCACCGCGCCCACCCGCCCGCAAAAAGGCGGCGGACAGCCCGAGTCTGGGTTCGAGGCAACGTTTAATGGGAAGAGGGGGGAGAACAGAGCGGAGCCCTTCGGGACGAGCGGCCCCTGCGGCCGCAGGCTGGGTGCGAGGCCGCGCGGGGCTGGGGTTGGCGGCGGAGGGGGGATCTCCGCTGTCGGGCTCGTCCTAGAGCATAAGGTACCTGCAGTTACATGGCTGTGAAGGAAAGCTGTAAAGTGCTCCAATAAAAAACGTGAGTGTTCATTAACAGCGCTGCGGTGCAACTTATCAGGTGCTGCAGCATCCCCTACGCAGTGCCCACAGCACCACAGGCATCTCGTCCCGCGGAACAAAGTCCCTGTATGTAGTACCGACACAATTCCAAGCCAGTCCTAGGCATCCTGCCCGCAGGGGCAAGGAGGACTCAGTAAGCCAGCCTCCTCGCTCCCTCCTCCTCCAGCCAGCTCTTCTCCTTCACTTCCTCCTCCGGCTGTGAGTCTTCAGTTCCTCCAGCTCCTTCTCCATCAGGTGGGACTCGGCCGTGGTCTCAGAGAGCTGCAAGGCAAACAGCAAACAAGAATGAAGCGCTCCCTCCTCGCGCCACGCCTGCAGAACGCTGTCTGTTGCGCCTTTCACGCAGCGGGACATGAAGGCGTGCGAGAGGTATCAGACAGAGATGGCTCCCCCGCCCCAAAGCGCCTCATCTCCCTGCGGCAGCACACGGCGAGCCCCTTGTCCCAGCTTTCCCGACGACGCCTTGCGTTTCACAGCACAATCTTTCCAAAGATGTTACCAAGATTTACAGCGATGAGCCAGCACCCGCGTGAGAGTGTGTGTGTTCCCACTCCAGCGGGATGGAAGCTGAGATGTCACGCTCAGACAGCCTAGCACACGGGGAGCGCAACTCTCCAGATTTTGAGTGTGAAAGCTGTGATTGTTGTGCAAGGCTGAATTTCAGTGAATTCAGGGCTTGGGAATTCCTTCACCCAGAGGCTTGCATACGGAACAGACGGGAGACCACAAGGAAGATCCTGGAGCTTTAATTTGTGGCCAGAAAGAGTGACTGTAACTTGACTTCACATTTAGCGTAGAGCCTGGAGTGGCAAGAGCGATGACGTACTCCATGCTAAGAGGGCAAGAGGAAACACTGCACTTGTAGGGGCTCCTGGCCAACCCAGTCACGCTAAACCCAAGCCCTGCTGCTAGAGGAACCTCTCCTCTTCTTGCAGGGGGCGCAGATAAAATCAGACTGTACTACTGCCATGCTCACTTTGGCATCAAAGCCCTCTTGCATAGTGGGGGAACACAGGAGTGGGGCGCACCCCCTGCAGTAAGAGCCGCTTCCTTCGGTGCTCCCAGAACCCTTCACATGGGCACTTCCGCTGCTGCAGGCGGGTGGAAGTTCACTAAAGACTCACCATGTCCAGCAGAATATCCACTTTCAAGCGAAGCAGGTTGTTCTCCTCCTCCAGCTGCTGGTTTCGTTTGCGCAAGCGCTGCATTTCCCTGCGATCTCCCGTGAAGCTCCCTGACTCTGGAGGAAATAGAGACCACGATAAGGACTATCGGCCATCCATGACCATCGCAGACCCAAACACGCCGAGCTGCACTCTACCTGCCACCCACTGGCCGTTTTCAAACTTCAGGCTCTGGCCAGCAAGGTTCATGGTGGGGCTGCCATACTCCAGGCCCAGCTCGATCTCACGGGTGGATCTATCCAGCTGCAAGGAGAAGAGCGCACAGAGTTTTACAGAAACACAAAGCCGCCACCGCCCTACTCTCCCATTTCTTAGTGTCCACCATCCCAATTTGAGTTGCCAGTCTGGCCCTGGAGCCAGAAATCTTACTCATACTCATGCACGGCTGCAGCAGAGGACTGTGTCCTCTCACTACCATGCCTGCACTTTCCCCCACCCAAACATATAGCCCATGTTGAGCAAACAAACTCTATCCCCAAACGGAAGATACCATCTGAGGATTAAGAGGGAGATGTTCGCTCTTTACGGTCTGTTGCATTCACAGTCCCGTTGGCAGCGAGCACACTCATCTCCCTGGGTTTTAAACTATCAGGGGAAGCCATTCAGGGCAGTGGCTGTGGTGATGATGACCTGAGCCACCCCGCTCGTACCTCCGCACCCTGTGACCCCAAACCAGCGGGGGAGGAAGGTGGCGCGGGGGGGCTCCACCACACGAACCGCCCAGCCCTCCTCACCAAGGGCCCAAGCAGACAAGCCGGAACCCGGCGGCTTACCAAGTGCAAATTGGACAGGGAGGCGGCCTTCCGTGGCGGCGTTTTCTTGGGGCTGAAGGTGTTACCGAAGAGAGGCATGGCGCTCTGCCCTCCTGGCTGCCTTCCCAAGAAGAAGAGGCAGGGGTGAGGGGGCCGGGGCCCGCCGACGGCCGCTCCCCGCCTGAGGCGGCTCCGTGACAGGACCGCGCCCCTCCCCCACCCCCCTCGGCACGCGGCCGCCTTCGCGCCTCCGCGACCACGTGACCGAACCGAGCGCGGCGGTTGGCGGGGGGGAGCGGCGCGAGGCGGCCCCTGACGTCAGCCCCCTAACGGCTGAAAACCGCCGCGAGGCCGTTCCCGCCCTCGCCCTCGCCCCCTTCCCCAGCGCGGCCGGCGCATGCGCACTCGCCACCTCCCCCCCTCCCCACACGGCCGGGAACTGGGGGGGCGCGGGCCGCACCACCCGAAGGGACGGGGGGAGCCACCCGCCCGGTCCGCGCTGAGGAGAAGCCGGCGGGGCAGAGAACCGCTGAGGTCCAACCCTCCTCTCGCCCTGCTTTCCCCTCCCGGCACCTCAGTAGCGAAACAAGCAGGCTCAGCGAAACACCACACTCCTCGCCCTCCCCCCCCCCCGCCCTCGCGTTGGTTGGGTCTGCCCCGCCGTGCGGGGGCGGCGGGAGCGGGCTGTTCCATCGGGATTCGGGGGGGGGAGAAGGGGGGGAAAAGGGGGGGAATCACCTCAGCGGGCAGCGCCCCCCGGCCGCTCCGCGCAGTAGGCTGCTCCGCCGCGTGGCCCGGCAGCGGTTTGCGGCCGTCGCGTCGCCATGGCGACGGCCCTGGGGCCTGGGGGGGGGGAATCCCTCCTTATATGGGCAAATGGGAGAGGGAGGAACGGAAAAACAGTAAAAAAAGGAGAAAATGAGAACGTAGCCAGGCGGTTAGATGGGTTTGTGGAGGTTAAGTGGGGGTTTTGTGGGGTTGTGGGTCTGCTGAGCGCTTAACAGCCATAGATGTGTCTGTGCAGGGTGGTAAGGAGGGTGGAAAGAAGTGAGGCGAGAAACTGGGAAGAAAAATGGGGAGAGCATAAAGTTAGTTACGGAATGGAAAACCTGCACCTAACGTGTGTGCGTGTGGGTCAGAGACCACACAGGAGTGAGGAACTCGGCTCTTAATGCTTGCTTATTCCCCCCCCCCTTAATTGTTCTTAAAGGCATTAAAAATGTTGAATTTCCAAATAAGTACTCAAAGCAGAAGAGCTCCAGATGGGAAAAGAAATGCCATGAGATGCTCAAAGACAAAGGCACCTATATTTCCATTATAAACGCTCAAGGAGTTTGTTACTGGAGGGGGCAAGCAGGCTTTAAACGTGCCCTGCCAGCTCTGTAGGGGTAGTAACGTTCCCCTTCCTAGAGGAATGCTGTAGCCTGTATATAATTATATTGTTATAACATAATTGTTGTAATTGTAAATAAATGTATTCTGTATAATAATAAAAACTGTATAATACAGTTGTGCGTGGAGTTCTTGCACTAAGCAGGATAAGCGTTGTAGTAATACATCATGACTATTATAAAATTAAACAGTCTCGTTTAGCCAGGGTCTCGCAGTGATCCTCTGACAAAGGCAGAGACTCAGAAAAAGGCAGGCAGCCGATCCCCACCACCTTGGCGTGTGACATGAATGCGTACTTCTGTACGCCTCACGGCTGTGCACGCAGATGCTAGTTTGTATGGGGTGCCTTTTACAGTCGGTAGGGCTTGTGAATGAGAGTTTAGAAAGCTCGAGAAGTTTGAGAGCGAGAGAAAGAGATTCAGTGTCTGATTTCCAGAATGATTTACTTCAGGAATCTTTCTTCCTTTGCCTGTTTTTACTAAATTTCAGTTCTTGCCAGACTTCGTTTCCTCAAAAAATGCGGTGGAATTTCCTCGCTGCACCAACCTCTCAGGCTATTCTGGCAATAGCTTTTGGTGTTTTTATCTCCACTTATATCAGGTAGGTATTGGGATGAACTGACTGCCGCTATTTTTAGCATTGCCTCTCAATATATTGTATTGTTCTCCTGCCAAGGGATAGCTTGACATGTGACTTTAGACGTGTTAAAAGCATTATGGTGTAGCGCTGTGTTCTGTGTCTGTCACTTTGTGGGGAAGTGAACACCTAGTGCAGTCTTATCTCCCAGTACAATAACTAGAGAGATCGCTTAGGATCTGCAAAAGTCCATTGTATAGACAGTGAAGAACCTGCATGCTGTAGACGTCATGTAAGGAAACTGCATATCTTTTTATGAGGACATTGTTGGGAAATCTGGTGGAAGGCTGAGAAAGTGACGGGATGAAAGATGGGGCTGTAGCACATGACAATGTAGAAGTTGTGGAATAGGTTCAAGCTGTTCTTGGTGGCTTAATTTAGAACATCGTCAGCTTTATCAGGTTGCAATCAATACAGAATTGATGCAATCAATACAGCTTAGATGATCTGAGAGACTTTTAACTCCACAGTGTTTCTCTTGCCTTTTTTTTCATATAGTATTTCATATAGTATTTTTCATGCAGTATTTTTGTTCTGTTATATCAACAATTAGAGAGAAACTCCACTGACTGGTGAACTCAGACACTCCAGGCTTATTCCGATGTCAAAGAGAACATTCATTTTAATTATTGTTGCTTGAAGCTTGCTACATTCACTAGTGGGCTAAATGAGACTGAGTGTAAAACCTATGCTTTTTTTTTTTTTTGCATAATGAAATTAATTTCATGCCCAATTAATTTCTTCAGCAGTGAGGTAATTTGTCACCTCAGTGTTCTGCAGTTAATTAAGTCCTTTCTTCTGGCATCATAGATATCAGAATATGTATCTCACCTATATTTTATTGGTGAAGCAAACAACTCTTTTTCTGTTTCTCTTTTCGTTATAGTCAGCTCAAGAGATAAGAGGACAGCTGTTTCACCTCACTGCAAACTACACTTTCCTCCTCTTTGACTGTCACAGTTTTCACCACCAGGAGGCCCTCACTAAAATGTGTACAGCTAGGCAGAGAAAACAGAAAGTAAAATGAGATGCAGAAATCCATCATCACAGGAGCAGTCTGGAACTAATACTTATCCTAGAGAGACTTTCACAGTGATGTGTAGGCATCTATTAATTGATTCTTACAGGGATCCTAATATACAATCATCCGTTGTACTGTGACTTTTGAAGACATGGAGGTGTAATGGGTGTTACCCTTAAATTAAATTACCAAGTGATAACCAGGGAAGTTCATGCCTTTGTCTTCTGGATAATAAAGTTTTATAAAGCAAAATAATCAAATGAGGGAAAAGCACTGTTTTGATTTCTAGTCACTCATTTCTGCCCTCTCTCTCTCACCCAAGGAATATACCTTCACCTAACTCATACCTGCCTTCTCTTTGAGGTGGTTACTTATTCCTGGGTTCTTCATTTTCTTCTTCTCACAGAGGGCTTTTAGCGTCTTCTGAAGGTTCTAAATATATGCATTAGCAAACTGTCTGATTGTTCTCCCTTGCTAACATCACCTTCCTTAAAAAAAAAAAAAAAAAAGGAGAGGGAGAAATGTTTTAATCCTTCTTTTGCTAAATATGACAGTTCTATTTAATTATAGGCTCTGAATCAATTGAAACTTTGGTTTTTACTTAATCCAAAATAAAGAGCGCGTATGCTTTCAGGTCATGCAGATAGTACAATCGAAGGTTTCTCTGAGCTAGTGAACTCTGATACTGATAACAGCGTATTGATACTTGAGCTGGCTATTCAAGGCTTCAGTTATTCCTCTGGCAGAAGTATAGAGTTTGTCATTCAAAAGAACAGTCTGACAATGATCTCTTAAATAAAAACTACATGGATTTGTCATCTTTCTTTCCTTAAACCCTAGGTTTTCCCTTCATTGCTGAGTTGAGCCTTGTGTATCTGCTTCAGTTCTGGTTTCCCAAGATCATGTTTCAGTACTGAAGAATTCAAGACACAGTTTTTCAGTGTAATTTCATAATGGATAGGTGAGAGTGGCTTTGTTCCTGTCAGGAAAGGCAGCTTAAGCAAGCTGTAAGCTGGAAATTGAGCTATCCCTTGTCTTTCAGTCTCCATCTTTGCCCTCCTTCCCTGAATTCGCACATACACCTTTACGTTTATTTATGTAGGCCTTTCTTATATGTACTAACGTGTACAACATGTATCCTCTGCTCTAGAAACAGAAAAAGTGGATATAAGGTCATGATGTTGTATACAAATTTCCCAGGCCTCTGAAGAGGCTTTCAAGTGCTTGCTCAACCATTCTTGCCAAACTGTTCTACCTGGCTACTCCTTGCTTGCTTCCCTGTCTTTCTTCTCATTCTCATTGTGTCTTGCTTTCACAGTCATCCGTTTCTGTGAATCACTTTAGATTTCCTCTCCAGGAAATCATGAGACATTAAGCCTCCAGTCTATGGAATCCTGATACTGGATTCAGGGAAGAAGCCGTACCAGGGAAAGGATCTTGGTCTGTTTCTTACGCTCTGTGGTAACCCTCCACAACTGGCAGTGGCTGGAGACAAGATGTTAGGCCTTTGGGTTGATCTACTCTTGTTTACAAAGGAGAGTGAGCAGGGCCTGCGTTCTAAATCCCCTTCTAAGCTTATTTTTATCTCATGTCTTAGATGGACATCAGCTGGGCTTTGTCTAAGTGATACTGCATCATGGGATAATGTGAAGCTTAGTATGTTTAGCACACCGTATAGAAAAGTAACAAGTATTTTCTTTTCTCTGTGTTCTTTCACTATTCCTTCTTTCTCTCCACCTAGGCACACTGGCGATGCCAAGAACTACACTGACTGGGACTGTTCCCATTTGGAAGCAGAGAAAATCAAGACGAACAATCTGCTGTCACCAAAGACAGAGGAAAGTAGTAAGAACACTGAGGTAACCAGTTCTCACTAGTCCCTAGAAGTTTAGAGTCCAAACTGGGTGGTCATTTTTCTCCCCAGGATCTCTTGGCCTGCAGGTCTTCCTCTGATTCTTTTTGTTAGAAAGGTATGTCTGTGGACTGGCTTTTAGCAAAAGCAAAATTAGAGATAATGAAGGGTTTATGTTATGTGGTGTCTACAGTACCATGAGAATGGACTGTGTGGCCCAAAAAGTCCTTTCCGTACCTGGTGTCTGCTGTAAGCTTGTATGTAGTTGAAGGAGCTTTCCAGGTTTTGGGGAATGCATATGACTGCTCACAGAAAGCCTGAACTAGCGTGGGGTAAAAGCTATTTAGAGACATCCAAAATATTTAGAATCTATTTCTAAGATACCTGTGAAGGCCAGGTACTACAGTACGTTCAGCACTAAATGGGAGATCTGCTTTACTTTTTTTTTTAATTTTGCATCATTCTCTGGGGTAGCAAGGGATGCAGATGTGAGACCTACGAGGACCACATGAGGTATTCTTGACAGCTCAACAGCTGTCATAAATAGCTGGATGGTGCTGCTGTGTTTTCTAGTGGGAAAGCAGGATCTTTGTTGATTCACAGGGGGAAGAACCCTGAAAATACAAATTGTGAATGTAGCATCCAAAATGAAAATGATGGTTGCGTTGCATGTCCAAGCAAAATAGACATTGTGGAGGGTGCTCTCTGCATAAACTTGTTTCTGAGTTTTGGATTCAAAACTGATGAACTGTTTCTCATTCTCCTTCCTTTCCCCACATTCCTTCAAGATGACGAGCAGTCCAAAGAAGACTAATAAGCACTCCCTGCAAGAATGTAATGTAATGTTTGCAAAGACATGTAACCACCAAATGGATGCGTCACAGAAGCTAAGGCTTTCTTTGAAAGAATCCATTGCTGACTTCTGCGTCTTGTTCCTATTACTGACAGGTTTGTTTCTTTTTGTTTTTGATCAATTTGTCTGTCAGATGATGTGAAAAAGGAATTTTTTCGTAACCATTAAGAAAGGATTCCCTAAAGTCCTCAGGAGTTTTCTTCTTTTCTAAGTTTGGTCTTACTAATTTGAAACACATGTCCCACAGCACCTTTTCTTCTTCGCTGGTTGTCTAGGGATTCTCATCACAGGTCAGCCTTCCACAGGCAGCGCTCATTGTCTCTGTTGCGCTCTGCAGCCAAAATACAGTAGATATTTCCTTCTGAAAAGAAGTAAGCAAAGAATGTGACATGGGAAAAACAATTCTCAGTTTTGACTTATGCACCAAGTGCTTCAATATTTTGAAGAATCTCATATTTAACATTGTGAGGGAGGGGTTGTTGTACTTAGGTACTTGTTCCTAGCTCACGTGTCTATGTAATTTGATTCATTTTGGAAATAAAAGCAGGTGAAAATGAGTCCCTGAAGGTTTAAATCTTGTCAGTCCAAGAGAAAGCTAAATTGTCACAGGTCAGCAGGCAGGCTGTTTCCACAATACATTCATTCATCCACTGGTGAAGTAATGTGCTACTTCAGTTCCAAGATCAAAGAATTGGTGGCGATAACTTGTTGTTGGGAGTCATGTCAGTATGCCAAGCCTTGTGCAGGACACTGGAAAGCTTGTAACTGAATTTGAGACAGGTGAGCCAGTGTTCAACAGGTTGCAAATAAGGATGATCAAGTTGGTGTAAAAAAAAAAAAAAAAAGATTGTGGGTTCCGAAACAAATATCCTGATTTGATATTTAGTCACCTACTAGGTGACTATTAGGTAGCTATGTTCTCAAAAATATTCCATAATAACCATTTATTTTGCAGCTAATGCAGGTGCCTGGCAATTAGGTTTTGGCTGTTTAATTAGGAGTTTCTGATTTAATTGTTTTGAAATCTTGGGACCTGAATTACTTGTATGATGGAATAATGCAAGAACATTCCCACTGTGCTTGGACACAGAATAGCAAATTTCTAACAGAAATTCATTGTTATTATCAGTCATGTTTTTGTTATAGTGTTTTAGAAGAAATGAAAGATGGTTATTTGTCGCACAAAGAAGGGAAAAGTTGTAAGCATAGAGAGCAAATAAAGTAAGGCAGAAGGAGAAAAGTAAGAGAAGGCTGTTTGGGCAAAGTAGCATGGAAAAAAGTGTGAGCAGTGGAAGGAATGGCAGTGGTAAATGTAGACAGAGGCTGCATTGAATAGGAGGCTGGAAATGCTGAACCTGATACAGAAGCCAATGAGAGCATTCAGAGTTGGTACTGACAGTCATTTATTTCTCTAGAGATGCTTTGGAAATACATTGAACTATATTGTTCTTAAATTGGATTTAAGAATGTGTATATTTATAAACTTTTTTACTTTTCCTGTATTGCACACTGAAGAAGTGGAAAGGAAATGGGTGATCAGTCTTAAGGTCTGCTCATTTTGTTAAATCCAACCCCTTAGAAAAAAAGCTGGCAAGAGATCAAGTTATTCTCCTTAAAGTCCAAAATAAAGTATGTCAGGCATTTTCTTTTATATTCAGTGCTATCGCAGAGGACGCTTACTCTCAGCACAGCACACAGAATTTACTCAGCTTGCATCTTGCTGATTTCTACATATTTTCGTAATGAACGTTTGTGTTGTCCTGCCTGCCAGCAAGTGGAAGCAACAACTTCTGTTTCTCTTGACCAAGCACATAGTTTAGTGTATTTTTTTGTTCTTGTAACATGCACTGTTACAGCAATTATGCCAGGCTCTAGGTCACTTTTATTCTTTGGAAACCCTTTGTGTATATTTAACTATCATCAAAGTGATCTCCACGCTGCCAACGTGTCAATTTGTCTCGCCACAGCCAGGGTCCTGCCATTACAGAGTGTTAGGAGAAGACCTCTCACCCACACTGCTTTGTCATTGTGGAGCAGCAAGGGGGAAACGCATTTCACTGAGTAACTGCACAGGGCATGGATATTTGGAAGGGATTAATTTGCTTATTAAACTGACTCAGAGGAATACAGTAACGATGTGATGCTAGTGCCACTTTTCTTCCGAGACCTGCAAATTGAAACGGAGAAGATGAGCGTGTTGTGCTTTATTAATTTTGTTAAAGGAATTTATGGACTCAATAAATCTCGAGGGAGGCTATCTCCAAATTTGCTTCTGTTAGAGACAGCTGACTTCAGCAATGTTAGGCATTTATGGTATAATTTAATCAGTTATTTTTTACTAGATGGAGGCATTATCCTGGTGTCACAGCTATTTTCCAAGCCTATAATTGCCTTCTACCACCCTGAAATTTCTCTAGCAGTTTCAGCAGGAGAGGATGTTTTTATTCCTCTTCACATGACTGCAACGTGGTGTTGCCAGCACTAGTGGATGCTGTATTTCACCCTAGAAACAGTTATGTCTCACTTGTGGATGAGCTAGGCTCTTTAAAGAGAATATATGAAAATTAAGGCATTATTCCTACCAATGTGGTAAATGACTCAAACTTTTCTTCTGCCTTTTTTTTTTCTTGAAGGAACTATGATGTGGACAAGCTTCTAGCAAATACCAACCTCATCATAACTTGGAAGCAAAGTCCTCTAAGTCCAAACAAGGAAAGTATGAAACAGTGACTTTTCCAGGCATAGAACTGGGATGAAAAGGTAAAACATATTTTATTTTACTAAGACTCTGCAGTCTTGTTGCTCTGAATGTCTTTGCTCTGGTGTAACATGTCCTCCCCATATGAGAAGCAGGAGGGTGCATGTACATGTACATATGTATGTGTTTGTCAATCCTAGGTAGCTGGAACCCATCGGAGCTGCTTGCATGTATATCCTCTTGTGTGTGTCTAATTAGTGCAAATACTTTCTTAGGCATTGGGTCCACTGGCACATGCTAAATGAGGGCAATCCAGACTCGGTATTTATTTCAGACCTCCAGACCCAAGATGCAGAGCTGGAAAATGATCAGAAAGAAAGTGTTTGGAAGCAGTCTCAACATATGCTGAAAACTAGAAGGCTAAAAATAGCACGTCGTCCTAGAGAGGTGTTAAAGTGTTTGGAGAAGGATGGAAGATGTTGTGGTTGGTTGAGTGAATTTTTCTTGCTCCTGCTGCCATAGCTCATCTTCTTTGTTGGCATCTACATATGCCATGCAAATACAGAAAGATCCTTAAGGGCAGTTGCTCGCATACAGGGAGTACGGAAGTGGGATTGCTTTGCAATTTTTAGTGTTGCTTTTTTGTCAGTTTATCTCCACAGACTCTGTCCCTAACCCAGTAAGGTCCCTTCCCTGTTCCCTGTTAGAACCTTCCGTCATCCTGAGAAGAATGGGTGAGAGGACTTTCTTCCTTTGTCTGGATGCATGTCCTCTAAGAGATTTTAAACAGCCTTTGTTGTGTTCAAACTACTGACAGATGCAACTTCCAAAGCCTAGTGCTTTGTTATGTTTCTAGTCTCGCAATTATGATAGTTCAGGATTCTGTAGCATTTTTGTCCTTCTCAGTAGGCTTCCTCCAGCATTTGCTCTTTAGGAATTTTAATACGGTGTTTGGTGATGAACGATACACTGCATATTTATTCCAACAGTGTCTGGAATTTCCTTCCCTATCTTTTTTTCTATCAAATATACATAACTTCCTCCATAAAAGTACTCATAAAAGTCCTCTGCCTGGGCAGTTCAGTCTCCTGAGTCGATTTGCAGATGCTTTTACTTTCGATAGAGTTCCTTCAAGGTCACTCAGTCATTGTCCTCACAAATGCCTGGGATGGAAGATGGTTGTTATTCTCATCAGCTTCTTATCTCCAGTTTGCTGTACTGTGAACATATCGAACTTAGTGGGAGTTGTGCACCTGTACTGAGTTTCAGAGACTATTACATGCCACTTCTAATCATCAATTCAGACCAAGCACCAGAGGAGGGGGGCATGAAAACTTACTTTGAGGTATAGACAGAAGAAGTGTTTAAGAAACAGACACACTTCCAGTAAGGCTGGTAAAGAATCCATGATAATCCAAGGAAACTGGAGCAAGGGATAAAACAAGAATAATCAGGTTAATCAATCACTGAAGTTTAACGGTGCAAGACTGAAGATAATTATTGACTGGGCCATCACTTCAAATTAAGTCTTTATGTATAGCAAAATCAAGGAAGCACAGCATTTTAAGCTGGCTACAATTGTTCTGAGAGTTCTAAATGTTATTCTAAGCTGAAAATAACTGTGATGAGGCAGTCAATGCCTATCCACGTTTTAGAATTTGAAAAGAAACTGCTCATGATCTCTTCTGGCCACTAGCCTGGCAAACATATGGAATACAAATGGAGCAAGATTGTTTTTCTCTGTGGTTTACATACAAACTCACTTGCAGAAGCAGCAGCAAAGCCAAGAGTAGAAAACTGGCCAAAAGAAGAGCACATCTAGTTCTGCAGTATGGCTGGTTTAAAAGAAAAGCTGCTGCCAACTGAGAAGCTGAGCTAGAAAGCCTTAACTTTTCCAGACTCATCAAGTATGAAGAAACACTAGAAACACTGTGAAAATCATTTGTTTTTCAAAAGTTGAAGTTCTTCAAAGCTTGTGGGGTGTTCTGTTTTTTTGTTTTTTGGTTTTTTTTTAAGAAGAAATGTCTCTAATACCAGTGCTGAACCTCTTCCAAGTGTGAATTTAAAAATGTCTTTCTTGTAAAACGTCATTTCTTGATGTGACCAGTGAATTCTTGTGTAACCTGGAAATCAAACTTGTTTTATTAGCTGCACATTAAATACATTCTTGTTTCTGAACCATGCCAATGAAAATGCTGCCCTCAGTACAAAACAGAGCAGTGTACTCAAAGTCATTATTCAACTTACTTGACAACAGAAGCACTCGGCTTCTGTGAGCTGGGATATATTAAAGGAAAAAACATTCCATAAATTATACTTTTTTTAGCCGTAGCACTGAAAAACTCTGCTCTTCTGTGTTCGGTGGATTAAGCTGCTTTATTTTGTGTCTAATGTAGATTAATTTTCAATGCTGATGTATGAATAAGTTAGAGAAGCATCGACTTTTTTGGCCATAACAGTTAAGACAATATTTGCAGTACTTCCAGCTTGTTTGTATTAGGAGTCAGAATTTCTTTGGTGTCAAGAATACACACACTGCCCTGTGTCCTGCTGCATGGTAGACCCATCCGTGAGCAATTTTCTTGTTCACTCTTTCAGGTGACTTTTGATGAATATTGAGTCAATTCTGCCATTTCACTTGAGTGAAATGAAGATGATTCACCCATAGACTTGAACCAGGCCTGTGACTGAACATTAATTCAAATGCAAGCTTGTCAGTAGCATTGTCAGTGACTTTGAAGACTCGTAAAGATTTCATAGGAAATAAAAGTAGGGTAAGGAAAGCAGTTGTAAAGTTAATCTGACCTTAGAGGTTAACGCAAATGACCAGAGATGTAGGTAAGTGCTTGCAATTACCCTTCCCACTTAGCTACATATGTAGGCAGTCTTATTCCATAATTAGCCTGTTCTTCCTGTTTATCATAAAGTTGATTAAGCTAAAGTAGAACAACGTGCACTTACTCCAGAACAAAAATCTCCATGTGTGGAGTTAGTCAAGAGCAGTTATTTTGGAATTTGCAAAAGCTATTTAGAAAGCTCTCCCAGTGTAAAAAAAGGCCTGTATCTCCCAAAGTAGTCATTTCATGATTCAGAGTTGCATATTTCCGCAACTGCATTTTGTTCCTTGTAACAAAGATTTTGTGCAGAATTTCACTCTGAAATTGATAAATTGCAGAAGGTCACAGCAGCAGCCCTCCTCATAAGACAAATTATTTTGTTAAAAATGAAAAAGGCTGTTTTTTTCAATGCTACAATTTTATTTTATTTATTCAGTTATTTATTTTAATATGTTAGCAAAATTAGATATGTGTTCAGTGATAGATTTTAAAAGACTGAATTTTAGCTGCAACCAGGATGAGTGCTTAATCCATGTCTGTTTCGGTACTGGTCTGCTTGTTAGCTGAGGCAGTCCTTGAGCTTCTCCTAATTTATCAGACACCAGTGAAATTTAGAAGTGGGTATGTCAGCCACTAATTAGTGACACACACTGCTATGCTCAGAATCTCGTTTATGGACAAAGAGGAAGTAAATCTTACATATAATGCAAAGCCAAGAATTTATTGCTAGTATAATTGAAATCTTAAGAGTCTAATGTTTATTGATCCAGCTGTAACTTACAGAAAGAACAATAATGCAGTTACAGTCCTTCTATAAAATTGTAACACACTTCTTGGTTTCTATCCCTTTTCCTTGTATTTCACTCCCTCTTCCACTGCTCCTGTGGGTTGTAAGGTTGGTGGCTTCATTCTGGTGCATATGGGGAATGTTGCAGAGAGTTGTCACATCTGGAGTCCTTCACTGGGAGGAATATGATGTTCATGTCGGTGGTTTCATGTTACATCTGATTTTGCTACGCGTGGTGCATATTATGTATGTTAGATACTATTTCTTTGTTACTACCCAAACCAGTTTTGTCCAGCTCCAGGACTGCATTTCTTTGGCTGATCACTGAGCTGTTTATAGCTGATGACTGAACTGTTTATAGCCACCAATTCTCCAATGCCAAGCCTGTGCCCTGCCTCTTATCATCACTTGCCTGTACTCCTTTGCATCCCATCTTGTCTGCAATTCTCAAGGCCTCTGCTATCACATCAGGCCTGTATTTTTCTACACTACATCATTGTGCTAGCTGTAAATCTCTCATTCTACATAATAACTGCTTGTTACTGCTATTTTTATAAATTGGTGGCTGTACAACACAGATAAGCAGAAGCAAAACAAATTAGCCATAGACACCTGGTCAATTATGGAAACTGCTGTCCCAGCTAACCAAGTAAAACAAAGTTACAAAAGGGTCACCAGAAGTTCACAGAAAGCAAGCCCGACAAGCCTTGCTCCTGAGGCCTTGCAAATTCACCATAAAACTGGGAATGGCAATACTGTATTACAGAACTACGTGGTTACAATGCTTTAGCCCCAGAAGGGCTGAGCAGGTAAGAGCAAGCCCAGGTAATGCAGCAGGTCTGGGCAATTATTTTAGAACTGACTGTGCTGGGATTTTGTCTCTTTTGTGGTAGAAGACATGAGAATGCGAGAGTTAGTCACAGTTATTTGACCTTTAAAACTAGGAGTTAGCTCAAAGAATATTGCACATTTTTACAAACAAAATTGCATTATTAAGTGAATAGCGGAGTTCAAGGGTAATGGCAAGAATAGTCAAGCACTGAAATTGTCTGGTTCTTTCTCAAACAAACAAACAAAAAACAAACCTCTGGTCAAAGAAAATCCACAGCCTCTCCAGGCAAGCAAACATCTGCCAATTTAGTTGATTCTGCTTTGTAATAGACTATCCTTGATGTCCCTTTCAGCCTTGGTGTTGTCCGTTACTGGTTTGCTTTTTTTAATCTTGAGAATGTGCATTCTCAAAAAGGAAAGGCTTTCTTACATCCTTTATCTTCTTGATGGACTCTGCCAATGATATATTGATGCATGTCTCCAGAAAGGCTGTTAACTGGGTTTAGGTTTTGCAAAGCTTAAAAGTGGCCTTGTTTATTCCAGTCTGCATTTTGTATTCTTTTCATAACATCCTTTGTTATACATAAATAAATACTTATTTCACAATCATCTATTAAAATTATCACAAAGAAAATGAAGCTTATGGTGGTTGGACTGCTGTCGCTTACTGTATTTGTATAGTTTACGTACTTATGGATTATTTCTTTTTCACTCAGAAAAATAACTGTGCTTGAGTAATCTCATCTGTTTTTTTGATATTAATAAGTTCTCTTTGGCATCTTTTCTTTTCCAGTCGTAGCCAGCCTGTTGTGGTCCTGACTTCAACTGGCATCTCTTTAATATCAATGGACACAACCATCTAATTCATCATTTCCTCTAGAGTTTTGATGCTGAACCAAGTCTGGACTGGACATCCTGATATGTAGAAGAGATCTTTAATTTTATACCATATCCTTAATGATCAACTCAAGGTAAATTAATGATAGCAAAATTTATGACTTTATTAATTCCAGATCAGTCCCAACAGCGTGGTGTTGAGTATTTTGTCAAGGCCTTGTCTAAAGTTCTAAAGACTTGGACATCACCTAGTTCCGCAGTACCATCTCTGTTCCTTCCAGGTATCTCCATTTAACAGTGTAACCATCTTGGATCTCCAGTCTGGTCTATGAAGCTTGGCTGATCTGATATCTTGTCAATCCTATCCCAAGAACTATTGTACATCCAGCTTTAGCAGTTCATCTTGGTCTTGACCATAGAGAAAGAAAACATAGACAAAATTGTTTCCTTTACATAAATCTCCCATTTATTTTCAACTTTACAGGAAACAAACAAACAAAAAAAAAACCACAAAAGCTGCTAGAGATAGGAGAGCTGAAGAATCTGAAGAAATTGCTGCGTCTTTGCCCAGGAGCATTCTGCCGTTCTGAAACTCCAGGTGTGCCACAGGAATGTTTTAGTCTCAAACAAACTGTAAGTGAAACATATTCCTATGGAAACCACAAGGCACAGTTTTTCCAAAACAATTCAAACATAAATGTGCGCTCTTGAAGGCTGAATCTTCATGTGTTAAATTCTGGAAGGCCAGATATCAGATAATTCTGTCCTGATTAGGAACAGGCATACTGCCAGCTTGAAAGTTCAGAGGAGGCATTAGTTTATATATTTGACTCTAGTCCATTTGATCTATACAAACCTAAATAAAAACCAGAAGCAAACAACAGAAGAACCACATGATTTCCCTCCTGTTACCATGGATTAAAATGTTTTGTGTGGATGGCAAAGTCAGCTGAATACTTAGCATATTTTATGGCAGTGGTTTGACTCGGGTCATGCCTCGTCTGAGCTGGGACAATCTCACTTGAGAGGAAATGCAGACGGCAGTGGTGTGTCTCCTCGCCACAGCCCGAGCTGCAGCTGGAGCTGCACAGCAAAGGCAGGGGTAGGGACGAGTACACCTTGTCACTCGCCTGCTGTGTAAGGTGACAGAATGCGCGGGGTCATTGCACAGCATCTGCTGGGAGCCAAGCGAGCAGCTAGTGATCACACGGTGCTTTGAAGATGTAGGGTGTAAATGGTTATCCGAAGTTGTACTTTGGGATGGAAAATGATCTTCACATTCTGTGCATTCATCGGCTTTTCTAAGAAGAGGAATAATGGAGGGCAGGTTGTTTCCTCATGCATTAGCTGTTGCAGAGCTGTTCAGCAGTGCCAGAAAGATTACCCTCTGCGTGTGCACTCTGTCCTGGAGTAAAAGCATACTTTGTGAAGGAATTCATCTTTAGGCCAAAGGACTGCCTCCCTAAGTGCTCTTCTGGAATAGCTCTTGCAGAATAATGCAGTTTTCAAAAGCTGTGCCAGCCAGTTCCTCTCTACAGAGAGAGCCTTAGGCACCCAGAATTAGAATCTAAGTACTTACATAAATGGCTTGATTTTTCAAGCACTGGCCATGCAGGCACTTCTGCAGCGTGCTGATGGTGGTAAGGGGCTGTGATGTTTTTGTTTGCTTGGTCAGTGTCCTGCTTTGGCTAACACTGGAGACACTGGATGTATTCTTCACCTCCCACAGACAGAAGGCATGGAAATTTTCAAAGTGCCTTGAAACACATGTGAAGAGGCAGTGTTCTCATCCCTCACAACACTTGAAAGTCCAACAAACCAAGGGCACTGACCCTGGGATGCCACCAGCTCCTCCTGAGCATGGGGCTGCACTGACAGCTCATTTCCACACAGCTGAACTAAAACAGGCCATTCGCTTTTCAAAAAGGATCTCCAAGGAGATGGGACTGCATGCCGCTGGAAGTGTTTATGTCCTAAAATGCACTTTCCCCATCCTTTTAAAATGACAGATCATCATGTGCATGACTCAATCTCATTTTCTTATCTTCTGACTTCAGGCAGGTCACTTCTCTTCCAGCTTTCAGAAGTGGATGCCCTCTGACGGGCTTCGGCCACCCAACCCAAAAACGCGTGGTGTAGCGGGACGTGTGTAGGGCACGCACTGCACTGCATCAAACTGACCGCCCTCAAACCCACCACCGCTTTGTGTTGCGAAGCCAGCCATAAAATAAGGGTAATACAACATTCCCCCGCGATGACAAACACAACAGTCGGTAAATTTTAGAAGATAACACGCTTTAGGACAAAAATGAACTGTATTTCAAACGTATTTCGGTGCGGGGGGGGGGGGGGGGGGGGGGGGGGCGGTGAGGAGTGGGCAGCCCCAGTCCTGTCAGGAGCCCGCGCGCCGCCCTCAGGGCGGTCCGGCCATTAGCGGCGGGCCCGCGGCGCTCCCTCAGCAGCGGGCGGGCGGGCAGCCGGGACTGGGACTCTCAGCACCCAAGGGTGTCGCAGGCCTTCAGGGAGCTGCGTGGGTCCGAGCAGTGGTTTAGTGACCGTGGTCAGTTTGAGGGGGGATTTCGGCTTTCCCACCGGGGAGGGGATTTCTGTGGAGCCTCGCCCCTTTTGGGAAGGTGAATTTGCATCCCTCGAAAAGGCAGCTGGCGAGGAAAAGCCAAATAAATGCGTGTGTTGATATGTGGTTAATCGTTTATTTTTCGCTTGAGTCAGTAAATGTGGAATTCCAGCACGGCGCTCCTCAGGAGGTCAGGGGGAGGAGAGAATGGGTCATCCTGCTGCCTGTGACATGGAGGCCCAAACTCAGCTCCTGTCAAATCAGCTGCAATGTTCCTGTCCAAAAAAACGTTTATTAAACCCAATTTTACTTGCTCAGGCCAAGCGCCTGTCACACCAGCAACCTATATATGTTCAAACCCGTGCAGCAAGCTGGTCTTGCCCATGCATCCTAAGGAATAGCTCCTAGGGCAGTAATTACAAGGTTTTGTGGCATCTGAGGCACCTGAGGTGCCACAAAAACGTGTTTCTTCCCAAAGATCCTTACTTCATAACGGATTCGCTGTATTGTTGCAGACTTTCAGCCTTTTTTCTAGTTCACAGTGACGGCTGGAATCCTCTGGGCCTTCATTGGACCAACACACCAGAGACAGGAGGACTCAGCACTAAACAGGGTTTTGTTCATCCCTAAAGCTTTCAGAGGGTGTGGTATAATTTCTCGATTTTTCCTTCTAGCCCGCAGGAAGGCACGTGTCTGGGTCTGCCTAGTTTTTCTGCTTTGAGGTGCCAATTGCCTAAGGACGGGGAGTAGGAGAGTGAACCTGTGATTTACTAAACTGTGCTTGTAGTTCAGGATTATGTGCATTTTCAGGAGGATATTTTTAATGGAGAAGGGGATTGTAATACCTTTTGCATTACTTGTTTTTCTTCCTTCAGTCTTTGAAGCTTGGGGTTTTTGAAATCTCTTCAAGTACTTTTTTATTTATTTTACTGTAGTTATTTTTCTGACTGATATAAAGCATGATGTGAAGGCATGATTTCTCATTGGTTGTCATAATTGTCTCATAATTGTCAGGATTCTGAAATAAAAACAAAATACATCTTGATGCTATCAGAAATAACTGACATTATAGGAGTATTTCTACTGAATACTAATGGAAATGACTCCATCATATATTCACTCCAAACCCCAAATAATATCATCCTAACATTATATTTTCTTTCTCACTTTTCCCATCCTCTGTATACACAAGATTCTTGTGAGCAAATTAGGCAGACCTTAAGTATCCATTTAAAAACTGAAAAAAGCTATTTGCAGATATTTATTCTAAATTATCCCATCTTGTATTTTCATAATAAACCCATCATATACTTTTAATGGCTTTTGTTAACAAGGATGGGTAAGCAAACACTTCTGGATGAGGCACTTTACAAAACTTTTGATAAACCATAGCTACAGCAGTGAAGGCAGATCACAATTAAGACAGAAGCAACATAATTTATAAAATCCCAAAACTGATTAAGTGGGTTATAAGACCATATTCGTAAGGAACTATTCATTTATCCTGCTTTCATGAAACTTAAGGAGGTAATAATGTCCTTTTTATTTGAGCTTTTTATTTGGTAAGTGCCTGTTCTAGTTCTAGGCCTTGTTTATGGGAAGTCTCACAAAAAGGGCAGTGAAGCTGTAGCAGAGTACAGACATGGCAAGTTAACCATGAGAAACCATGAAATAAGCTTTCATTTTTGCATAACAAAAGCCTGAGATTTCTACTACCCTTCTTTTATTCTCTTCATGCTTGCATACTTCTTACAGGCATTACTTGCATGTCTTCAGCTTTTATTAGGTATTCTGAACTGCAGCAAAGAACTTGGAAACAAATACGACTCTATAGTGTGCTCTCCAGATATATGACTAAGAAGTTGTAGTCTTCTCAATAGCACCTTTTTGTGAGCTTTGGGTCACACAAGATGAGGAAGCTGAGGTGTTGCATAGACTTTTCCAATACCTGTTCTATCTGCAACTCTGCTGACTTTTGATATAAAAATACCATCTTTAACTTCCTTACAGCAATAAATTCAGCTAATGATAAATCATTTAAAATATTCTCACCTCCAAAATCACACTTGGACCCAAGATTCTCACAAGGGAATGAGTTCTCTTTTCTTAATACCAATTAAACCCTTTCTAGCTATATTGGTTCATCAGAGAGTAACACAATAGATTTTCTCGCTTTGGTCTCGTAGGACAAAAAGTGGAATACAGAATCCAAGTTTAAATCCATAAGTGATGACGCACTTGGAAGGCTGTGTAGTTTGAGGACATTTTAAAAGTCCCTTCACAGTTCATTACACAATTAATACCCCTCCAATGCTGTCTTTGTTTGTGTTTCTCAGTACTGATCAATACTTTATTGCCTGCTCTTTCACAATGAAGGCCATGGAGGATCAAGTAGTCCAAGAAGAATCAGGATACCAGGATGATGAGGTAAATTTGCGGTTCATTGAAATACAGGTGCAGTAAATGTCTGAAGGTATTGTTGTAGTGTAATGAATTCCATGGAGAGACACGATGTCCCCAAAGGCCGTCAGGGAGTTCAATGCATTTAAAATTTTGTTACAGTCTAATACCAAGAAAATCTCATTCTCGTAGTCCTTTTACAGTCTTGCTCTTCAAATGCTCTTCGTTAACCTTTCAAAAGCTATGCACAGTTTTTAATGGGATTATCATTATTGCTCTATATCTTACACTTGAATATTAAATGCGAGAGGATTAGCCATTAATTTTATGCTTCCAAGGAATGGTTGTCAGCCTGAAAAGCCTGAAGAACTATGGATGAAAGAGTTGAGACAGTGATCTTAACACAAGTTTTATTAGCGCAGCAGAGGATTGCTTGCCTGTGAAGATACACTTTAAGAAGAAGGTGATAGGAAATGTGTAGGCCCTCTTGGCTTACTGTGGGTTTTCTTATTTTGGTAGTTCAACAAGATATGTATTATTAGGGGAAATCATTTCAAGGTTTACAGATTTCAAACACATGTAGTGAGATAGATGTAATTGTAAGAAAAATATATATATTTTTTTTTTAGGAATCCTTTTTTCAGGACATTGACCTGCTACAAAAGCATGGAATTGTAAGTATTACCAATGACTTTACCACACAGAATTGTCCACGTAAAGCTATTTTAATGTTATTTCCAAAAGTGTTTACACATTGATACAAATAACTGAAATTCCTCCTTGCAATAAATATTAAATCATTCGTGTGAAGACAAATTTTGCCTTTGGTTTTAAGACAAAATCTCATTCCTGCCAGATTCCTAAATAAAGTGGCAAGATATTCAAAATATTTAGCACCCAGTACTTCTCGAAAAACAAACCAGATGTTAATTTATTTGAAAACTGTGTGATAGATTACTTCCTGCCAATCTCTGTAATTATACCTGCGTTTTTGGTTCCCGTGAAATTACACAGTGACAATTGTTCCTAAACTATTTTCAGAATGCTGTATAAGGGAGTAGAGTAGGAGTGAAGAAACTATAAATAACTAGAGAAATAAGTGGATAGATTTCTTCATCAGATATGAATTCCTATAATTGTTTTCATCACCATCATTACTATCACATAAACATCACCTTTTTACTTGAACTGTTGTTATTATGTGTTTGTCCACCATGTGACTGACTCATGGATCGGAATGTTCAGTGTTAAAGAAGCACAACAGGAAGTTGGGTTTGCCTGAAATAATGTAAACTTTAAGATAAATGACTATAGAGGGATAGAAAGGGATGGCAGGCACAATGAGACAGCATTCGTCAGCACTGTAGTTACTGCGCTCAGCAAGTCAGCAGTGTAATCGTTGTTGACTTTTATTGGCAGTTCATTGACAGAGAGTTTTAAAGAGAGTTCTGCAGAAGGATAACGAGATAGGGGGCTGTAATCAGCGTGGGACAGAGTAGGAAAAATACACAGATTCTTGTGTTAAAAATTTAAAAAGATGACCAAAGAGGTTGACCTCATGAGCTGGAAGGGAGCTGGAAGGGAGCTGTATTAGCCTGTCAATATTGAATAAGGCATGCACAGAGTTGATACTAAGGTATGAAGGATCCTGAAAATAAAGAGATGATGACTTAGGCTGTTCTCTATTGTTCATTTTTTGGAGATACATCTGGTTTAATAACAGTTTCCTGATTTTTTTTTTCTCCTTCTTTCCAAGTGCTTATTCCCACCCCTCAGGGGAAGCTGCTATCATGACAGCCAGGACTACTAATGCTGAATGCTTCATAGTATTGAACTGTAGTCTAAGGATGTGTAAATCCTAGCACCTTGGTTGGTAAATACACTGTTGGTGAAAGGTGTATCTGTGAGGGAGAGAACAAGAACTTTTGCAACCAGGTCTACTACTTGGGAAATTGTAGTGTCTTAATTTGATGTGATAACAAAGACAAAGCCACTGAAGAAATGTAGCAGCTGGGTGATGCAATTAAAGTTCCAGTCTAGAAAAATGATCTTTGCAGGAGTAGCTTGTTGTCTTAATAGAAAAACACTATGTGAACAACAGTTCAGTGCTTTTTATGTTGCTGATTTTTATATTCTTCTGGGTGGAAGAGTCGTTTTTATTTGTAATTGATTTTACCTCACCTGTCACTATTAATGTAATAATCAAAAAAACTTCACAGGATGAGAAGCAAGCTTCCCAAGGAACATGACTAATTCCTCCCATAGCCCCCTCCTTTCTTATGTCTTATGTACCCACACACTTGAGATAAATAGAGGATACATCTAGTTCATAGTATGTGGTTGGATGTTTTTTCTTTTAAAGAAATAACTTGGCTGGAGATGGTAAGTTGAAGTATTATCCCAAATCTTTCATGTGTTATGTTTTCTTCTGAGTAATCTGTTGCTTGCCTTTAAATTTCAAGTGATGTCAGACTCATAAAATGAGGTGAGATGAGGCAAAATGTGTCAGTAGGGTGCTGACTGAAGTCATACTGTGGCCAATAAATGAAAAACTCCAGTAAATCCATTCTAGCTCAAAGTGTCTGTTGGATCTGGTAGGTTACTTGTATTTTACACTGGACTTGCTGTGAACATGCAGAAACAGCACAGCAGATAGTCAGCTTCAAACCACCCATGCAAGTCAGCTCCCAATTATCCATGATCAGATTACCTGGTTTACAGATTATCTGTGCTAAGGGACCAAGGGCAGACTGCGTTTGATAGAGTTTATTAGGTTATGCTCCACACTATCTGAAATAATTGGTACTGTTTCTTTACTACCAGCTTGGATCTAGAAAGACTGGTACTGAATGGGGACAAATAAGTACAACTGGACCCAACGTGCCTTTCTCACAAAAGCAGCAGGATGTCTCTGCACCAAGATCCCTCACACCAATGTTACTCAAAATTTTCTGTTATTTGGGTGTCCAAAACTAGAGAAGACAGAGTTTACTTGTAAATCTGTTTCTTTGTGAAAATACACATGCCTGAGTGTATAAGAAAGTGTTTGAAAGGTTTACTTTGCCTTCTAGTTGTTAACTGTCACAAGTACTCATAGAAAGGAACTTTCTTCACAGAACGTAGCAGATATTAAAAAACTGAAGTCAGTTGGGATCTGCACTATCAAAGGAATCCAGATGACAACAAGACGGGCGCTGTGCAATGTAAAAGGGCTTTCAGAGGCCAAGGTGGACAAGATTAAAGAAGCCGCAAATAAGCTTATTGTAAGGCAGTCACTTTCCTGATAATTTAAATTTTTTCTGTTCTTTCCAAAATGCTATGCAGAATTTCTCTTTACAGAATTTTTCACCACGTCATCAAGACAATTTTGAAAATAATTCTGCTCATTACTCTAAAGGGATAATACTTTATACTCTACAACAACCAGACAAATGCTGTGGTGCTTTTCATACCCAACATATGTAAATGAGGCTAGGGTGGAGAAGAAGATGCCTAGGCGGGATATCACGCTCTGTCAACAGGTTAAAGCTAAACAAAACAAATGTCTCACGTTCTCTTTGGTCTGCCTTAGGAGCCAGGATTCCTGACTGCATTTGAGTACAGTGAAAAACGGAAGATGGTATTTCATATTTCTACTGGCAGCCAGGAATTTGAGTAAGCTTACCTCTGCTTTAATCCTGCCTTAGGCCAAGTTGTTCCAATAATCATATTTATTGTCTGTAATGAGACAGAAAAATATAGAAGAACAAATACTCAGGATATATAGATTACCTCGCATTTAGATCCTGCGCTGGCTCAAAGATGCCTGAAACAGTAAGAAACAGAAACAGCTCCTTTTCTGATGATAACCTGACTTTGTATAGTCATTGTAAATAAACAGAGTTTGCAGCCAAAAATCCTGACTGCAACATCATTTTTTCACCTAGTTACACAACTTGCATGTCTCAGGTCAAAGTTGTAAGTCTTCAATACCTCTCTTGAGATACTTTTATGGAATTTTATCTTCCAAAGGTATTTTCTCTCTTCTTTCTTCCCCTTTCTTTTCTTTCTATTATTTTTTCTCTTGCACATACTAAGGAAGGTTAATTTTTTTTTTGTGAATCAGTGATCATTTAGAACCCTGCACTTAATGCATGATGTGAGGGGCTTTAGGACAGAAATAACTTCTCTTAAAGCAGCAAAAAATTATTTTTAACTTTCTTCTTGTGATTTTGCGGGTTTAACCATATCATAATTCTCTCTCTTCAGTAAACTTCTGGGTGGTGGGATTGAAAGCATGGCAATCACTGAGGCTTTTGGAGGTGAGAAAACCACATTGAATGAGTATTACTGAACAGACAAAGAACTGCAGAATAGTTTAGATTTTAAATCAAGTTGCATTACCTCTATCAAACACCACATTGTAATTATAAGACGAGTACCTGCATGAGTGGAAAAAGAAAGAATCCACTTCCTTTAGTGTTTTCCTATTTTTTCTCGTCATTTGCTTGCAGACAGTATGAGATGAGTAATCATTAGACTTGGGGGCATGCTGATTCAGTATGACATGCCATTATTAATGCCCTGATGCAATCTCTGTACCTTCTCAGTAATGAAACTGACACAAAAGATACTCTATTTATGCACACTCGGGATGTATTGAATTTCATAAAATATTTTGCATTCACAATTAACCTATTATTACAGTAAGTTTGATCAGGTAGTAAATAACGCTTCAAAAACAAAAAGGGTTTGTTAAACACCATAGTCTTCCCTTTAGAAAAGATATACCGGAGACTTGTATGAATTGATGTAGTGAAATTAATAAACTCATAAACTTCTTGATAATTTTACTGAAAATGAAATCGGGCTGGTCAGTGGACCCAACCGTTATTTTTAACTCTTCCCTCAATTATTACTTCTGCATAGTTGCCTTGCAATACTTAATTTCTACAGTAAAGTAGAAATGAAATTAGCAGTCAAGTGAGATCAAATTAAAGCATTTTAGATTCTACATTTCATGCAAGATATTTCGACTGCACATTATATAATTTATATATCTAGATTGAAAGATACAAAGGGTAAAAATAGAAGTGAATTTTATAAGTGTATGTTTCTAATTGCTGTAAATCCTGAATCTGCCAAACTCTGAAGAAAAAAAAATGACTTTTTTTTTTTTCTTTTTCTTCATTTAATAGAGTTCCGGACAGGCAAAACCCAGCTATCTCACACCCTTTGTGGTAAGTGTGCTACCTTAAAATGGAGAGCTTTTTTTTTTTTTTTCCACTGAACCCATTCTTTACCACAATATCAAAATTCAACATATAAAGGCAAGTTGGAATTGTCTATCTCTAGAAATACAGTGAAAAAGATCTCAGTGACTCTTACCTCTACTGATTGTGTTTGGATACAGAACTCATGTACATAATTGCTTTTTAATACTGTAAGTTTTGCCATAAGGAGGGAGAAGACCATAAACAATCCCTGAGAGCAAAACATGGATTACAGGGGAACAGGGACATTGCTCAGAAAAGGGCAAAGGCAAGATTCTTTCTCAGCAATGCTTTTAATTTCCTGATTTCAGGAGGTTTTCCTGAATATGACATTCTGAAAGGGCACTGAAAGGATACTACTGGCTCGTATTAACTGGATAAAGATATAGATTTTGGCAGTGCCAGATATAGCAGGACTCTGATTCCTCAGCGCTATCTCACAGTGTGGAAATAGTAGTAAATAATAACTGCTGTAACTATGAACACTGCTGGAATATAGTTTCTAGGCGCTGGATAGGCAAACATTCACTTAAATGAACCCATTGTTATAAAAGGATTGTGGCACCTTCTGCAAAAATGGAGCCTCTTCCATTTAGTACAATCTAATGGCCAAATTAGTCAGCAGAGTTGTATCCTTTTGCATGAACGATTACAACTGAATGAATTGAGTATTTTAGTTTATTCGCTTCGAAGAAACTAAAGCCATAATCAGTAACTATTCAGGAAAGATTTATACCCAAAGAATTTTTGATTATATGAATTACAGCTGGAAAAAAAACCTACAAAATCAATACTGTTAATTTGGGCAGAGGAATAAGAGGGTGTTTTGTGCATAAAAACTAATTAATAATACCCTCACCTATTTTCAATATAAAATATACAGATTTAGTGATGTTGCTGAGTAAAACACAATTTTGACACCATTAATTAAATCTCATCTGATCTCCAATAAAGGAAAATGGTGTGGCTTTCTTTTCAAGCTGGCAGTAAGGCTTGAGATACGAGCGATTTCCACATTGATTAAAAATGGTGGCTCTTTGTGATATGGATAAACAGTCATCAGATTTTATTAAAAATAATAATAGTGTAAGAAACTATTTTTCCCACTTTTTCATGTTGACATTCTGATTCATTCTAGTGACAGCTCAGCTTCCAGGACCAAGTGGCTACACAGGTGGAAAGATTATCTTCATTGATACTGAAAACACTTTGTATCTTTTGGGCTGTTGAAAGCTACAGGTGCAATGAACTGGGAAGACAGTTCAGTTTGTTATGAGTTTAAGCAAGAAGGAAGTTCCAGATAGCTCCATGCATGTAACACGTTATGATGGATACAGAAAGCTTGCAGAGCACAGTGCGTGGTGGCCCACAAGGCAGTGACGTTGCTCTGTCATTTGATCTAATCCAAGCTGGAAAAAATAGTTAGGATACAGATTTATTTTTAATTGCTTTT